>NC_040904.2:54302246-54614854 GCF_004126475.2 Phyllostomus discolor | reverse complement strand
ATTCTAAGCTCCTAAACATGGCTTAGTCTTTCTGGGGACCAGTTCCCATCCCAGAGCACTGTAGGAGCCACCCTGAGTTTCCACATTAGAACAACAGATGCTGCTAATGCTCTTATCACTTAGGAAATTACAAGGGTTTTAGGGACTTTGCTAGGAACTTGGCCAGAAACCAACATATATGTTTTCCATTATCCCATGATGCTTAATAAATAAATTTTTTTGATAATTTTACATGATTTTGAGACTGTTTCAGAAATAATTTGCACTCACTGAGTACTTAAGTAGTTGGTACTTGATAGTAGTATTGTCCCAACTCATGAGAATGGATTTTCAAAATCTGAGTTTTTCCGGCCAATTGATTTCACATTAGTACCTTGATATCAGGCCACAGTAAGAGTATTTACACCACAGAAACTGGCAAAAGCTACAAATCAAGACTTTTCTTTTTTCCTGCAGAACCAGTTGTTAAACATTTTACCAGGTTACCACTATATACAATATCTTTTATTATTTTTCACTAAATTATAATTTAATAAAAATGACATTTAAAAATTTAGACATTTTAAACATAATTTTTAAATGCATTGTTCTGGCTCCTCATTTAGATTGTAAATTATCTGGGGAAGAAGTCTTTTTTTTTTTTTTTTTTTACTTTATTACTTCAGTCAGTGCCTAGGAACTTATGAGCACTCAGTACATAATTATATGTGGAGAGGTTGATGACCTAAACAGAGTTGTGTTTTGAACTGTGGACAATGAATCATGGGGTTGGTGGGAGCATCAAAAAAGAATAAAAAAATACAAGAAAATGTTTTGAGTTGATACTAACACTAAATTTTATGTTCAGAACTTTAGGTATACCATATATTATTTTTCACTTGTAATTTTATGTTTACTCTCGAATTTTAAATACATTGAAAGAGTTGAATAAAACCAGTGACATAATCATAGCCACAAAATTATAATGTCAGGGATATAAGATTGTGGCTGGACTACAGAAAAAAGCATACTTTCAGTACCTCAAAACTGCAATAAAAGTACTAGAGTTTCAGGATTTCTTTAGGTTCGCATTTTTTTGAGTTTACCTTAAAAGACCTTTAATTACTACAGATATTAATCAACCTCATCAACTGGTTCATTATATGAAATGTGGTAAAAATTTCAATGTGAGTTTTGACCATATATGAAGGAAATGCTGCCTGTGCAATGTACTGTGTAGCATTTAGTCTCCTGCTATTACAGGTAAAATGAATCATTGAAAGCAAAGGCATCTAAGTCTAGAATGTCACATAAGCAAAATACACATTTTAAAAATAAATTGATATATTTTACACACAGTAAAATATGCAAGCCCTAAAAGTGAAGCCTGATGAATGTTTACATACATATAAACTTCTCTAAGCATCACCAGATCAACATACAGACATTTCCACCCTGTCAGATAGTTCTCTTCTCCCTCTCCCTGTTGATAGCCATCCTTCTCATACCATTATTCTGACTTCTACCACAGTAGATTAATTTTGCCTGTAAAAGACATTTTTAATAATGCATTTTTTGTTAACAAATATATAAAAGGAAAAAATGACTGCGTGGGTACTAGTTTGGGGCAAATGAATATAACACAAATTAGTGATTATATATTTAATAATAATATTTAGGTCTTACTTTCAAGTACCTAGCAATACTTTACTAAAGCAATTTTAGAAATATCTTCCAACAGTTTGGGAGCTGTCAGTGGCTAGTATGATTTTATTTACTTTTTGCCTACAGTTCAATTTAACAGCATGACTGTTCTAAATGAACAACTTTTTCATAAAAATAAATTTTTTATATGGTTTGAGTTCATTGTTAGCAGGACCAAGAATACAAATTCTACATAGATGCTTCTGTCAAGGAGTTTATAACCTAATATCTATAGAGCTTACATGCAGTTCATTATTCCCCACTATTTGCTCTATTAGTCTTTCTCTCCAAAGTAATATGTTTAAAGCCAGTATAAGGTTGAAATCAGGTTCTCCACAACCATTACTCTATAGTTGTCTCAGTCTAATAAAATAATAATAAAGGCATTTGCTTTGAAAGTGGACCACATGGTGCAGCCACTAAGCCAAATGCTTTTGCTCAACCGGAACTTTGTAGGCCCAGATTAGATGGTTTCTGGGAAGTCAGGAACCTGGAGCACACGATCTTCTGCAATGTTTCTATACTGACAGGATGGACTTCAGAGGCTGGAATGATGATTATGGCCTAGAGTTTTTCTGCTTTCCAAGTCATTTTTGACAAAGAGCAGAACATGGATGAAAAGCTCCTCAAGAAAGCATTCTTTGGGTGGTTTTCCTGGCCTGCTACCCCATGTTGAGCATCACCATTCTGTCTCCAGTTGTGAGATGGGGTCCAGAAGAGAGATCCACTAGACATTCTGTATTTGTTACCCCATCATCTAACACTCTGTACTGTCCACTGTTGTTGGCATTCAGCATCATATAGGTGCTCTGTAACTATGATCTCATAATCTAATATTCTGTACTTCCTCCTGCTGCTGTCATTCAATATCACACCCCAACATACCCTTCCATTTCCCTGGTGCAATTTAACAAAAGCTTCACTAGGACTCTGTCTTAAAATTCCTATTTTCTTTCAAAGATATTTGATTTAATCTACCTTTAATCTAATACAGTATTTCAAACTTAAAATTCAAGTTAAATATTTTGCTTGAACATGATTTCTCTTATGCCTTAGTTATTCCTTTTAACTTTCAATGAATTCAATTAAATGAAATTTTCATGGCTTTTGTCAGATGCCTGGCATATGTCCAGCATATGCCCTAAATCCTGTAGAAGCAACAACAAATAAGAAGCTTACACTTTTTTGTTTTACTTTATTGTTGTTCAGTTACAGTTGTCTGCATTTTCTCCCCACCCCTGTCCCCACCAGCCAAATCCCCCTCCCTCCCTTGCTTCCACCATCCCCCTTAGTTTTGTCCATGTGTCCTTTATAGTAGTTCCTGAAAACCCTTCTCCCCACTGTCCCCTCCCCCTCCCCTCTGGCTATTGTTAGATTGTTCTTAATTTCAATGTTTCTGGTTATATTTTGTTTGCTTTTTTTCTTTTGTTGATAATGTTCCAGTTAAAGGTGAGAACATACGGTATTTGTCCCTCACCACCTGGCTTGTTTCACTTAGCATAATGCTCTCTAGATCCATCCATGCTGTCACAAAGGGTGTAAGCTCCTTCTTTCTCTCTGCGGCATAGAATTCCATTGTGTAAATGTACCATAGTTTTGTGATCCACTCATTTGCTGATGGGCACTTTTCCAGCACTTGGCTATTATAGAAGCTCACACTTTTTAAGGCACAGTTTCTCAGAGTAGCTTAGGTCAGGTAGCTGGGAAAGACCTGGGTGTATTTTTTTCTTTCCTTTCTTTTGTTTTCTCTCTTTTTAAAAAATATTCCTACTGTGGTAGGAGTTTTGTGAGCCACATGTAGTGAATTTTGGTGTGGTTATCTCTCCAGCATCTATTTCTCTTTTATTAGAAACTTTTTCTGAATATCCATTAGGTACCAAATTCTTACGCTCGATCTCAGTGGTCAGTTAATAGCTGTACTGCAGGTCTTCTCTGTAGGGGCCTTTACTCCAGGCATCAGCTCACAGTGTGTCCCTGTGCTTGACCACGCAGGTCCCCCACAGCGCCTCCTGCTCTGTCACCGTCTTCTGTGTGCGAGGGGCACTGAGGTGGTTTCCAAACCATGCGGCCTCTGGGAAGCCCCTGGGTCTCTGAGCTTGGGTTCCCTGAAGCCATCAGGCCATCTAGGCCAAAAAGCCTATGGACCCCCAGACCTACAGACATATGGACCTACAGACCCCGTATTTCTCCGTGCTGCAATTTAAAGGCTCAGCTCAGAAATTCCTGTGTGACTGAGCATCCAGCTCTTCCTATGGTGCTTCGATGTCTGCCATTTTGTCAGCTCCCCGGTGTCTTCGACCCTCTTTTGGCTGCCATCCGTAGTCAGGGCAAAAGTTCCCCAGCCATTCACAGGTGCACATGCATGTGTTGGTCCAGGGTTAGGCTTCTGGGCCCCCCAGCTCACACACGCAATTACCGTATGAGCCACCCTCTCAACCGCCCCGGCCCCCACACTCTACCCCGTGTGGCTCTGTCAGGAGTCACTCTGCTGGCAGGTTCTCACATCTCGCTTTCTTTGTTTACAGTTTGCCCCCTTTCCCTCCCCCTCCTGCCATCAGCAGCCTCCTTTCTCAAAGGCAGAGGCTGCTTTAATCTGCCTTTGTTATGCAAATGTGCTTTAGATGCAGTGCCTGCTGCTCAGAGGACACCCTTCCTTCCCTGCCCCCTGCCTTTTCGCTTTGGGTGGGGTCCTCCTGGTTTCCCAGGGTCTCCCCTGTGTTCTGGGGCCTCTGATCCGACCTACCCCCATTACAGTTACAGTGCCACCGTAGGAAAGCCAGCCTCAGCATGAGGCTAATACATGGACTACAGAGACCTGGCAAGGAAAGAGTCCCCCACCAAACCGAGCCCAAAGCCCACTGAAGCCTGTCCTAGACTTTCCAGTAACATTCATCAATAAATCCCTTTTGTTTTTAAATGTGTTTTGTCTCAGGGTAAATGTTAAGTTGTTGTAACAAAGACAAAATAAGAAAAGCTAGTTGCTAAAATAATAGTTCATTTCTTTGTTGTGCTACAGTTTGACTTGATCATCTAAGGCTTAAGGTGCAGCTCCATCCCATGAAGTTATCTAGGGACCAAGAGTTCGCCATCTTATTCCTCTGCTATCAGTAGAGTGACCTCCTTTTTGGCTTGGATGATGCTGTGTCAGTGCCATGTCTATACTGCAGTCTACAGGAAAAGTGGAAAAAGAGGTGGGAAAAATCTATTCCCAACGGTTTAAGGCCCTAGCCTAGAAATGGCAAACATTACTTTTATTCACATTTCATTGGTCTAAATATAATCACATGACCACACCAGACTGCAAAGCAGACTGGGAAAGTTAGTCTTCAGCTGCATGCCTACCTAAAACTTGATTACTAAGGAAAAAGAAGAATATAGATTTTCAGAGATAGCAAGCAATTTGTCTCACAGTTTAAATTTAGTTTGTGTTACATACAACATCAAAAGTTCTAACTGAATTGTTATTATTAGGGGAAACATCTGTGCCAGCCTTTGTACGTAATGAGGTAGCTACTATAGAAACACAAAGAGTGAAACATTTTGCCCCTTGGGTTGTACCTTAAGGATTAAAATTGCAGTTCTATCGAACTATTTCTTCCAACATTTGTAGGACAGATTTAAGCCAATAGAAGTTAATTTAACCTTTGATGACAGATTTAAGCCACAAAAGGGATATCCAGTAATTTTTATTTGGTCCATTGCCTCACAATTCCCTCTGAACTGATCTATTACCTGCCTTTCATTCGGTTTCCTGCTTTACTTTAAAGTACAGTCTCCTAAATGGCTTTTTATTGAGTATGTTGAGTCATTATCTTTCTAAGCACAGGCAAAACTTAAAATGTTTTCCAATTAATCCTTACTCCTATTTGTTCAAATGAGAATACAGAAATAGTCAATGATATTTATAGAAAAGTACCTCAACCAGCAAAAGCTTGGTCAATATTTATTGCACTTATCAATCTGTCTATGTGAAAGTGGCTCATTTCGTCATATAATTTCATTGTAAAATTACAATAATTAAATGTTTTAGTTAAAACCTGAGAAAATAATGTTATCATTTTACTTGAAAAGAATTAGCTTCCTATTAAAAAAATGGCAACACCCCAGAGCTTATAGATTCTTAAGAAGACTATATTTTTTACAGCAGTTTAAGACTCACAGCAAAAGAGGGAGGAAGGTACAGAACCTCATCCCTGTATACTCTTTGCTCCCACACAAGCACAGCCTCCCCCATTATCAACATCTTCCACCAGAATGGTGCATTTATCACAGTAGATGAACCTACTTCAACACAACATTATCACACAAGTCCACAGGTTACAGTAGAGTTCACTCTTGGTGTAGTGCATTCTGTGGGTTTTGGCATATGTTTAATGACAAGTACCTACCACTGTAGAATTCAGAATAGTTTCACAGCCTTAGTTATCCCTGGCATGCTAAGATGCAGGGACTCCAATATATGAGAAAGAATTCTTGTTATGCATGAACTGATGTCTTTCTCCAGTTCAGATTCTTATAGGAACTATGAGTCTTGCTTAGGTCTTATCATTCCTGAATGAGGTCAAAAGCAAAGTTCATTTTAAAATATCTAGGGGTTGGCCTGAATCCGGGATTTGGCAGTCCCACGAGCTCCAGCCACTTTTGCTTAAAGAACTCAGCTTGGCTGCCTCCTCCTTGCTCTCACAGTCCTCAGGTCAGACCCTGCCCTTTCCAAATGCCCACCCACCATCGGAGGCCCTCCTCTGAGAAGAGCAGTGTACCTGTCTCTGAGTGCTCTTCTGTTGAGCAGCAGTTCCTCTGAGACTCTGGACACAAAAAACTCTTTACCTCAATGCAGCAGTGAGAACAAAAACTTCCTTGGAAAGACAGTCTTTGAAATGATGTGTCATTTCTGTTTTAAAAATAAGAAAGTATCTCTCTCAAAATTATTTATCACTCCAAAAAAAGATAGCAACCTTAAATACAAGTCTCAGATAAGACATTATTTCAATAGTTTCACATTGGACAACAAAGAACCCTTTGGGAAAGATCCGCCTAAAACAGCTTCGATCAATGTTAATTCCAGTTGTTTATAAAGATCATCCAAGAGAAAAACAAAAGGGAAGCAAAGACATTTGGCCCATCTGTAATCATTATTCCCTAGCATGACCTCTCAATTGCAAAAGTTGAATGTCATTGTAAATAATGCTTAAAGGTCACTTTAAAAGCAACAAATTAAGTGGTTACATTATGGAGAACATAAACAACAAGCTGGTTCTTATGATTTGGGATAAAATTTCAACACAAGCAGCCTAACTGGATTAAACATACTGTGCTTTAAACTAATTAGAAAGCAATGAACTTGAGGAGTTTTGGAGAACTGTGTTAGATGACTCAGCAATAGCTTTACTAATGGCAGAGACACACATGTGAAATGTGAAGAATTTTATGAACTTCGAGAGTGTGGAAAAATCTGCATTTCAAAAGCAATATAGGTCCTATGAACTGTGTTCTTTTAATGATTAAATCAATAAACACAATATCATAAGAAGACATTTGGCTATTTCTTTCATATCAATCATTTATATCAGTGATTTTCAACCAGTGTGCTGCAAGATTTTTTTTAAACATGCAATATCTGACTGTTTAGTCAGGGGCACTGACTCCTTTTCTCTTAGATTATCAAATTAAAAAATGATAATAGCCAATATAACAATAGCCATCTGGTGTCAATGAATCAAAATTATACCTATTTTTGTCAGATCTGCAAAAAATATATTTTTTTGGTGTGCCACAGGATTTCAGTAATTCGTTTATGTGTGTCATGAGATGAAAAATGTTGAACATCACTGATTTACCTACATATTTAAGTTGGTCAAAAACTTCTTAAAGGGAACCTTCTTTTTTGTAAAATGTGTTCTTGGATCTCATATTTAGGCATACATAGTATCTTGATGACTATTTTGTGGGAGAACTTGTGACTCTGGAGATGGGGAGAGAAGTTTGTTTGCTCCTGAAAAAAGGGAGCAAGAAGGGAAGGAGGCAGGGTTGCCAGAACCACCTGAAGGCATGGGGCAGGGACCTCTGTGGGGAGAAGGGCCAGTGAGCATCCCCAGTGATGGGGGGCCTGAGGGCAGGTAAAGAACAAAGATAAGTATGTTCACCTGAGATTTCCCGTGTGTTGCAATGTGAGCCTCTTCCAAGTCTCCTATCACTCCAAAATCTTCAGAAAATTCTATGTACATTTTCTTATGCTTTGTGAGAGCAGAGCTTTTGGGGGATGTTTTGTATTTAAGTTACTGCTGAAACTGGGGCAGTAACTTAAGGAGCCTGGAGGTTGAAATGACCTTAAGAATACAGAATATTCCCTGTCCTCTCAACTTGCACTTGTGGGAAACTTGAGGAAGGCGCGCAGCTTCCACCAAGAAGTCAGGTCAGCGTCTCCCAGACCGCAGGGCAGGGAGCCCAGATGACACATGGACCACGAACGAGTGTGTGTGAGTTGGAAGTACTAAATCACTCGACAAAGTTAACATGTTATTATTATGACTTTCTGTTTAATACCTTTTATCAAAAACTTAACTGCTTCTGATATACAGTGTAGTATTTTGTGTCCAATTATATTCTATGACTTTTATAAAAATTATATGTTTGAAGCCCTTGTGTAATTTTTATAACTCAGATTAATTTTCTCTTATCTCCTTTGGGCCCTATTTTCAAAGAATAAATATCTGGGTAAATTGATTATCAATTTGGAAATAAGTACCTTCTGAAATAAGAACAGAGTTTCACATTCTTATTGACATCAAAGCTGTCACCCAATGGATTTGGGCCTTTCTCACTTAGTTTTTACATGGGATTTAAGTCCTTGGGCTAGAGGTGAATTCTTGCTCAATTATTTTGTGTATAATTTGATAACTCAATTATTGCCTTCATTTTTACAAAGACCCATATTAGAAGTTCAACAGTATTATTTATCTTACCAGTCAGCTTTTCTGAGGGACATGAACACTAGGAGTAGAGGACATCTGGCTCATAGGGCCCTCGTGGAGGAAGGCTCAGATAAGAATTTAAGGACAATTACTTTCCAAAATTAATGGAGAAATCATTTCCTTCCGTCACAACTTCTTAAAAATCAACAAGATAGAATTAAAACATATTCTCATCTTATTCTAAAATTATTCTTTTTCTATATTCCTGGTTTCTGTAACAATAAAACAGTTTTCACCATTTTGGGTAAATAAAAGTGGCATTTTATGAGCTTTAGTAAAAAAAAAAAAGCTGTTATATGAAGTTACTTCTCTTAGTATTGCTAAATTAGTCCCATTTGAGCCATTTTACTTCTTAAATAATTTAAAGCCAGTATCTGTTTTGAAAGCATGCATCTAGCTTATGTAGGACTGAATAATTAAGGGGAAAAATCAAGTTAAAAGCTGCGTATTCCCTGCAGTTTACTGTTCTTGCAGTAGGACTAGCTTTAGAGGAGGTTTAAGATGGAGGGACAGAGGGAGGGGCAGGACACCACGATTTTAGTCACAAAGGATTTTTACTGTGATTTTTGTTTCTTGTTAAACTGCAAAATTTGCAGTAGCTATTTTCTAAAAAAAGAATTTGAGGCCTAACTGTTGATATATAATTATAGCAGTATTATTATGTCTCTTGGTGTAATCCCCTATAATCAAGGTTGTATAGTCCCTGATTATACACCCAATTGTTCTGCCAGCCATGAAACAGTTGCTGGGAATGTGCTGAGAATCAGCCTTTCCTCCTTTATCAGTGCTTCTTGAAATCTGTGCCTGCATGCACTGTAAGACTTTGAAGAACTTGTCCCTCAGACATTCATTATCTTCTATATAAAGCTGCATATGAGGAATTTCTTTTAGAACTTGGTTTTGAGATAAAAAATTTCCATATTGACAAAGAACAATAAGTCAGAGAGGGACATCCAGAAAGAAGGAATTCTAAGAAAAAAAGTATCCTTGGCCAACCTTTATATAATGTTGTCTTCCCACTGGAAAGCTCTCTTGCTCATCCATAAGGACTCCGTTTTGTCCTGGGGGGTTGGAGTCGAGTCTGCAATTCCAGATCTGCTCGCTCACGCTCCACCTTCTCTGCCTGTGCCCTGTGTTCCTGGTTAATCTGGGCATTTTTTCCTAACCTGATCTCAGAATCCTTGTCAATACACGGGGTTGGCAGCTGCTGCCAAGAAGTCATTAACTGGCTTACAAGTTGGAATCCACGTGTCCTCTTCAGGTTAGAGGGTAACCAATTCTCCTTTAAATGCTTTCACTGATGTTTGTGTGAAGACATTGAAACTTTTTACCTGATTTGCAGATGATGTCATGGTGTGGAGATTGATTGTTAGGACAGCAGCAAAGAGCAGTGTTCTGGGTAACAGTTTACACTTTGACCTCCAGTGTGATACTGCACAGATCACCTTCCGTCCACCGTCCTCTTTCCCCTTTTGTAAAATGAGTGTCATGATATACCACTTTGGCCTGCAGTAAGAATCTAATTTAATAATGGGTGTCACAACCTTTGTAAAGTGCTTAGTGATATACACATGGAAGCCAGTGTTATTTTTTTTATGTTTTTTTTTTTTTTTTTTGCGGGGAGTCGGGTGGAGAAACTGTGAGATTGGTGTATGTTTTATTCTTTGGTTTTAGTTTGCTCAGGCAGCCATAACAAAATACAACAGACAATTGTTTTAATAACAGAAAATTATTTTCTCACAGTTCTGGAGGCTGGAAATCCAAAATCAAGTTCTTGCAAAGTTTGGTTTCTAGTAACACCTTTCTTTCTGCCTTGCATTTTGGACTTGTAAGTATAGGGCACCATTGCACGTGGCATGGAGAATGTAGTTCAGCCCCTGATTCAGAAAACTAACAGGGAGCAAGGTCAGCACACAGGACCCAGGCCCACGGATCAGTTCTCCCATGGGGAGTCAGGCCTGCATTGTACCTAGGCTGCTTTGAGGCTTGCTTTTGCTAAAACTCCCTCACCCTGAACTTAGGCAGCAGATGTTTACTGCATATCTCTAAAGTAACTTCCTAAAATCTGTGCTAAACTTCCCAAATATGGAGTGTAATCAGTTCAGTTCAACCACTTCCCCCACTCCTGCCGATCTGCAGCATCCTTCTCTTTGAAGTAATTAGCAACATTATTTTCTTTGTTATCTGTAAAAGGTAATCACCTATAGCGAACCTGTGCATAGTAAATGAGGACCATCCTTGATGGAATGTACCCAGAAAAACAGTAAGAGCCTGTCCAGGCAGGTGTCAAGGCCCGCTCTCTCACTCAGAGAGTGGCCATGCCGTCCATTTTTCTCCACAGGACTTCTGTAGTCTGTGTGAATTTGTTTGTCGCCTTCACAACACATAGACCCCCACAGGCCAGGATCCACATCATAGAAGAAAAGGCACTAGAGCTCTCTCACTTCACCATATTAGGGCACAGTGAGAGAGCTCTGGTGTCTCTTCTTACGAGGACACTAATCCTATTGGATCAGGGCCCTGCCCTTATGACCTCATTTAACCTTAATTACTTCCATAAAGATCCAATCTCCAAATACAATCTCACTAGGAAATAGGGCTTCAACAGGTGAGTTTTGTGGGGACACAACATTCAGTCCATAACATCTGTATTTCTTGAACCCTTGACTTGGGAGGTTGACAGTCATGTTGACAAGTCTGAACCTGGACCCAGGGGAGCAACATCGGTTTTTACTACGTCAGGAAAATCCAGAGACCTCTGATCCAGGGGGGCCAGCCTGATAAATGTAGTTCTCGTAGTTCTGGCACTTCTTATAAACTAGAAGAGGCCATATTGGATTCTGAGCCAAATGGTTGAGTTCAGTTAAGAGTTCAAGAAGAAGTATAATCTAGCTTTGGAGGCTGGTTGAGGCATATTATGCCTTTGCTCTTTTTATCTTGTTTTTACTCATAGTAATTACCTCATAGGAGTGTGCCAGGTTAAGCTTGTTAAGTCAGGCTTTCCTGCAAAGCTGGTACCCATTGCATGTGTTCATAGTATTGGGGAGAAGGAGAATTCCCCATTCTATTCTTCTTAAATTAGACCAATAATAAAATTGACATAAGATCAGATTAACAGGAAAAAACTTGGGGACCAGGTCCTGGTTCACTTTCTCACAAGACCCTTCTCAGCTCTCTGAGTGCAAGGCCACAGACCCATCCCAGGATACGACAGCCACAGGATGTAGCAGTAAATGAGGTCCTACATATGTGGCAGATACGACTAATGTGAAATTTGCTCATTATCTAGGCAGAGCTGCAGTCAAACAGACCATTCACCCTTAACAGGCAACTGAAGTAGGTTAGTCCACCAGAATCTTTGCTGGAAATGTTCTCTCCCTTTCTCTTCCCCCATCTCTTCCCTTCCCGGTCTCCTCCTCCTCCTTCTTTTTCTTTATATTTGGAATTAGCTGGTTGAACTAGTTTAGATGACCCCAATTTTGTTGGCAACATCCAAAGAATCATGGTCAGAAACCAGTCAGATATATGCCTTCTTCTCTCCATCAGACCTGATCAGAATGTTGACCTTGGCCATGTCAATGTCATAGAGTTTCCTCACAGCCTGTTTGATCTGGCATTGGTTGGCCTTGACATCCACAGTGAACACAAGTGTATTGCTGTCTTTTATCTTCTTCAAAGTTGACTTGGTAGTCAGGGGGAACTCGATGGCATAGTGATCAAACTTGTTTCAACTGAGGTGCTCTTCCAAGGATAGTTAGGCTGCCTTTGGAGCCACAATGTTATCAGACCTCAGAAGGTAGGTGACATGCAGATCTTCTTTCTGTGGCTGTGGACACCTTCTAGCACTGCTTTCTTTACCTGCAAAGACCTTGCTTTGGCTTCAGCTTTGGGAAAGGCATGGGCTTCCTTCTTTGCGTTGCACTCCTTCTCCTTCTCTTCCTCCCCCACTTTTTCTAGACTATTTTAGGAGAGTATTTGGCTAAAAATTAGGAAGACTCCCTGCTCTCTGCAGTGCCTCAAATAAACTAATAAACTCTTTTTACAAGCAGTGAATAAAAGGTTCAAAATGCCAAGAGACAGTCATCAGCCAAGTTTTTGAATTAAGTTGCTTCATTGTCTGCTCAAGAAAAGATGAGATAATAGTAAGATGTTATCTGCACTGGTTTCTCAGCCTTGACAGATGAGGTCTTGCTTCTTCAGCTATTTCAAAGATGTGGACAAAAAGCACATCTTAGGAAGGAGAGACCCAACGGTCACCTATGGTCAAGATTCATGACACAGCCTGGCCACTCTTTCTCCCCTTTGACATAAGGGATCTCTCTGTTTTTATACCCATAACAGATCATTGACAGTGGGCAGTCACATCATCTTAAACTTTCCAGCTCTTATTTGGAGCGATGGGAGCCCAACTTCCTTTACTCCTGACAAATTTACAAGGTTCCAGGCATGCAAAATCACCTGAGAAAGAGCAAGCTATAAAGCATCATATGCTTTTGTTCTTTTTCTGTTGATTTTACTTATATCAATTACCTCGTGGAAATGGGCCATGTTAAGCTTGTCATGTCAGGCTTTTCTTGATGAGCCAGTAAAAATTGCATGTGTTTATAGTATCTGGGAGAGAGAGAATCATGTCCCCACCCCTTCTTAAGTTCTTATGCTAGACTTACAATAAAATTGACATAAGATCAGATTAACAGGAGCAATACCAATTTTATACATGCACACAAGAGAATCATGAATGATGCACCCAGAAATGATGAAGCTGACAGCTTTTTGTACTTTTTAGACAAAGAAACAATAAGTTGGTGAAGAAATGACAGCAAAAAGACATTTAGGTTTTGGTGCTCATTACTGAGGAATCTAAACAAGTTTGGGCTTGGATAGTGAATTAGTAAAGGACTAGTAAGGTTTGTTTATGAAAGCTTTTTTCCCCTGAATTCTTTATCTGTGGTGATAAGAATGTCTCTTTACAACCTGGTGCAAGGAGGGTACTTTTCCATGGGAGATTTATTTCCTTCATTCAAGGAGATAAGTGGGGGTCGGTGTACCTTTCTTGTACCACTTGCTTGTCAAGTAACTTTAATTCAAAGTCATCAATTTACTATTGTTGAATATTTGGGGGTGTCCTGCCCTGGGCCCAGATAATGACTGCACAAGTCCAGATACTCTCTCTGTGAGCCTCATCAGACCAGGCAGGGGAGCCTTTGAATGGGACATGAGAACCCATTCTGGAAATGAAATCTCACACAGGATCCCAATGAGAAGAGCACATGACAGCGGAACGGGTTTGCTGGGGGTCCAGGAGGGATGGGTCCAGAGAATGGGGTTGGAGGCTCCAACAGGCACACGTAGAGAACCACTGCCTTTGGACCAGGCGCACCAGCAGACTCACTTACTGGATCCTAACTGGGTTGGTGGGGCTGAGAAGACAGCCTGGATGTTATAGGATAAATCTGAACTCAATTTGGAAAACAGAAGGCACAGAAACATTCTTGTTTACAGCTGTGTAACAATGAGAGTAGGTTTTTTCATAAAGCCGTGAACTTTTTGATACTATAAATATTGAAGAAGCACCACAGCTGGTGTCGCTCAGTCTGTTAGAGTGCTGTCCCACACACCAAAAGGTCGTGGGTTTGGTTCCTGGTCAGGGAGCGTACAGGAGGCAACCAATGGATGTTCTTCTCTCACATCAATGTTTCCCTCTATCTCCCTCTCTTTTCCTCTCTCTCTAAAATCAGTAAATGTATCCTCAGGCAAGGATTTTTTAAAAAGTATTGAACCAGGGGTGGTTGCTGCATGACAGTAGAGTTTTCCATATTAGGTGGTACTTTGGCTCAGATGACATCTGACTATTCTTTATAACTCTAATAATATTCATGGATTCTCTGGTTCTGCATGACATATTAACAGGAGACAGAAACCACAAGCAGCTGAAATACAGAAAAGTGTTGAGGAAAACAATATCGAGTATGTAGAATATATGATTACATGAATTATGATCATAGGTGCCAGTTCTGGCACCTATATCAATACCAGTATACATAGGCTGCTTGCCATAGGTGAGGGCCACCTCAGCTTTCCAGCATTACATATTAGGCCAAGCTAATTTCCGTATATCTCATAATAACAAGAGTGTGAGGAGCAGTAGATCTAGAAACAGTCATAGAAAGAGGCTCTTCACTACGGAGAGCAGAACCCCAGGCTTCAATGGCTGAATGCCCTTGCTTTCAACACAGGAGTCCTTGCCTTTTCTCTGCTCCCCCCACACTTGAAAGTTGAGGCTCTATCTAGAGACTCTGAATCCTACTTGGCTCTGATAATGTTATTTGACTCATGATAACAATCCAGGCAATTTCCTGGAAGAGAGAAAGCATCCATAACTACAAGATGAGCCATGGACCAATGCAGCTACCCACCTAGAGGCCCCACCTCTAAGGAACGTATGTGTTTGTATGTGGGGTATGCACATATTAATAGAAATGTTCTGGGTTTATTATAACTCTGTAATAACTATGAGAGAAGGCTATTCTGGTCAATTTCAACTTATTAACTCAAGACTATGGATGTTTCACTGTTTTCTATCCATCTCAGACCCACCAGGATCTTTGAGAGAGTAGTTTCAATATCTTAGTACTTTTGATACTGATAGACTGCCTTTCCAAACCACAGGGACTGGATTGAGGTCAGGGCCACCAGGGCAGATAGAGCTAGTCCATGGGAGTAGGACCCAGCAGCCACTTGTGCACTGAGCCATGCCCCTGGGCAATGAAGGTCAGAGGTATGAGTGCTCAGGGCCTACAGCTGGTCAATGCCTTGCAAACTGCCTGGGACCATAACAAGGACATTGTGTTTTACAATGCAGCCCCAGGCTGCATATTTCCATGACTGTGAGGCCATGTTGCCCAGGTAACCAAGTCATGCCTTGTCAATGTCTCACCCCAGTGCAGAGCTGATGGAGCACCAGGGGAGATGCCCCTGGCCAAGATGGCAGAGGAGTTTCTTACACTAAGTATGTACAACTAGCATAATAATTAGATAGAGAAAAATGCTCTCCTAGCCTCTTTGGGTGCCAGATTGGGGATGTGACTAGGGTAAGGCAGGTACATGCACAACAGGAGTTAAAATGGCAGCAGGGGAGGTGTTGGAGCAAAGAGGCCTGTCAGTCTAGCCTGGGGCAAAAGGGATTGGTTGGGAGATGGACCCATTTGAAGCATGAGAAAGCACCAGGCCTGTCCCACACCCAAGCTGATATAGACCCAAAGGTACAAAGAAACACACTCTCACCCACCTGGTGAATGCACTGGCCAATGCATTTGTGCGACCTGGTGGCCCTAGCCTGCATGGTCACAAGGGCCATTGGTTGAAATGGCCCCAGGTTCCAGGAGGGGGTCTGAAGCAGGCTGCAGTCAGGAACAAGCTAAGCTGCAAGGATGACTACTTAGCAGCCACCTGTGCCAGGGGTCCTTAACCCCAGGCCTAGGACCACTAAGGTCTGTGTCGTGTTAGGAACCAGGCCATGAGCTAAGCTCCCTGAGCTTTACTTCCTGTCTCTGCCATGGCCTCACCCTCCCCACAGCAGGAGGTAAGTGGCAAGTGAGAGAGCCAGCAAAGCTTGCCTGAGCTCTGGCTCCCCCTTCCCCCCATCTTCCATGAAACAGGTCCCTGGTGCCAAAAAGGCTGGAGACTGCTGACCTACGGTCTCCAAGGGACTGTGTTTCAAATGGGAACAGGAATTCTGGACATTGCCTTTTGTTTCGATCTTGCTGAGGACGGTTGCACTTTGTCTGGATTTTGTGGAGGAGATGGTCTTTGAGACAAGAGTCTGCCATTCTCTCAGATCATGTGGCATCTGAATAAAAGCCTCTTTCTTTTTCTCTCCAGCAACTGGCTCACAAGTTTGGCTTTGTGGCAGAAGGCAGACAAATCCTCTTTTCTGTTTAGAACACTTTGGAATCATTTCCAGAGAGTCCCCCATTCTAGGGTTAGATTCTTCTGGCAAAAAGAAGATTGCTGAAGACACTGAGGCCATCACTGATGGAAGTGTGGAGTCAACTTTGATTGGTTCTGACCATCGCAGGACTGAACAGGGACATTGAGAATTTTTATTCTGCTAGTGAGAGCAGTGTGAGGTGGGGCGGAATTGGAGGTGGTTTTAGGTTCAGTTTTTAACAAGGACTGGGTTTTCTGTCTCAGACTCTAGTTGTGGTCTGGGGCCTGATTAAATAAACTGATTTCCTGGAAGAACAATGCTACCACCTGATCTTCTGGGTTTGAGTTATTACTGCTTAGAGCCTTTTGTCCTGTCTCCCCGGAATGCCCACATCAGCAGCGTGACCACTAGGCTGGGACATCCTGGATAACTTGGTCAGCTTGTGCTAAACCCCAGTTTGCTTTGGGATATTGGAAATGAAGTAAAATAAATTTTCTCTTAACCTCATTTTTTCTTAGATCTGATGCCCTGATGAAAAAAGATGATTTCAGGAGAACTGCAGACTGGGTAAAAATTCTGGGTTGGTCACTATCATTAGTTTGCTAGCGCTACCACAATGAAGTACATAGACTGGGTGGCTTACGTGATGGGAGTTTGTTTTCTGATGTTCCAGAGGCTAGAAGTCCAAGATCAAGAAGTTGGCAGGTTGGTTTCTTCTGAGGCCTCTTGCCTTGGCTTGCAAATGGCCACATTCTTACTGTGTCCTCCCCTGTGGACACAAATCCTGGTGTCTCTCTCTTCTTACCGGTCATATTGGATTAGCATGCACACTCATGACCTCATTTTAACTAATTTACCTTTCAAAGACCATATCTCCAAATACAGCTATATTCTGAGGTACTGGAGGTTAAGACTTCAACATATAAGTTTTGAAGGAATACAGTTCTGCCCATAACTCTGACTTACTGACTATGTGACCTTCAGAAAGTTATTTAACCTTCCCAAGCCTCAGTTTCTACAACTCTAAAATGGGGAGGAGAATATCTACCCTATGAGATTATTATGAGAATTAAATATGTGTGGTCTGTAAATAACTGAAATGATCCTTGGCACAGAGGCCCTGGGATGCCAACCTGCCTACTGCGGGACAGCTGAATGTGTGCCCAGGGCTCGGCTCACACAAGGCACTTTTCCTACAGCATCTGTGTGCATGTGTGAATGCGGGTAGAAAGGGGATTTCTACATAACCACTCATGTACATGCCTTTCTACCGTCCGATGCCAGTAGCTATAACTTAGTGTGAGGAAATAGCCCTTTTGAATTTTAGAAATAAAAGTTACAGTCAAATTCAGGTTTTAGAAAATGAACAAAACCCTGTTTTCATTTTGGTACAGGTTTTTTTTTTTCTTTTCACTTTAACTTTGGAGTGCAGCAATTCATATGATGTCCCCTGATGGTCTTCAGCGTGCATTTTACAAATAGAAGAAATGGAACAAAGCTGAAGCAAGAGTCGATCGTTGTTATAATGGATTTTATTTTTTCTTCTTTTCTTTTTTCAGTATGTTGTTTCTGAAGTGGATTCCCACCAGAATGGAATTTCCTTCATGAAGGTGGCAGTGAAATTGAAGAGTTCTTCACGCAGAGATGGCTGTGTGATTCTGAACGTGCCTCCTATTCATCTCCTGGAAGAGAACGAATTTCCGTGACTTTGCACTAAGCCTCATGGCTGGGGTTACCACACGAGGCAAGGTCTATTTCAGGAAAAACAACAACAAAGGGAAAATGAGTTATTTTCTCTTTGAAGCCCCCAAAAAGGGAATTTTCTTGTTCTTAGTGTCCCTTGCCACTCACAACTGGTGATTCCCAGAGGCTCTGCTGAAGGGTCTGCTGAGGACAGGGCTGTGCTGAGCACTTTCTAATGGAGCTGAGGAAAGTTAGACCTGAAGCGCCTGTGCTGCCTGATTCAGGGGCCAGGTGTTTGAGCCTGAGCACAGCAGCTTCACTTCACAGGTGCACGTGCCTGGAGGAGGGGGAAGAGACACCCTGCGCTGCTAACCTGGTGTCTTTCTCTAATCAGCAGGGGGCATTTTCAGGATATCTTGAACCATCTTTTCCCATTCCCTCCAGTGAGCTGGTTCTGCTGCCCTGGCCCTTGTCTGAGAAGGGCAGACAGCTTTCCAAATGCCCTTCCCCATCTCCCTGACAGCCCACTGCAGGCCTCACCTCTGGGCTGGGATATGCCTCCTCTCTGGTCTCCCTGGCTGTGCTCAAATCCATGCTCCACACTGGAGCCCAAGTGTCCTACAGACAAAGCTCAAAATCGTTTCTCCATCTCATGGCAATGCCTGATAAAATACAGGACACCCAGCTAGGTTTAAATCTCAGGTAAAGAACGAATAACTTTTATTTTAACTTGGGACATATTTATACTAAAAATCAATTGCTGTTTATGTGAAATTAAACAATAAGTACTGTGTGTCCTATATTTTTTAATGCTAAATCTGGCAAACCAGGACACTTAATACCCTGACCCAACCTTGCTTTTACCTCTTTGTGTGTTACACATTCTCTCCGTTGTTCAGCTCCTTGCAGTTCTGCTGCAGGGACTGCTCTGTCCGGATTCCCCAGAGCAGGCTCTATGACAAGGGCCTGAGTGCAAGCACTTCATTTGGGTGGCATAGAAAACACCAGTAGGGAGAGGGAAATGGCACAGGAAAAGGAACCCAGTGTTCACAGGGTGCCTGGAGCTGGATTCCTGGGGAAACGCCACCATAAAACATACCAGAATCATCCCACCTGAGGAGAGAAGAAACCCGGCACTTACATATCAACTGCTTCACTCTATCTTTGGCTGAGGGATGCTCTTAGGGGTGGCATTTCTCTCTAGCTTTTTAGCAGCATTTCTTAAAAGACAGAAGAATGGTGTCTCTGGGGAGGGTGGGGGCAGCGTGTCTGTCTCTCAGGTGGAGGTGCAGGGGAGTGCCCAGAAGAACAAGAAAATGGGCAGGCTCCCAGGACGCTCACTGGCCAGGCAGCCACAGCATTGCTGCACACCATACTCCTCCCACCTCTCCACTGCACCTTGGTCTAATTACTCTGTGGTATTTAGATGTCACTTAGGGAGGAATCCTGTACCACCCCCACCCACCCTCTCATACACTTGAAATTCAAGTGCTGTCCACATCCTTGTGCTAATGCCTTTTACAACTCTTAGAAATTTTCTACTGCAATGTTAAAGAAAGCTTTTCAGACAATTTAGTTGTGAGTATGTGTCAAAGTTTTATTTTAACTTTGCTGTATAAAAAGGCCTATGAGAGTTACTGGCCAATTTAAGGATTTTTTTTTTTGTAAGAAATTTTACAGTTAAAAGAAAAGAAAAAAAAAAGAATGTTTGGTTAAAGGTTACTAGACTTTTGTCTAATAGTTATCAGGATGGCAGGTCATTTGAATCCCCAGAACCAATTATTATCCACTATAACTTATAGGAAATTTATTTAAAATTTAATCAAGACTAATACATCCTTCCAACAGGACATGAATTACATCATTCAAAATATGTTCTTTCTCAGATTAGGTTTGGAACTCTTTTTCTTTTTTAAAACAGTGGTTACATATTTCCTTCTGTCCTGCTTCCATCTAAATCCTTGAAGTTGGTCATTATATTTGCTTTTTGTTGCAACTGGTGCATTTGCAGAGCCCTCAATACAAAACTTAGTGGGTACCATATGAATGTATTTGAATAAATTTTAGTATTCTGGATACTAATAATCTGGTACTTGTTTATTAATATAATCCTGAATCTTGCTTTGTAGACCTTATCAAATATGTGTTTGTAAAACATACTTTCAGCAGAAACTTCTGGTTTTTAGGCTAGCATGTTAGGAGCTTAGAAGTTGCCGCTCTGTCCTAACAACAAGTTAAAAGCTGAGCAGTCTGAAAAACCAACAACTCTTCTAAGATCCACCAGAGCAGTGAGGGTGCACAGGGTAATCCACTGCCTCCTCAGTCAGTCTGGGCTGCTCTAACAAAAATACCATAAACTGGGTGGCTTAAAGAACACATATTTCTTTCTCACAATTTTGAAGGCTGAAAAGACCAAGATCAAGGGCCCACAAATTAGATGCCTGTTGAGAGCCTGCTACCTGGTCCGCAGATGGCTGTCCTCTTGGTTGTTCACACATAGTGTGGAAGGGCAAGAGAACCCCCTTGGGTCTCTTTTGCAAGGACACTAATCCTGTTCATTAAAGTTTCACCCTCATGACCTCACCATTTCCCAAAGGCTCCATCTCCTAATATCATCACACGGGTGGTGAGGATTTCAACATAAATTTTGAGTGGACGCAATATTCAGTCCATAAGTTTCTATCCCTGGTCTCCCAAAATCCATATCTTTCTCTTATGCATAATATATTCACTACATCTTAACAACCCCCAAAGTCTTAACTCATTCTAACATTAACTCTAAAGTCTAATTCCAAACTCATACCTATATAAAACTCAGACATGAAACACATGAGATGACTCATCCTCAGGCAAACTCTTCTCCAGCTATGAACCTGTCAAACCAAATAAGTTATGTGCTTCCAAAATACAAAGGCAAGAAAGGAATAGGATAGATACTATCATCCCAAAATGTAGAATGGGTTCCAGGTAAGTCTAAAACCTAACAGGGCAAATAACATTAAACCTTGAGGCTTGAGAATAATCCTCTTTGGTTCAATGTGCTGACTTCTGGACCCATGAAATAGCAACATCATCCCCAAGACAGTTCTTGCCATATTGTCTGTGGTGACTCTGCCCCTCCACTGAAGCACTAAACAGGGTTATCACAGCCTACCGGAACTGCAGATGTAGCTCCACCTTTGCCTGGGCCCTTTCACTTTGGGATTGTGGTGGACATGACAGTCTGATGATCTCTGTATCTCCTTGGTAGGAAAGGGTGTGTCATTCTTCCCTTGTCTGGAAGAACAGAGCTTGCCACTCTGTTGAGATGCCTGTGTAGTTCCGTGGTTCATAGTCACATTAATATCCTTATTGAATGGTCTCTTGGCCACACCCTCGGTATTCTCTTTGGAACACACTTTCTCATTTTCTTTTCAATAAGGATATGCTGAAAATTTTCCAAATCTTTAAGTTCTGGTTCTTTTTGCGTAATGATTTCATTTCAAAATATTTCTCTTCTGTCACATTTTTACTATAAGCAAGAACCAGGCTACTCTTTTAATGCTTTACTTAGAGAGCTCTTCAAATATTCTATTTCATTGCTCACAAGTTCTAACTTCTAGAAAACATTAGAAACAATGAGGCCTTTTGTTCCATTCAGGATCTCAATGGGTTCGACGATGCTCACTCACATTGGGTAGGACAATTCAGTAAATCCACTGATTCAAATGCCAATTTTATTCAGAAACACCCTCAAACACATATCCAGAAGTGATGTTTAATCCAGGTACCCCATAGCCAGTCAATCTGAGATGTAAAATTAACCATCACAATCAGAGAAATAGATATAGAAAATCACAACTCACTAGATCAGAAACCCATGCAAACCGGTGCCAGGATAGAAAAATCTAAACTGTAGTCAATGAATTGCTAGAGGTTCAGTGTAGACAAGCCTGAGAATTGAAAACTCCTGTGAGACTCAGGCATAGGGAAGCCCCCACAATATTATGAGATTTACCTCCAGGAGCTCTGACAGGTCCTTGTAATGAATGTGAAAGACAAATCCTCCCAGATTCCAATAGGGAGACAACAAAAGGAACCATTTTCAAATACAACAGATCATTCTGTTCTTAATTAATCCTGACCATAGGAGATAGTACTTTATCAGACCATAGCCTGCTGGGATTAAGTCTAATCTACTTGAGGGAAGAGAAGTTATCAAATTTAGCTGTCTCTAGGTTTCTATGTGAAGAAGAGGAAATATGCCCCTCTAGCTATCTCTAACCTTCTACATCAGGGAAGGAAAATATATAACTTCTGCCTCCTCTAGCCATCCTTTGGCTGCACCCTCCTACACTACCACACCTGAGGCATTGAGGAGGGACTGAGAAGTACTGGTGAAGTTCACAGTCCAGAGTTACAGGCTCATCTAATCATAAAACTGTAGAATGTCCCCTGACACACACACACCTCTTACTACTATGTTACTACAGGCCTATTTATGACAGTTCTTTTTACACAGTACAACATATTCACTTTTCAAAATTACAATAGCAAAAGGTGAGAATATAGTTTAAATAGACTGAACAAGCACCAGAACCAGTTATGGTAGGATATTGGAATTGCCAATCAGACCAGTTTTTATTAAAAGCTGTGCTTAACATGTTAAGGACTTTAATGAAAAACTAGACAACATGTAACAACAGATAGACAATGTATGCAGAGATATGGAAATTCTAGGAAAGAATTTTAAAATGTTAAAGATCAAAAACACTGTAATAGAGGTATGGAATGCCTTTGATGGGCACACTAGTAGACTGGGGAGGTAATCTCTGGGCTTGAGGATATGGCAATAGAAACTTCCCAAACTGACAAACACAGAGAAAAGGAGACTGAAGAGAAAAACCAGAACAGGATATCCAAGAACTTTTAGACAATTACAAAAGTATATCATACATATAATGAGAATATCAGAATGAGCAGAAAGAGAGATTAGAACAGAAGAAATATTTGAAGCAACAGTGACTAAGAATTAATGTCAGACACCAAACCAGAAAGCGAGAAGCTCGGAGAACACAAATCAAAATAAATGTCAAAATAAAGCTCCACCTAGACATATCGCATTTAAACTTCAGAAAATCGAAGAAAAAGGAAGAATCTCGAAAGAAGCCAGGGGAAAAACACCTTACCTGTAAAGAAACAGAGATAAGGATTACGTGCAACTTCTCAGAAACTATGTAAGCAAGAAGAAAATGGAGTGAAACACTTAAAATCTTGAGCAAAAAAGAAAAGGAACACCAACCTAGAGTTCTTTACCTTGCAAAATTCTCTTTTTACAGCAAAGGAAATATTGATAGATTGCTTGTCTCCATTTTATCTAATTTTTCTTCTATAGAATTCTCTCATTCTTTCATTTGGGGCCTGTTTCTTTGTCGTCCCATCTTGGCTGCCTCTTTGTGTTTGTTCTATGTATTAGGTAGATCTGTAAAAACCCTGCCTGTGACTGTCCTTGGGTAATGTGTTCAGAGCTATCAGTGATCCACAGCATGTGGTTCCCTCCACTGGGCCTATTGTGCAGAAAGAACGGGGCTGCACAGCAAGGTTGGCTTTAACTAGCACTGGGCCCAAGAGAGGGTCACTCAAGTCTCAGAGCTCCCAGATATTCACCTCTGTCTGAAGGCTTTCTGTTAGGCTTAAGGAGTGAAGATCTTCCAGTTTCCTCCTCAGCAGTAGGGCTTGCATGCCACAGGGAGTGGCAGATTGTAAAGCAGTATGGTGATACCTCAAAAAATTAAAAATGGATCTGCCTTTTGACCCAGCAGTCCCATTTCTGGGACTATATCTGAAAGAACTCAAAACACTAATTCAAAAGAGCATAAGCACCCCTATGTTCATTGCAGCATTATTTACAATTGTCAAGAGATGGAAGCAGCCCAAGTGTTCATTAGGAGATGAGTGGATAAAACAACTATGGGACATTTACACAATGGAATACTACTCAGCCATAAAAAGAAGAAAGCTTTACCTTTTGTGACAGTATGGATGGACCTGGAGAACAGTTTACTGTTAAGTAAAATAAGCCAGTCAGAGAAAGACAAATACCATATGATCTCACTCATCTATGAAGTCTAATGGACAAACAGAACTAACAAGCAAACATAGAGGCAGGCCCTTAGATAGAGGGCAGGATGAGAGCAAAGAGGGTAGAAGGATTGAGCAAAAAAGAAAAAGAACTCATGGACATGGACAACAATGTGGTAACTGCAGGAGGAAAAGGGTTATAGGGGACTAAACAGTAATGGAAAAATAAAAAAAAATTAGTACAAAAATAAAATAAAAATATATAATTACTTTTTTATGAAAAATAAAAGTAAAGGAAAAATTAAGATATTTTCAGATCAACAAAAATTGAATAATTGTGTTGAATACTCTATAGAGAAAAGAGAGTGTTTTCACTACATGGTTCTGAGATAACAAATATTCACATATAAAAGATTTAAACTGAACCTGTATCTTACACTTCTCACAACATTAACTCAATATGCATAAAGACTTAAATGTAAAACCTAAGACCATAAAACTCCTAGAAGAAAACATACAAATAAAATTCTGTGGCATAGGTCTTGATAGTGATTTTTGGGAGAGCTATGATACCTAAAGCACAAGCAACAAATTAAAAAATAAACATGTAAAACTACATCTAAGTAATAAACTTCTTCACTGCAAAAGAAATCATCAACAAAGTGAAAAGACAACATACAGAATGAATGAAAAAACATATTTGAAAGCCACATATCTGGTAAGGGTCTAATATCCAAAAGAGGTAAAAAAAAAACCCTCATATAACTTAATAGCAAAAAATGAATGAGAAGTAAAACCCCAAATTATCTAATTAAAATATGGCAAAAGACCTGAATAGGCATTTCTCCAAAGTAGGTATATGAAAGGCCACAGGTATATGATAAGATACTCAAAATCACTAGTTGTTAGGGAAATGCAAATTAAAAACACAATGAGGTATCACCTCACACCTGTTACAATCTCTTTCATCAAAAACAAAAGATAACAAATGCTGGCATGTATGTGGAAAAAAGGAAACCCTTGTGCAAGGTTGGTGGGATGGTGAATTGGCACAGCTACTGTGGAAAACAGTGTGGAGAATTTTCAAGAAGTTAAAATTGACCTACCATACGATCCAGCAACTCCACTTCTGAGAATATATCCTAAGGAAACAAAAATAAGTATGTCACAAAAATATCTCTACTACTATGTTTATTGTGGCACTATTTATAATAGCCAAGTCATAAAAACAACTTTAGAGGCCATTAATAAGTATTTGGAAAAAGAAGTTGTGGTAAATGTATACAATAGAAAATCCTGTTATTTGCAATAAACATAGCTGGATTTTGAGGACATTATTTTAAGTGAAATAAGTCAGAGAGAAAGAAAAATACTGTGTTATCTCTCTTATGTGCAGACTCATAAAAAAGAAAAAGACAAATGAGCCAAAACTCAAAAAAGAGATCAGATTCATGGTTACCAGAGGTGGGGAGTGAGGGAACTAGATAAAGATGATCAAAAGGTACAAACTTCCACATATACAACAAATATGTAGTGTACAACATCATGACCATAGTTTACATTGCTGTGTGATATATAGGAAAGTTGTTAAGAGAGCAAATCTTATGAGTTGTCATTTTGAGAAGAATTTTTTTTGTTTAAAAAAGTTATTTAATTTATTTTTAGAGAGGGGAAGGGAGGGAGAAATAGTGGAGACACATTGATATAGGAGGAAAACATCAATAAGTTGCCTCTTGCACTCCTCCAGTAGGAGACCTGGCCCATAGCTCAGGCATGTGCCCTTCCTGGGAATCAAACTGGCAACCTTTCAGTTTGTTGGATAATGCCCAACCCACTGAGCCACACTAGTCATGGATTTTTTAAATTTTTTTCCTTTCTTTTCCTGTTGTAGCTATATGAGAAGATGAATGTTAAATGAACCTATTGTGCGAATCATTTCACAATATATGTAAATCAAACCATCATGCTGTATGCCTTAAACTTGTGCAGTAATGAATGTTAATTATTTCTCAAAAAAACTGAGGGAATTTGTTGCCCGTAGAACTGCCTTGCATGAAATATTAAAAGATATTTTAGAGAGAAGGAAAATGATAGAGATAAGAAACTCAGATCTACATAAAGAAAGGAAAAGCATTGGAGAAGGAATACATGAAGGTATTATTGGTCTAACAGATAGCAGTGCATTCAAAATAATAACATGTATTCAACTATGAAAGTTCATGTGTTCACATATATATACATATATATATATACATATATATATATGTATATATGGTCAACAATACAGAGCTAGAAGGAGGACTTAGGGATTTTTTGTTATTATAAAGTCTTGCACTATCTGTGAAGTGCTACAGTATTATTTGAAATTGGGTTTGGAAAATGTGTAAATGTATATTGTAAGACAACTATGTAAAACATAAAAAAGAAGTAAAATGGATATAGCTAAGAAAGAAATCATATAAAGTCCTCAGTTAAAACCACAAATGGCAAAAAAAAAAGTGTGAAAGACAAAAAACAGGAACAGAAAACAAGAGCAATGGATAAAAAACAGTAGCTAATTATGGGGGAGCTTTGTCCAGCAGAGCTCTCCCAGTAGCCACAGATGAGAATAAGTCTACCAAGACATGATCTGCTTGGTGAGGAAAGGCTGACCAGTCTCTCAGTGGAGAAAGGTCTTGAGCCTCTCTCTCAATGGGCTTTTATTGAGTTTAGCTTGCATAGGAATGCATATCAAAGAAAGGAGGTATGGTTTACAGATAACACTTGTGGGATCATGGGGGTCCTTTTGAGTCAGGGTCTGGTAGACAGAGTGATGCCAATCGGCTGTAAAACCTTGGGAAACAAACTTATTTTGTGCTTGGACCCTTGACATTTAAATTGAGGACGTTCTTAGCAAAGCATGTTTCACAGGTCTTTATGCATTCTTTCTTAGGCCTGATCGCCCGCCTCTGGGAACCACTGGTTCCAGCACAGGGCTACATTTCACTTTGGCATTGTTTCAGGCCTGAATCAGGTGCGGGAAGCATGACAGCCAAGAGATTAGGAGACTTTTTAAAGGTATAATAAGGCTATGATAAAGCCAAGGGATGAGGGTCTTTTGTCCCTCCTCCAAAATCCCCTAAATCCTTCCCTGATGGCCCCTTCATGACTATGCCTGTCTTAGGTTGTTCTTTCCTTGAGGAATCTTACCCATCATTGACTATCCAGCTATCCTCCAGGGACCTAGTAGGATGAAGTAAAGGGGGCAGAGGCTGTGCCCCTTTATCCTGGAGGATAAGTTTTGTTTCCTTAGTGGCTTATGGTCCCAAGGTACCCTAGCTGTGTGGCCTTTTTGCCTGTCAGTGGGGTTACAGCTCCTGAAAACAGACAGGATGGTTCCCAAAAGCTAAGATGGTAGATAGTAATAAACTATAACAATAATCATTTTAATAATTAATGGTCAATATACAACAATAAAAAAGAGATTTCCAGAGTAGATAAAAAAGAACAGGCCCCAAGTATATGTTGTATGCAAAAACCCACTTTAAATATGAAGAAACATACAGATCAAAAGTAAAGTATAAGGAAGATATACCATGTTAATACTAATAAAAAGGAAGTGGGAGTTGCTATGTTAATTTCAGATAGAGTAGACTTCAGAGTAAGGAGAATTATAGGGTTAAAGAGTGGCATTACATAAAGATAAAGGGGTTAAATACTATAAGAAAAAAATCATTGTGTATTCTCCTAACAACATGAGGTAAAAACTGGTAGAACTGCAAAGAGAAATAAAAGAATTAAAAGACTTTAATATCATACTGTCATAAGTGTATAGATCCAGCAGGCAGAAAATCAGTAAGGATAAATGTTGAACTCAACAGTAATATTAATCAACTGTAGATAATTGGCATTGATAGGCTACTTCATCTAACAGTAGCAGATATTTCATTATTCTCAAGCCACATGCAACATTCACCAGGCTAGACCACATTTTGACCCTCAAAACACACCTTAACAAATTAAAAGAACATAAACTAAAAATGTTTATTTATAGACCACAATGGAATTAAATGGACTAGGATTGATAATATAAAGATAGCTAGAAAATCCCCAAATACAGGGAGATTAAACAGCATAATGCTAAGTACCACATGAACCAAAGAAGAAATCTCCAGAAACATTTAAAAATATGTTTAACTAAATGAAAATGAAAATACAACTTATTAAAATTTGTGGGACCCAGTAAGCAGTATTTAGAGGAAAATTTATAGCCTTGAATGTATATCTTAGAAAACAAGAAAGAACTTAAATCAATCTTCTAAATTTCTACTTCTAAAAAAGTAAAAGATGATCAAACTAAATTCAAAGTAAGCATAATAAGAGAAATAATAAGAAATTAGAGTAGAAGTCAATGAAATTAGAAATAGGAAATCAACGAAGAAAGTCAGCAAAAGACAGAAACTGATTCTTTAGAAACAATCAAAAAAATTTATAAGTCTCTAGACAGGATAACAAAGAAAAAAAGAAAACATATATTACTAATATCAGAAATTAAAAGGAGGGCATGACTACAGATCACTGGGGCATTAAAAGGATAATAAATAAATAAACAAATAAATAAATAAATAAAATAAGAAATAGTATGAACAACCTTAAGCCTCAAATTTGAAAACCTGCATGAAATGGACCAATTCTTTGCATGACACAATTTGCAAAAAAGAATAAATTGACAATCTGAATTGTCCTATTTTTATTAAAAATCGAGTCAATAGTTAATGAACTTAAAAATAAAAACAGAAAGTATCAGACTCAGATGGGTTCACTGGTGAATTCCACCAAAGATTTAAGAAAAAAAGCATACCAATTCTCTGCAATCTCTTCTAGAAGATAGAGGCAAAGATGCTATTTCCTAACTCATTCTATGAGATCATCAGTATTGTGATACCAAGACCAAACAAAGATGTTACAAGAAAAACACTATAGACCAATATGTCACATGAACATAGCTAAAAAAAGAAAAAAATCTCCTTGAAGAAATATTAACAAATTAAATCTAACAATGTATAAAAAGAATTTCACACCATGACCAAGTGGGGTTTATCTCAAGTATGCAAAGCTGGCTCAACATTTGAAAATCAACTAATGTAATTCATCACATAAACAGGCTAAGGAGGAACAATTTCATGATGATGAATACATGCAGAAAGTGCATTTGACAATATGCAATACTCAGTATAATAAAAACTCATAAAATATGGGGAATAAAGGAGATTTTTCTCAACTTGATAAAATATATCTACCAGCTAACACAGCTGTTATACTTAATGGTAAGAAACTCTAAGCTTTCCTGCTAAGATAAGTCATAAGGCAAGGATGTCATCTCTCACCATTTTTTAAAAACATTGTACTGGGAGTACTGGCTAATGCAATAAGACAAGAAAAGGAAATAAAAGGTATACAGAGTGGAAAGAAAGAAAGAAAACTATCTCTGTTCACAGAAGATAGGATCATGTATGTAGAAAATTTAAAAGGATCAACAGAAAAACTTCTAAAACTAGTAAATGATATAACAAAGCAAAGATAGTCTCTTCCACAAATAGTACTAAAACAACTGAGAATTCACATGCAAAATATTAATCTAGATACATAACATCCTTTAGAAATATTAATTCAAAATGGGTTAGAGACCCAAATGTAAAACAATAAAAGCTATAAGACTCGTGGAAAACAACATAGAAGAAAAATTTGGTTGACCTTGGGTATAGTGATGCTTTTTTAGATACAACACCAAAAGTAAAATCCATGAAAGAAGTAATTAAAAAGCTAGACTTCATTGAAATAAAAAATTCCTGCCCTGCAAAAAGATAATGTCAAGGTAATGAGAAGATGAGCCACAGACTAGGAGAAAATATTTGCAAATGAAACATCTTATAAAAGACTGTTATCTAAAATACACAAAGAACTCTTAAAACTAAACAATAAAGGAATATACAACCCAATTAAAAATAGGCAAAAGACATGGGCAGATAGTCCATCACAGAAGACATACAGATAGCAATAAGCATATGAAGATGATTCACATTTTATGTCATCAGGACATGCAAATTAAGACAACAATGAGATACTACTACATACCTATTAGAACAGCCAAAGTTCAAAAAACTGACATCACCAAATGCAGATAAGGATATGGAATAACAGAAACTCTCATTCATTAGTGGAAATGCAAAATGGTACAGCTACTTTGGAAGAGTTTGGCAGTTCCTTACAAAACTAAACATACCCTTCCATATGATTCAGCAATCCTGCTTCTTGGTATTTATCCAAAGGAGTTGAAAACTTATGTCTACATAAGAAACTGCACGTGGAGATTTATAGTAGCTTTATTTATAGTTTTCAAAACTTGGAAGTAACCAATATGTCCTTCAGTAGGTTGATGGGTAAATAAGCTATGGTACATCCAGACTACAGAGTATTCTTCAGCTACTAAAAGAAATGACTTATCAAGCCATGAGAAGACATGGAGGAATCCTAGACATGGGACAAAAGTAGGTTAATAGTTGTTTTTATGGAAAATAATACAATAATTAATAAATAATAATAAAATGATAAACTCTGTTTTGCGTACTCATAACTGTAAACCTACTTTTGACCCACCCTATATTACTAAGATAATCTCTTCCACAAATAGTACTATATTACTAGTAAATAGTATTATATTTACTTAGTAATATAAGTGAAAGAAGCCTATTTGAAAAGGCCACGTCCTGTATATTTCCAACTATATGACATTCCAGAATAGGTCAAACTATGGAGGAAACATAAAAAATCAGTAGCTGTTAGTAGGGTGGGAGAAAGAGGGAGATAAACAAGTAGAGCACAGAAGATTTTTAGAGCAGTAGAAAATATTCTGTATTATATTATAGTGGTAGGTATATGTCATTATACATTTCTCAAAATCCATAGAATGTACAAGACCATGAGTGAACCTTAATGTAAACTGTAGATTTTGAGTGATAATGTGTTCATTTAGGTTCATTGATTCTAACAAATGAACCACTTTTGTGGGTGTGTTAATAATGGGGAGGTTATATGTTTGTGGGGACAGCAGATACATGAGAGCCTTCTGTACTTTCTACTCAGCTTTTCTGTGAGACTAAAAATGCTCTGAAAATGTTTATTAATTTAAAAAACTTCCATTTTTCAAAGGATTTATTCTTCTTCATGCTTTTATTATCATCCTCAGGCCCAGTCGCTTCCTGAGGTGAGGATAATAGATAAGGCTTCTTAGTAAAGCTGACTGAAATAGCTGCCAGAAAGATCTCAGCCAGACAGTGTGATTACCTTGAAGGTACCTTGTAATAGGGAATGAGAAGCCCTAGCCCTGTCTAGCTTAGGAACAATCTAGCACCAGAGGCTAAATTAAAGGTAGAAGAGGATGGCATTTGTAAAACAAAGTGAAGCCAATCAATATTATATGATCACATATGTATTCAGTGTCCAGAAGAAACAAAGCTATGTAGACAAAAATAAACCAGCAGTTGCCAGGGGCTGAGGGAAAGGGGCCACAAGTAGGGATAGCTAAGGAATACGGGGCTTCGGGGGAGTGATGACTATGCCTTTTACCTCTGGTTGTAAGGATGGCTGCACAAGTCTGTGAGTAGACTGAAAACCATGGGACAGTATGCTTTAAGCTTTATGGTTTAAACATTATATCTCAATAAAGTTGTTAACAAACAAACAAAAAAGAGTGAGGTAAACCAAGAGCAAACAGTCCAAGGGTTGGAAGGGAGGAAGCAGGACAGAAAAGGGAAGACCAGAGGTGGGAGTCTCCCGGCCACCCTCCAACCTTCAGCCTCAGAGGAATGGCCACATGGGGATGCGCTGACAGTTTAAAAATGAGGCTTCAAATTTTTTTAAGTAAAAATTCCTATATTTAAAATTATTAACTAAAATCTTTGTTGTAGTATTTATTTACAGATATTGACAAGCTATTTTTCTTAGTAGATACAAAAAAAGACCATGCGATCATAAAATTAAAATTTGTAAAGTACTACCTAAAATAATATGTTAGCTTCACAGGATAAAATTATCAAATTTTTATATTTAAAGAAAATATAGACATTAATTTAGTATTTACTAGTGCTAGAACTGCCATTATCTAAAAGACTATACTAAGCCCTTAAGAAGCTCAAGCACAAACACAAATGAAATCCCTACCAAATAAAATAGTTGAAATGTATTGAATACGTAATATATGTTAGGTAATATCCCCTAGGATCATTATGTACATTATATAATTTATTTTGAGGGTAACTATGAAGTGTATAAACTATTGTAATATACCATTAAGGAAACTAAAGGATTAGGCTTCACATTTTTAAAGAACTATAGGAAAACGAGTCAAGAACCCAATCCTGAATCTCAGGTCCCCTGTGAACTACATAGGAATTGGAATAATCTACTTGAGATAAAGGAAGAGACAATTTTGCGCATGCTTCTGCACTCTCTCTGCCTGTCTTAGTCAGTGTGCTTGTTTGGGAGCAGCCCACCTTCACTACAAAGGGAGACTCACAAAGGGAGTTACCTATTTTTGAGCCCTCTGGATGTTGTAAACTTTAATGTAATTTTAACATAAGATCAAACATGGATCTTTTTGAGCTGCATACCCAGCCTGTATTCTCTGGTCTTCATAAAATTGCTTTTGTTGAATCATGCTTTGTCATTTTCCCATCTACCTCTGTTGAAGAATGCATTAAAAAACAACCCTTGAAACTCAGCACCTTTGTTAGTGTAGGGGTGGTTTTCCACAGGCCTAACTACATCAAAAGAACCTGAAGCTCTTGTCAAATGCACAGATGCAAAGGTACTGAATCAAACCTTGACATGGTCCAGGGTTATGATTCTATATATTAACATACATTAATAGAAGCCCTCTTCTCTTGCATGTCCTAGCTGAAAACCACTATATTACAGCACATACTTCTCCTTTGAAAGAAACCATGGGAAACATCTCTCTCACCTCAGTTCTAGGAACACCTATTCTGAGCTAATCACCCTATTCTCACCTGCACTCCAACCACCACCAACACAGTGAATTTTACAATTGATGGGTTTTTCCTCTTTGACTCATTTATCATGAGAGTCAAAACCAAGTTTTCCCCCAGCTCATATCTGCTGAGCTAGTGTTTGGTTACACTCATTCTCCTTTTACTCCAGTTGCCTCATCTGTTTAGTTTAGTCTTCTCATTATACATTCTTTAAATCACCTCAAATACTTTTGCAACAATGGGGTGTAAAAAAGTTAATATGCAAGAAATTGGCCTAAGGCACCAGGATCCTGGAGTCAAGGAACCAGAGGCATGTTTCCTTCAGTCCTAGGCCCTCCTTCCCTTGGATGTGCTACGACACTAGTGTCCCAGGAGACAGCTGCGCTTCATCCTCGTCTGAAGAGAGGGATGTATGCAGGTTATTCCTGAGTTTATTCACCGTAATATTAATGATGGTGATATCCTAACACCCTTAAAGTTTTAGAAAAAACTGGATTTTTATCTGAAACACCCTTAAATTTGTAGAAGAAATTGAATTTCAGGAACATTAATTATTGGCCCAGAGTTGCTCAGGGAGTGAGAAGGCTGGGATAAGAAGGCAGGTTTCTTGATTCTTCTCTTGTCTTTTTCTTCTCACACTATATGCATTACTGACCAATCTGCTAATTTCTAGGGATCCATAAAGAAGGATCATTGACTCTCATTCAGAGTAGATTTATATTTTAAACACTCATCTGACAGATGCCCTCTGGGTGACCCATCACTAGGCACTAGGAAGACCCCACTACCTGGGGCTAGAACATGAAAGCAGCTGGGAGCTGAGGGGCCAGGGAATGACCAGATGTTAAGCAGCCCAGAAGTCCCTGGGCTTTTGCCTTATTGCCCTCTGGGTTAGTCTGGCTCTCCTCCATGCTATTACTAAAATTCCAATCTGCTTCTTTATTCAGTGGAAACACCTCTTAGAAACATGAGAATCCTCCTGTTCCTGTGGAGAAGCTCAGTATGACATGAGCATTTTCAAAGAGAAGATAGCTCTTTGAAAAACATTTTATTGATGGGATTTTTCTCCTTAAGGGACATGAAATGGTTTGTCTGAGAAGCTCAGATATTAGATGGAAACATTCAAGCTTTGGGCTTTCCAGGAACTAAAGTGTGTGGAAAACTACAAAACTGAGGAGGGCATCTTATTTCTATGTCAATTAGTAATACAGGGATGTTCTAAAATTGAATATTGTTATATATTGTAATAATTCTAATCTGCTGCTGATAAAACGACTAGTGAAATTACAAAATAAAGCAACAGACTTAACTCCCCTTGAGTGATCATGCCCCCATTCTGCCTCACTTGTTCATTCTATTGACAGCTACACACACACACACACTCAAAGCTGCAGCAGTTTGCAGTCAAAATTTCTACATTTTCAGGTTTGAAGGTCTAAATCTTAAAGGGAAACACTAGAAATTGACCAAGTTAAACAAGTTACCTTACTTTCAGAACCCCTTTCCCCATCCATTGGTTTCTCTTTCAAGTTTGCAGTGAAAAGTGGAGATAATAGATGTGAATCCCTCAGCATAAGGAAGTTATTGTTATCATCATAACACAGAGGCTCTTGTTCTACCACTATGATAAGGAAAATCAGCTGGTTTGATAGCACACATAGACCAATTATAACTGGAAATTAGTTTTCATGTCATTCTGCAAGAAGCACCTTCATTTTCCTTGACATTCCCTAGGTATTCTCATAAAATTTCACAGCATTTAAACTCCAAAATTTTCTATGAAGTTATGCACTGATAATATAGCATATTGCCACTGTTTTTCAACATGATGGTGCGTCTGCTCAAATAAAGTTGTGCTATCTGGATCAGCACCTTTGGCAGAGCCCAGCACAGTGGCCAGTGAACAAGCTGGCCCACGACCTCTGCATTTGCACAACCTTGTGCTGAAGTTCTTTACTTTGATGCACTTAAAGATGGGTGATGTTTTTCTTCTTTCTTTCTGGTTGTGCATGGTCAGTTTTGACCTTTTTCTGGCCTTTTCTTTGTATTAGAATACCTGTCACTAGAAAGGCTTTATATATGTGTATATATTTTTAAATAGACTTTATCTTTTAAAAGTATCTTTAGGTCTTTTGACATCAATCCTGAGTATTTTCATGCTTTGATGTAATTTGCTCCCTTATCCAACATGAGGTGGCATAAACCGGAAGACCAGGGTGCATGGTTGCAAGCTATCTAACTTTATAGTCGAGGTAGGTGACACAATTGCAATAAACAGAAGAAAAAATTTGTTCTGCTTTGCATGACTTAGAAAAAGAAAGTTGTAATGACAACAATAAAATGAGGATCACAATAATTGCAATGAATGTTGTCATCTTTTTCTCCTGGTTCATCTTATATTCAAAATTGAAAAATTGATAATGCATATTGCAATATTATATAGTTCCTTTACTTGGGTTTATTTTCAGAAATTCATGTCTTTAAAATCAAAAGCACTTACAAGGTCTATAAATGTTAATAATAAAGTATTGTATCAGTCAGCTTAGACTACCATAAATCCAAAAGAACCTATGCACCCCAATGTTCATAGCAGCACAATTTACAATAGCCAAGTTCCGAGCAAATGAGTGGATCAAAAAACTATGGTACATTTACACAATGGAATTCTATGCAGCAGAGAGGAAGAAGGAGTTCCTACCCTTTGTGACAGCATGGATGGAACTGGAGAGCATTATGCTAAGTGAAATAAGCCAGGTGGTGAGGGACAAATACCATATGATCTCACCTTTAGCTGGAACCTAATCAACAAAAGAAAAAAAGCAAACAAAATATAACCAGTGACATTGAAATTAAGAACACTCTAACAATAGCCAGAGGGAAGGGGGGAGGGGACAAAGGGGAGAAGGGTTTTCAGGAACTACTATAAAGATCACACGGACAAAATCAAGGGGGAGGGTGGAAGCAAGGAAGGGAGGTGGGATTGGCGGGGTGTGGGGGAGTGGTGGGAAGAAAATGCAGACAACTGTAATTGAACAATAATAAAGTAATTAAAAAAACAGTAAAAAATAAATAAATAAATAAACCTCTGTGATATAGTGTGAAATCAGAAAAAAGAAAGAAAGAAAGAAAGAGAGAGAAAGAGAGAAAGAAAAGAAAGAAAGGAAAGAAAGGAAGAAAGAAAGAAAGAAGGACAGAGAGAAAGAAAGAAAGACCACACACTGGACACGGGGTATCTTAAACAGAAGAAATTTATCTTTCCACAGTTCAGGAGGCTGGAAGTTCAAGATCAAAGTAAAAGTGGATTTAGTTCCTGGGGAAGGCCCTCTGCCTGGATTGCAGACAGCTGCTTTCTTACTGTGTCTCTGCCTCTTCTTATAGAGCTACCAGTTTAATTGAATCAGTGCCCTGTACTTACCACCTCATTTACCCTTACTTAACATCTTAAAAGTGCTGTCTTCAGATACAGTCCCATGGGGAGGGGGTTAAGATTCAACATATAATGTTTTGGGGGACACAGTTCAGTTCATAGCAGTTATGTCAAAAATGTCAAATGTCTCTGGTTTCAATGTCTCTGGTTATATTTTATTTGCTTTTTTCTTTTGTTGATTAGGTTCCAGTTAAAGGTGAGATCATATGGTATTTGTCCCTCACCACCTGGCTTATTTCACTTAGCATAATGCTCTCCAGTTCCATCCATGCTGTCACAAAGGGTAGGAACTCCTTCTTTCTCTCTGCTGCATAGAATTCCATTGTGTATCAAAGTTTTTTGATCCACTCATTTGCTGATGGGCACTTAGGTTGCTTCCAGCTTTTAATGTCAAAAATGAATAGAGTAGGAAGGGAGGGCAAGCAAAGGCAGGGGAGGGAGACACACTTTTCAGGGTGTGAGGACTGGTGTCTTGATTTCTTAGTTCTTGAAATATGGGCTGACCTTAAGTTTATGGACTTGAGTTTTCCTGCTGCAAACAGCCATTAACTAAGAAACATTTCCTGGCAGGCTGTCCCATAGAAGGTGTGAACTAGCACCTTCTTACAAGTTTCCACAGAATTCTCAGCTAACTGGCATTGTTATAGCAACCAGAGTGCCAGTGAAGGCAGTCCTGTCTTCCCCCTCGTCAAGTATCACTATGGCAACAGAGGCCTCTGGAAAGTAAAAGAAAAAAATCTTAAACTGTCAACTGCAATCAAAGAGGTTTGCAAGGGAAAAAAGGCGGAGGCTGAAATGAACATGAGGCCGGAACAAGGGCCAGAGCAAAGAGAAATGATTGTACAACAGCTGAACAAAGAAGAGAGAAAGGAAACAATAAGCAAAACAGAGGGCAGAGACGTGGCTGGCATTGGAAAGAGGAAGGCAGAAAGAAGTACTTAACATAAAATAATGAAAAAAATGTTCCTAGTGACAGGATTTGTAATGCTTATTGATTTTAATAGCCCAGCAATCCAGAAATAAATAAACATAGGACTTTAAGGTCAACATTATTGGGACTATCCAGTATGCTACTATTAATATTTAAAAAATATTTAGAGAAATCAGCTGATAGTCTAATGCAGCCACAAGATAGTAAGAAAGAGTAAACCAATTTGTGGAGGGCTTTTGGCAGAGCATCCTGCTGACGAGGAATTCCTGTAATATTTGGTGTTCAGAGGCACCACATTTGAACATGGATTTTCCTTTATTGGACAGTGCGATTGCTTCAGAAAAGGGCATGTTGCCATTTGGTCCATTACAAATATATCTTTTGTTCATTAAAGGGTCTTAATGGATATTTTTTCCAAGAGAAAAATTAAGGCAATTACTCTAATACTATTCAAACTAAGTGGCAATGCTGTTGGAATGAAACATTTTTAATTTACACTGTCCATTTTATCAGCAGTTAGACAGAGGGAAGTTTTTATGGCCCAATGTGAATTGTGTGAAGGGAAAATGTACACTTCATTATAAGGTGCCCCTAAAATACTGATGCTTTCTTTGTTTCTTTAGAATTCGAAAAATGACAGACTATAGAAGGAATAAAAATAGAGATGGAAAGACCTGATAGGTGTAAATATAATAAAATGAAGATAAGATGATGAAAACTTGAGATTAAAGCATAATATAAAAACAGCAGTCTGAGAGTTTTATAGAAATCTGGTCTCAGCAGTTTTAATAGGATTTTAATTTTTTCCATTTTTTATTTTAATGATAAGCATTTCTTTCAAGCACTGTATTTCAGATATCATTTGCTAACTCAGCAAGGGGTGGTCTGTAGCCATTTCTTTGTTGCTCAAATAAGTTTAACTGGTTGAGACCAGGAATGAGCAAAACCTCTTCAGGAAGGCCCAAGTGTGCAATCCACCCGGCCTTTGGGATCCATCCAGAAAGTTTGGATTCAAATGATGACAATGCCTCTTTCTGAAAATGTGCAATTCAAAAACATTGCAAAGTTTTACTGAATAATCCTGACTCTCAAACAAGTTTCATTATTCTTTTAAATGTTACAGTTATGTTTTAACTTTTTCTAATACACACTCCAAGTATCATTATTTATAACACACATATAAAATTAAATGAATAAATAAAATAGCCAATTTTTAATGTCCTATGTACTTGAGAAGTGAAACATAAAAGTCATGTAAATGAAAGTCAAATTAAGAACTTTACCTTTATAAAAATAAACTTTTTTGATGTATAATGTGTAAACAAAAAGTGCCTTAAAAAAGTGTAGCTCAATGATTTATCACCTAGTGAACACACTTTATTTAATCATCACCCAAATCATAACATGGAACATAATATTATACACTTTCAGCAGTTTTCTAACAGTGTAAAGTAAAAGACAAAAGAGTTTTGACATATTTTGCAAGCATATCCATTTACATTGCAAGATGGATGAGCAAAACAAAAATACTCCTTGCAACTTCTATGAGTGTTTTTATATCATGTGTAGAGAGAGACACCTGCTGGAACAATTTTTCTTTTAAAAGAGTGTCTAAACCAACCCAGAGAAATTGTATAGGAAAATAAATAGTTATGACTCTACTGGCTTTATGATAAATTTTCTGAATGCATTTTATTCCAAGAAATACTAAATGTTTAATCTCTATCACAAAAAAAATCTGTGGTAGGTTTGGTTTTTTTTTCATATATATTTACTTCTCTGCTGATATTTTTTATTTCCAGGTTTGGCTAACAACAGGGTCTAGCTTTTTTCTGTGTATTGAAATCACTGTTTCCTCCCTTTTTGTTGGGCTGATCCCAAGGGAGCTCCTGGAGACCTCCACCTTGTAGGGTGCACGGCCGGCTGCTGCTATGCTCTCTTTGACACTGTTATTTAGTGCTTAAGATCCACAGTCTGTGAGGATGGCAGTTGACCCCAGCGTGCACACCTTAGTTTCATAATCAGAGGGTTGCCTATCACTTACACTTTCTCTACCAAGTGATTTAATTTATCTGGAGTTCAGGACTCTGTGCTTGCTCTTTACTGGGGTTCCCAGGTCGTGTGTCTAGAGTCTGTGGTTGCAAATCATGATGAGTGGATTTCCAGTCGGTCTCTTGGTGAGGGGGTGCGTGGAGTGCCAGCTGTGGAGGAAGCCAGAAGAATCTGGAACTGGAGTAATAAATGCATGAGGGTGAAGTAGACGAGGAAGACTGCTGCAGTTCCCTGACCCAACTCCCATGCGGTTGGGAAGGCCTCGCCGTGATTTCTGTAGGCAGAGTGTGGGGTGCACTCAGAGGCATCCAGGTGCACAGAACATCAGATCATGAGAATTTTAGAAACTGCTCTGCTTTAACTTCATCTAGTTTGTTCTTTTTCTGTGTTTCCTCGCCCTTGCCTCACCCTAAATCCTGGATGCCAACGTTCTCACCTCCCTTTGCCTGGACCACTCTCAAAAGTTTGTCGTCTTCTGTGGAACTCCAAATGTTCAGATGTTTCATGTCTATTACTTGAAGCTTTTGGAGAGCTCTGGTGCTGCCACTGGAGGCTGTCGTGATTTCCACCTGCGCTACTGTGACTGGTGTCTCCAACTAATCAATTCTCCACATGGTGGGAATAAAACCATAGTTCTCTTATCATTAATTTGTTCCATCACAGGTTTTAGTGCTTTTGAAGTCAACTTTTGGGGGTACAGCCTAAAGGGCCCTCCATCATCTAGATACTTCTTGGCTTTTTCAGTTCCATCTCCTGGTTGAAATTTCCTCATATCTCTACACATTAACATTTCTAGTTGCTTGGGGTTTTCTGAAAACACTTTTGCATTTGCCATCCTAGCAGGAATATACTTTTTCTCCCTTATTTATCATACCAACAGCCTGTGACTACCTCCTTTTAAGCTTTTAATGATCCAGTCCCTGCATCCTCTGTTGAAAAGAACATTTCCTCCTTTATGCTACTATTTGAACCTCCACATTCTTTTGTGGTCACCCCTTTGCCAATTTCTTGAACCTATTTATTTACCTGCATTTACCTGCCATTTTCTCCAAATTGGAAGTGTGATCCACACCTGATTGATTGATGTTCCTCCTGCTTAGCTTACAGCCTGGCTCCCACAAGCAGCTCTTTAAATATTTGTTAAATGTGTAGTAAGTTGCTACAAAATTGAAACCCAGTGAATCTGCAGGAGCAATTGCTGGAAGTGTAGACAATTTGTTATGTTAGCTGAGAGGCAGGCTAAATTTATTTTAAGAAAATCTGTTATGGGTCCTTTGTTATGCAAAAGACAAATTCAATTCCAGAATGCTCAAGCCAGGACACAGAAAAGCCAAACTGAGCCACATCCGCCCATGCAGTGGGGTGTCTTCACATGGTCAAGGTGAAGTGTTTACAGAGATTATCATGGCATTCAAAGGACATCAGACTGGACACAGGCTGGGGAAGGAAATAATATATCCCATTGTGACATGGTCAAAGGTAGGTGGGGGCAATACACTGGCCTCTAAAATATGGCTTAGATACAGTTGGGTAGCTGACTGGCAGAGGGAAGGGAAGAACATTGATATGCAAAAAGCTTTACTTTTCTTTTCATCTATTTTAATTTCCTTCTGTAATCTCCTAGTCTTCAGTTGTATTAAATACTTTAGCCTGGATTTCGACGATCTTTGGGGACATAGCTGAATGATGATGAATGGTGGTGTCCACTGAGGACAAAGCAGCTTAGTTAGGAGCAGCCAGGGCACCACAAGACGTTCCCTGGAAGTTGTGAATTCACAGCGAAATTGCTGGATGAGTAACAGAGCTGCTGCTAGCTCTAACGGCATCTTTGTAAAAATTAAAAGACCGTGCTCATTCTTCAGAATGCCTTACTTACCTCTGCCAAGAAATTGCTAGAAGACACTTATCTTATGACTTTGTTAAATTAACATTCATTAAGTATAGCACAGAGTGTGGGACGGTGAGCCATAGTTCAAAAACAGACCACAAGAGAAATTCAAACATAGTTCATTACACAGTGTTCCTTGAGGAAGTACCAATCATGCCTGTTGGGGCCACATGGGAAGGTCAAGACACAGAGACAGATAAGACCTGGCATACATGTCTTTATTAGGGCCCTTGACTGCAGTGCTTTGGGGTTCTCAGGCTGGGCTGGACTGGTTATTTCAAATTTTAAAAAGGGGGATTTGCTAAGTCCATAAGGAGGCATAAGGAACACAGGTGCTGGGAAGTGGGGGAGGTTGTTGATCACAAGGGCTGTTGGAGAACTTAAATTTGCTTCTGACTTGGGCTGCTATCTAGTGCATGCACTTGCGTGAGGGTGTGAACGGCAGGTTAACAGATAAGCCAAAATCAGCCCTAAATTAGTTGTGTTCCACAGGACCACAATGGAATGAGGAAGTTTTAGGTCATAGTCAAGGGGAAACTGAATAACCCTGTACTTCCTGAAAAGGAGGCCCCAAGACACGACTGGTCTCAACCAGTCTGCAGAGGCTGCATAGAAAGAAAAATATAGCGCTAAAAATAGACCATTTAACATCAGGAGACTGAAATCCCTGTAACTACCCATGAACTTGCCCCGAATTTTCACATCCCTCTATGAAGTTGTATGAACTACACCCACCTGTGCAACAAAACTTCATTATGCTAGATTATGTAACTTAATGCAACACCTAAACCCAACATCTAACCTAACCCAATGCAACACCTATCCTTAGCTCATGCAAACCTAACCCCAACACCTCTTTTAACCACATACAATACCTAACCTCAGCACTTTACCTAACCCCATGCAACACCTAACCTAACCCCTTTGCCACACCTAATCCAACACCTAACCTAACTCTACACAATGCCTAACCCAGCACCTAACTTAACCCCATGCTACAACTAACCCATTACCTATTTTAACCCCATGCAATACCTAACTGAGCACCTAACCTAACCCCTTTCAACACCTAACTCATCACTTATCTTAACCACATATAAACCTAACCCAACATCTAAACTAATCTCATGCAACATCTAACCACAACACCTAACCTAACCCCATGCAACACTTTACCCAACACCTAACCTAATACCATGCAATACTTAACCCCAACTCCTATTTTAACCCCATGCAACACCTAACTCATCACCTATCTTAACCTATGCAAACCTAACCCAACATCTAACTTACTCCCATGCAATATCTAACCACAACACCTAACCCCATCTTGCCATTGGGGGAAACTGGTAAAGTAGGTGGTTATAGGAGATGTGGTGATGTTTGCAGCAAAATGTTTAGCACAACAGAAACATCATGAGCCAGCTCTAGAGCTGTCTGTCTAGGAATCCAGGCCTGTGGGCATGAGGGCCCAGCAGCTCTGGGGTGGTACAGAAGTGGGATGTGGCCCAGCAGAGAGTCCAGAAAACCATGAAGATTACTTAAGGACACATAAAATATCCCGAGGTGGCTATGCTAAGAGTGACATTATAGCAACAGTCTTCATTGCTAAGGAAAAATGGAAATTAGCAATCATTTTTTAGCTTTCTGCGGCTTCTGTAAGCTATCATATTTCTTTCCAATAAACCAGCTTTTATCATTAATCACCAGAGTGGGATTTTCTTGCTTGCATCTGAAAAACCTGATCTCCATCATAGGCAATTATCTTTTGATTTAAAAATGCAACCCTCCTTCCTTGCTCTGGATGGAGAGTTTGCATACATGTGGGGGCTTAGGATAGGCAAAAAAAAATTATGGCTCTAAACAAATCACCAATGAAACATTTCATATATTATAGGGTGTGAAGAAAGGAATATTTACTGATGGTCACAATATACCATGTGCTTTATGTATATTATTTTATTTAAGCCTCAGAGCAACTTTTGTGATATAAATTAAAAAGCCACCACAGAAAGTTTCAACATAGCCAGAGCTTTTCGGGGGCCTCTAAATTGCCATTTCTTAAAAACTGAAACCACCATTTTATGCAACACTCTCTCCTGATAGCTTTACTTATATTTTTGTTGGTATCTTTGAATTCTTCACTGTATGTAATGCAATTTGCATACTTCTCACATAGTAGGACTTCAAAAATGTTCAGCAACTGGAGCCACTCAATACTGCCTTTTACAGAGTAAGTAAAGAGCTGCTTTCTATTCACTCTGCATATTGCAGCAATGGATTTTCATTTTTTTATGGATCATGTATAGCACAGCAATCTTGCCATCTCTTCAAACTTGTTACAAGAAAAATTAACCTGTCTGTGTATGTCTGTGCATGCATAACTCTTTTGTTTTGGAAAGTGACAGTGACTGTGGTTACTATCAGCAAATCACTTAAATGACTGCTGTGTAATGAGCAATTCCCTCAGCACTGTACACACAGATTCCCACAGGCTTTTAACCCCTGGTTGCGATTTGTGTGCTGTTTGCTTTTCTCATTATAGATTGCAACATGCCACTTGGATTTGCTCTGAGGCAGATTATTCTGAGACATTTGGGTATCTCTTGCCCCAGCAGCTCCTAAAGATGCCACCCTCATTCATTTAGTAACTATGTATGAAGCATCTGCTTGTGTGTCAGGTGCTTTGCTGCCACTTGGGCTTCAACAAATTGTGAGAACTGCCTTGATCTTTCATATGAGCTCTTGGTTTTGGTGTTAGTTACAGGGAAATGTAAGTTGCTGTAACAAAGAACCCAAGAATCCAACAAACCAGTGGATTAAGGAAGATTATTTCACTCAGCTGGTGGTCCAGGATGCATATAGGTGGACTCTTTGGCCCCACATGGTCATTCACGGACTCAATCTCCTTACCTCCGGCTTCCACTCTAGTTCTTTACACTCATTTACATGGTCAAGGGTGGGTCACAAGCATCTTTCTGTTTCTGTACGTGGAGAGGAAACGTGGGAAGAAGGATGCTTACACCACGTTTTAAATCCAAGGCCTGGAGTAACACATAGCACTTCTGTTTACACTGTGCTGGCCACACCCAGAGGCAAAAGGCCAAGTGCCCAGGATGCCTATAAGTGGACTCCTATGGCACAATGCACTTGCACACAAGAAGGCGGAGTGGGCACTGCCCTCACAGCCACGGAAGACTCAGTGCTCCTTGTGCTTTGTTTTTTGAGCAGTATAAGTCACTGCTTTTTACAGTCTCTACATCAAATCCCTTCTGTGGCTTCACTTTTAGAAATGAAGGCTTTGATGACAAGCTTCTCTAGAAGTTCGCGCTGGTCCAGAAAAAAACATCACTTTTCTTTCCTGTCCCTGATGTAGTGCCTTTTCTTCACATATAATTTCACTTCCCTGTTCTCACTCCTAACTCTTGATCCCAAGCCATCCCACCTCTACCACATCTCATCGTTCTTGGAACTTGCTTGCTCAGAAACCTATTGGTGTTAAAGTGAATCCTTATGTGGTGGGACAGTTCATTAAAATATTTACTGAGGTATGAATTGATGTTTTGTTACTTGTTTTAGGAAATCAGAAAGATGCTCATGTTTTAATTTTTTTCTCCAAAGGTTTATTGAGCACCTATTATTTATTTATTTGTGGCATAAATTATATCCAGTAGTTCCAGGTGTACAGCAGGATGATTCGATGAGTGTACATAATGTAACATGGTCCTGTAGTCTAGTGAACATCCATCACCGCACATAGATACAAAGCTTTTGTTCATAAAGTGAGAACTTTTACGATTTACTCTCTTTGCAACTTTTAAATACATAACACAGTCCTATCAGCTGTGCTCACCATGCTGTGTGTCACACCCACGTGACATTTATTTTGTAACTGTAAGTTTGTCCTTTGGATCTCATTCACCTGCTTCACCCAGCCTCCAACCCCCACCTCTGGCAGCTACCAGTATGTTTTCTGTACCGGTGAGCTCAGGTTTTATTTTTTTTAATCACATATATACATGAGATCATATGCTATTTGTCTTTATTTTTTTATTATTGTTCTATTGCAGTTGACCTAATTTTCCCCCATTGCTGCTGTCTTTCTCTGTCTGATTTATCACTTAGTATAATTCCCTCAAGGTCATATTTTATTTTTTTTTAATGGCTGAATATCCCATTGTATATATATACCACATTTTCTTTATCCATTCATTCATCAGTGGAAACTTAAGTTGTTTCGATGTCTCACCTAAATAATGCTGTAATCAGCATGCAAGGTAGGCGGTGCATGTATCTTCTTGAGTTAGTGTTTCCATTTTCTTAAATAAATACCCAGAAATGGGATTAGTGGGCCATATGGTAGTTCCATTCTTAGTTTTTGAGGAACCTCCGCACTGCTTTCTATAGTGCCTGTACAAATTTGCAATCCCACTGACAGTGCACAAAGGTTCCTTTTACTCCACATCCTCTCCAGCACTTGTTGTTTTTTCTTATAGTAGTCATGCTAACAGGTGTGAGGTGATATTTCATCACGGTTTTGATTTGCTTTTCCTTGCTGTTTAGTGATGCTAAGCATTTTCTCATGTACCTGTTGGCCATTTGTATGTCTTTGGAAAAATGTCTATTTAGATCCGTTGCTGTGTGAGGTACCTATGTTTTATGTTTAGCATCTATTTTCAGATTATAGCCAAGCCCCTTCCTTCCCTTTCCTTGGGTCAGAGTGAAAGTGCTACATTGAAGGCTGAAAACAGAAGTTATCTGATCCTTTTGCTTTAAAAAATCTGAGCTAATTGAATGTCTATGCTTGGTCAGTCTTTCTGAAAATGTAGTCTTGCATAGTGTCATACGGAGAGTTTATTAAAACTCTTGCATGGCCCCTATCTCAGAGATTTCAGTTCTGTCTTTTGAGTTGGGCTTGATAATTTGCATTTATAATAAGCTGCCTACGCCCCTCACAGCCACCCAGTGCCGCTGAGCTGCTCCCTTCAGGCTCACACTTAAGAACCCCTGTGAGAGAGGCAAGGTCAGGAGGAGCACGTCCCAAGAGCACTTCAGAAGCAGCATAAAAGGGAAAAACAATTTCCTCAGGCTGAGAAGGGGCCAGGGACCCGAGGCCTACAGAGTGTACCTAGCGGGAAGTTCCAGAGAATGGCTGTGGTCAGCATCTCCTGCCTTTGTCCAAAGAGAAGCAGTGCCCTCCAGAGAATTCTCTGATTCTCAAGAGAATACATGGGTCTTCCTAACACTCATAACAAACAGAGACCAAACTCCCAGCTGCCTCTCACCATTTGAAATATTCTGTGTGGAAGGTCCTCCAGTGAGCAGGCCTAATAACCCCGAGATGGGACTTCCCAGCAGCTGTGACCAATCAAGACACTGACTGAGATGGAATTTGATTTTTTAAAAAATATTTTATTTATTTATTTTTAGAGAGGGAAGGGAGGGAGAGAGAGAGAGAGAGAGAGAGAGAGAGAGAGAGAGAGAGAGAGAGAGAGAGAGAAACATCAATGTGCGCTTGCTGGGGGTTATGGCCTGCAACCCAGGAATGTACCCTGGCTGGGAATCGAACCTGGGACACTTTGGTTCCCAGCCCGCGCTCAATCCACTGAGCTACGCCAGCCAGGGCTGATGGAATTTGATTTGAATAAAGAAGCATGACATCAGTCCCACAGCATTATTGGTGGGATGAAATAAGAAATATATGTACATCACCTGGCAGAGTGTCTAAGACCTCCCTACACCTTTACCAAATGACACATAGAAGAACTTCCGCGTTTTAACCAAAAAGGACAGAGAGTAAAACCACAGTGGGAGGAGGCTGACTGCTCAACTGACTTGGCTGTGCCTCTATACATGGTATTTCTTTCCTGTTGCTAGAACGTTTGGACCCCGTGGCTCATTTACAGTAGCAGAACCTGCTCCTTTTTACTAATTTATTCTGAAATCAGAAACGGAGGCAGTACCAGTCCCCAGAGTGCAGTTCGGTTATTTCTGTAGCTACCAAAAACTGCACTGGGCGCAGTCTATCAGGGTACATACGAATCTAGTGCTGCCTGTTGGACTGGGGGCTGCTGTCCACTGACGCCACACCCAGTCGGGTCACAGTGTCTGTCATCTGTGTGCAGAAAGGGAGGGCACGTGGCTTCTGCACAATAACGTAAAACTTACCTGAGACTAAACTTGGCTAATTCTATGTCAGGTAGTTGTGTGGCATAAACCCGGCAGGATATGAGTTAATGATCCAGCATGAACACCGTGTTTTTGTACCAGGGACATTTCCCACTTCCTTTCAGGGTGGTTTCTCTCAATGTCAATACCTGCTAAGTATTTAAACCTTATTTATATCACCTTCTCTTTCTATTGTCAGCTCCTTTAAATACAGCAGCCATCTCCTTTCAGGTTTCTGTGAAAATGGGCAGAAAATAATTCAGAAAATAGACATTATTCTTGGCTGTGCTTAGAACTTCAGTTAATAAAGAACAGTCCAAAGCCAAAATGACAGATAATTTTGAAAGGACAGAAAGAAGTATTGTATGATGTACTCCAGATATTTTGGAGATTTTCCTCATACATGTTTTCCAGGAGAAACTTTGTCCCAGAAAACCTTTTGTTTGGGTTAGTGCAGGTAAATTGGAAAAGTTTCTTTGTTTGTAATGCTTGGATAGTGAGCATTTCTGATTTAGAACTTTTGTTTTAAACATATTGATGTATACAAAATGGCCTTTTCGGGAGAATTGGGAGCCAATAATAATTTCTGCAAAAGGTTTCTTCATGTTGCTTAAATGTAAAAGCATTTACAGAGGGCAGTGGCAGAGTGTCGTGAGGCCTAGAGCAAATGGAGATCTGCTGATGTGGGCACCGCATTCCTGCAGCTGTCTCAGAACACCAGTGCTGGCTGCGCTGGATGGGCAGAGGGTCAGGGTCGGAGCCTCTTCTGTCACCGTGTTTGACCTCGTGTGTTTGGAGCCTCACATCTTTTGCCTGTCTTCACGAGATCTCTGCCTGTCCACAAATACTCTACATACAACTGTGAAAGTGACACAAGTGTTGATTTTGGGGTCACAAATAAATTTTAGTGAGAGGACAAATTTGCAAATATGGAATCTACAAATAACAAGGATCTGGTTTATTAGTTTCTCATATTCTTCTTAGAACCAGCTTCTCATCCTGTTAGTTCCTTCATTACTAAATTAAACAAATATTTGATACATGCTAACTGTAATTGTGTGAGAGTTATGTTTTTAGCTTTTTTGAAAATTAAAATAGAAAAGTTAACACTTTTCAAGTGTTGAAATTGATTATTTAGGTAGACAAATGCCCATGTCTCATGGTGTTTTAGGTCAATCACTCTCACAGGCTTATTTCAGAGAGCTGGGTCCCAGCCGCATGGGCACTGGGTGAAGAGACGTGGCAGATGACTCACGGTGTGTATGGCCTTCTTTCCCTGTAGGCATTCCCAGGCTGAGGCCCAGTGTCTGGAGCCCATTTCTCTCAGGATGCGTTCTCCTTCAGGAGGCTCTCAGTCTTTGGGGAAAGAGGCTAGTATTGAATCAACTGCACAATTCACAGAAATGCCAAACATGTCTGAATCCCAGGCCAACCTCTAACTGGAGAGTGGGGCAGCTTGTCTTTGAGGTCATGGCAAGGATAACGTCAAGGAAGCTGAGGTTGGGAAGGTTCAACAAGGTTAAACCAAAAAGAATTCTGAGAAGAAAGGCTCTCCCCAGAGTGAATCCTCTGGGGACTGAGGAAATTCTTTCATCATAGGACTTTCTGGAACCCAATGAAAATAAAGGCTGGGGCCTAGAACAGCATAGTTGCTGGAGAGTATCCTCAAGATACAATCAGAATTTATCAGAAAAACATCATGTATGAAGTCTTTGCAAGTACGAGGAGCTACATTATATTCAATCTTAATGGGGCTGTTAAGAAGAGGACTGATGGATGTCTTGAAAACCAAAAATAACTTTATGATCCCCACATAACTTAGAAACCATGTGAGTTGTATTTTTTAACACCATTATATATTTTCTGCTTGGGGAGTTTTTAAATTAAAAATGATATTATAAAAACTTCTCAAGGATATAGTAGCACTTTTTTCTTCCTTCCTCTTCCCTTCCCTTTCTCCCGTCTTAGCCTTTAACAACCTAAATCACCCTTATAGACTTGTAAAAAATATAGGGTGGTGTTTCTATCATTTCTATCATTTACAACATTGGTTCTGAACCTGGAGGGATTTTGCACCCTCCCCACCAGCTCCAGGGGGATATTTGGCCATGTTTGGAGATATTTTGATAAGGGAGGGGAGGGTGGCCAGGGAGTGGTCCAAAATATCAATAGTGCCAATGTTTTGAGACCCTACTCAGGAGACAACAAACGTTTTCCCTAAAGGACCAGACAACAAGCATTTTAAGCCATACTCTTTCAAAGACTCAGCTCTGGTTCTAATGTGAAATTAGTCTCAGAAAATGTAACAAATGAGTGTGGCTGTTTCAGTAAAATTTTATTTATGGGTGCTGTTAAATGACTTAAACAAGGAGGCCATCAGGCAAAGGTGGCTCTAAGGCTGTGGTGGCCCACATAAGCAAGCCAGAGATCTAAGCCTACAAATGCCTCAGGTTTACAAAACTGAAGTCAAAGGACAACCAGTCACACACTGCCAACTAGGCTTGAAGCTGAAGCCAGCCAATAATTTTTTTACTTCACTTCCACCTTTTCTCTATCAGAGTTTCTCCCCGATCTCCTCAGCAAAGTGCTCCTAACCACCACTGGTCTGGCGGGCCAGATTCAAATTACGTTTTGCCAAAAAAAAACCTAGCAAAATATAACCAAAGACACTGAAATAGGGGATAGTCTGACAGTGACCAGAGAAGAGAGAAGAGGGAATTTCAGGGGGAATGGGTAGGGTTCACAGGAACAAATTTGGAGGACACATGGACAAAAACTAGGGGTGGGGGTAATGGGGGGGAAGGGGGGACGGTTGGGTGGGTGGGCTGGAATGGGAGTAGGGGGGAGAAAACTGTACTTGAACAATGATTAAAATAAAAAAAATAAAAAAAAACAAATTACGTTTTGCTCACATAATTCTTAAAATGTTTAATATGCCCCAGTTTACCTTTTAACAACATTGGAAGGTAAAATTCATATAATTTTCATATATTATAAAATATTATTTTTTGTTTGTTTTTTCAACAGTTTAAAAATATTTTTAAAAAACTGTTTCTCATCTGCAGTCCATACGATAAGAGGTGGTGGGTAGAATTTGGCTCACAAGCCCAGCAAGCAGGCAGCTTTTGGTTTCGCCTGTTCTTTTAGATGAAGCACAGTATTTCATTCAGCAAAACCACTGATATTTTATTTTTACTTACAGCATTTTAAATGTGATTTGTGTTGTATATTCAATACCAATGATTCAACTGAGAAGAGCTGTGGATGAAGAATAGTCCTTTTCATGCAATGGTGTTACACTCTCATCAGTAAGAACTGAATTTTAGTAGGCTCATGGATTGAAGAAAATTATTCTTTTTATTAAGTGTTTATGTAATTTGCCTACTTAATCTTTGTCCTCTCTTTCAGCCTTCTTGGCTTCTTTGACTCAGTACTGGAGTTTCTGAGTGAAGCAGGCCCAGTTTCTGAGAGGCTGAAATTTCACCAGAGTGCGTTCATTCAGATTCTGGGTCACTGACATTTCATGCTTGCAATTTGATCTGATTATCACTGGCTGAAAAGAAACAGTAAAAGCTTCACTAAGTAGGCTGAACTGAAAAATCTGTCCCAAGGGCTGGGGTAAAACCAGGAGGAATTGGGAGTTTGAAGGGTAGTCGCTTTCTTCCTCTTCCTTAGCAGTGGAATATCATGGAAGAGCTTCACAAACACCATTTGCCAAAAACAACTGAAAAATAGCCTCACATTTTTGCTGAAAAGCCAGGGGGAGAAGTACTTCCCGTCAGACAGAATAGGAAGAATGGGAGAGGAACAAAAGGCTTTATTATGGGACAGGCAACGCACGCCTAAGAAGATGGAAAGGTACAGCACTGTGCTTCCAGTATTTTATCCTGTCCTAAGTGGTATAAAGAGTACCTGAAAAACCCCTCTAAATACAAATTAAAACCAAATGAGATATTACATCACATTTGTCAGACTGGCTACCACCAATAAATCAACAAACAACAATATTAATGAGGATGTGGAGGCAACCCTCATGCACTGTTGGTGGGAATGCAGAGAGGTGCAGCCACTGTGGAAAGTAGTATGGAGTTCCCTCAAAAAATTAAACATGAAACTGCCTTTTGACCCAGCAACCTCACTTCTGGGAATAGATCCTAAGAATCCTGAAACACCAATTCAAAAGAATATATGCACCCTTATGTTCACTGCAGCATTATTTACAATAGCTAAGATCTGGAAGCAGCCCAAGTGCCCATCAGTACATGAGTGGATTAAAAAATTTTGCTGCATTACACAATGGAATACTACTGGGCCAGAAAAAGGAGGAAACCTTACCATTTGGGACAACATGGATGGGCTTGGAAAGTATTATGCTAAGTGAAATAAGCCAGTCAGAGAAAGCCAACCCTCATATGATTTTGCTCATATGTGGAATCTAATGAACAAAACAAACTAACAAACAAAATAGAAACAGGTTCATAGACACAGAAAACAGACTGATAGCTGTCAGAGGGGAGGTAGTTTTCAGGGCTGTGTGGAAAAGGTGGAAAAAAACAACTCATAGACACAGACAATAGTGTAGTGATTACCAGAGGGAAAGGGGGGTAAGGGAGGTAGAGGAGGGCATAGGGAGGATAAGTGGTGATTGAAGGAGACTTGGGGTGATGAACAGATAATATAATACACAGATGATGTATTATAGAATTGTACACCTGAAACTTATATAATTTTATTAACCAATGTCACCCAATAAATTTAATTTTAAAAAAGGAAAAAAAACATTGAGAATGAATAAGAGTGTTTGCTACAGTGCCACAATACAATATAATTATACAAAAATCAATAATCTCTAAGTTTAGCTATTAGAAGACACAATAAGGAAAACAAAGGATCCCATTGTCAAGGTCAGCAAAAGACAACCCTATTGAAAATGTGCAAAACGTACATGATGAAAGTGACAACATTTTACTGAAATGTATACAGAAAAACATTGAATAAATGGATAGTCATCATATCAGTCAGGGTTCTGTCAGAGTGGCTGAACCATTATGAGTGAAGGAGAGTGAGGGAGTTGTTCAAGGGCTGTGCACTGTGGGAACTAGTTAAGAAATCAATGTATGGCAATTGTTTTTGAATCTGGTATTAGCCTCAGGTCAGCAGAGGTGGTAAGTCGGGAAGATAGTCAAGAGTGGGGAACAGTAGGGAAAGCCTGGAGATTGCCTTTCTCTCATTCCCTCCAACCCCCATGGTATGGATGTCCTGCAGGGGACGCTGGCATCCTTCCCCATGGCGAGCCAGCATCTGAATCCAACCAGATTCAGAGAGCTGAAGGGGGACGTCAGGCATTAACTGAAAGAGCTGTAGGCCCAGCTGCTGCCTCATTTCTTCCCTCCAAATCTCATACATTTTTGTCTTGTGGCCAACCCTAACCAGAACCTTTAAGGAAAAAGCCATGGTCTGAGCTGAGCTCATTTGACTCCACATAAAGTAACCATACATGCCATGTTTCCAGATCAGAGTAGCATAATAGTAAGCATGTAGCATTTACTATGTGTTAGACACTTTTTGCTTTATTTTTTTATCCTCACCCAAGGACATGCTTATTGATTTTACAGAGAGGGCAAGGGAGGGAGAAAGAGAGAGAGAAACATCAATGTGAGAGAAACATGTGCCCAGATTGGGGATCAAACCCGTGACTTTTCAGTTTACAGGTTGACACTCCAACCATCTGAGCCACCTGGCCAGAGCTAGACACTTTCTAAAGTGTTTTCCCTTCAGTAGCTCATTGTAACCCTTACCACAACTCTCTGAAGTGGGTATAACGATTAGCCTCATTTTACAAATCAGAAGGCTGAGCCTTGAGAGGTTACTAGCTTGCCCCAAGTCACGTAGTTTGCAGACGGCAAAGCCCTCCTGACAGTCTGGAAGGACTGACCTTTCTATTGTTAAATCTTCCCCAGATTAATGTGTTTTAATATAATCTCAATTAAAATCTTAATGTGCCAAGTGATAAGAATTTGTGAGACTTTTCTAAAGGGTATCTTGAAGAATGAACATGTAACTACGTGCAATAAAACTCCTATAATTGAAAGAGCACTTCCATAAGAATCAATGAAGAGTTAAGACAGAGCTGAGTGGAGTTTAACATACAGGCTTTAAAAACAAGAAATCCAGCTTGGCAAATGCACCTTCAGAAAACTGGCTTCTTGGGAACAATCCAGTGAGACCATTATCTCTCTGCATTGCACTGTGACCGGGACACTGAAAGAGAGAAGGCAACATCTGTCATTTTCATGCTTCTTGCTGCCATCCCTGCACACCTGCCCCGTTTCCCGTGTACTTGAGTACTGTCTTGGGCAGGAAAGCTCTATCATTTATCCAGCCATTGTTGGATAATAAGTTCTTCCAGTCTTGTTTAGTCATAAAAGTAGGAGTGGTGAGGAGCATGAAGTTCTGTCAGGTACTGAGCTGCTCAGGGGTTGGTTCCCCCAACAGTCACAGATATTTAAAGCAGGCACTTTGTCATGCAAGGGGTTCCTCTGCTCGTCCCTTCCACTGCACATCTCCTGGGGGGAGGGGGGCAGGGGGCAGGCAAATCTTCCCGAAAGCTGGTTTTTGTCTCCAGCCTTATCCCCTTTCTCCTGAGTGTTGACTTGCTCTTTTTTTTTTGCAAGACTTCTTGGGAAAGATGTAGGGCAACCAACCACCCTGCTTTGCCTAGGATGGAGGGCTTTCTCTGGATGTGAGACTTTCAGCACTAAAACTAGGACAGTCCTGGGCAAACCAGGAGGGTTGGTCACTGTAAAAGGTCCCTTTTAAACAACACTCTGCACCACCATGCCTCATCTCCTGTGACCTCTGAGAAATAAACACTTTTGTCTATTAGTGCCTAAACTCAGTTTCTGCTACCATGGGTCACTTTAGCCAATCTGTCCCTGCAGACAATCGACTTGAGTCTTACTCTAGTCTACTGTATCCTCAAATGCCAGGGAACCACACACCAAGCTCCCTAAGTGGCCTCCAAGAAGCCCCCACCTAGGCTTTAGGTGAAGAGTTTCCAATTGAAACTCTTAGGTGAAGAAGAAGAGATTCCTTCCTTCAGAGCAGGAGTGGGACCCACACCATTTACTCTCTCAAAAGAAAGCCTCCCTCCCTTGGCTTTTAAATTATCGATCCTTTAAGGCCTTTGTCTGTGGGTGGCTAAAGGCCATGCACCACTATGTGTCACTCTTTTGCCAGAGCTGTGGTTCAGGCATCCACTTCGAAATGTGGTTGTACCAGCTACCCATTTTTTTTTGTCACAGCATTTTTAGGCCTCAGACAAAACTGTGACACAAAGAATTAGCGTTCTAATAACATGTTTCATAAAACCATTAATCACAAAAAAGGAAAATTTAGAGCAAGAGAGGATTATGAAGTACAAAATAATAAATTTTAAATTTCTGTATGTCAAAAGTTATATAAAATTTTGAAAGTGAAATGACAACCAGGAATACATTTTAACCAAACAAAAAATAAACAGCTAATAAACATAGTTATGTAAAATAATTTGCCATAATAATCTGGACCCCCTGCACCCTTACCTCCCCTACATGAGCTACTCTGATCATTTTCCTGGCTTGGAAGCATAGACATTGTGGCCTCTCTTGTCTCCCTGTACCAGATAGTCAGAATAATTCTTCTAAAAAGTATATGTGACAGTGTCATGCTCTTTATGAACTTTCTCTATGGCTTTTCATTACATTTAAAAGGAAACCCAGCCCTGGCTCTGTTGGTTGGCGTGTTGTCCCCTACAGCAGAAGGCTGTAGGTTTGATTCCTGGTCAGGGTGCACATGGGAGGCAATTAATCGATGTTTCTTTCTGTGTTTCTCTCTCTATCTCTATCTCTCTCTCAAATCCATAAACATATCCTTTGGTAAGGATTAAAACATAATAATAATAAACTAAATAAAATGAAATGAAATCTAGTGTCTTCTGTGCCGTGGGAGATGGCCCCTGCCGTCAGGTGCTGCCTGTGTTTCTGGCCTTGCTCGCCCACTTCCTGGCCTGCCTCCCTGAGAACAGGTGTGTTGCTTATGGTTCACATTCACACGAGAACTGTGTTTACTTAGAACAGAGCCAGCACTCACTAGAGTTTATCTTTTAAGTAATATTTATTTTCTTTTTTTTAAACTACATATTTTTAAAGTAACTTTTTTTTAGATTTTATTTATTTATTTTTAGAGAGGGAAGGGAGGGAGAAAGAGAGAGAGAAAGAAACATCAATGTGCAGTTGCTGTGGGTCGTGGCCTGCAACCCAGGCATGTGCCCTGACTGGGAATTGAACCTGCGATGCTTTGGTTTGCAGCCCACACTCAATGCACTGAGCTATGCCAGCCAGGGATTTATTTTCTTTTTATATTCAATATTAAACACTGACTAAATTTTTATCAAATGAGTGAATTCATAGATGACGGCTAGAAGGAAAAAGACCAATGAAATATGGTCTTTTGACCATAATAAGAAATGAGAAATATGAGAAATATGGGGATTTTTTTAAAGAATAGTGAACCAAGACATATCATAACTAAAATGTCAAAGATTAAAGATAAAGAGAGAATCTTAAAAGCAGCAAGAGTAAAGCAGAGAGTTACCTACAAAGGAGTTCCCATGAGGCTATCAGCTGATATCTCAAAAGAAACTTTGCAGGCTAGAAGGTACTGGCAAGAAGTATTCAAAGTGATGAAAGTCAAGGACCTACAACCTAGATTACTCTATCCAGCAAAGCTATCATTTAGAATGGAAGGGCGCTTCCCAGACAAGGTAAAGCTAAAGGAGTTCATCAGCTCTAAGCCATTATTACATGAAATGTTAAAGGAACTTATTTAAGAAAAAGAAGATCAAAACTATGAACATTAAAATGGCAAGACATTCACAACTATAAACAACTGAATCTAAAAAAATCCAACTAAGCAAACAACCAGAACAGGAACAGAATCATAGAAATGGAGATCACATGGAGGGTTATCAGGTGGGAGGGGGAGAATGGGAAAAAATGTACAGGGAATAAGAAGTGTAAATTGTAGGCACAAAACCGACAGGGGGAGGTTAATAATAATATAGGAAATGGAGAAGCCAAAGAACTTATATGCACGTCACAGGACATGAACATGAACTAATGGGGGTGGTTGCTGGAGGGAAGGTGGGTATCAGGCAGAGCGACAAAGGCGGAAAAATTGGGACAACTGCAGTAACATAAAATAGTGCTTATCATTGGCTAATTGAAAAGAGCCATCCAATACTGCTTGAAAAAAGTACATTTAAATATTGAATTGTTTTGGAAAATAATTTGAAAATAAAAATGTAAAGTATATGAAGCTTGTATCATTTTATAATCAAATAATTTCAAATCTAGAAATCGAATATGACATTGCAATTAATTTAGGTAAAAGGAGTTTACTAGCATCATTAATCATAATGAAAATCCAACAATACAAGAAAAATTAAATATATTTTTGTTTACTTATATGATGGATATTATATGATAGAATATTATATAAGTATTAAAATGATTTACAAACAAATTTCTACTTCTAGGTAATTCCTAGGAAAATGTGCATGATATAATGCTAAGTGCAAAACAAAAAGTGAAATATTAGATAACATATGATCATAATTAAAATGCATAGGTAGACATAAAAATTAGAGTAAATACAGTGTTAAGTGTGGTTAATTCTGGTTAATGGGATGACTAGTGATAAAAATTTTCTTTGTGTAAAATTCAAATTTTATTATGTTTAGAATTAGAAAACCATATGAAATTTACTTAAAAAATCATCGTAGTGGACAGAGAAACTGCTGATTAATGAATGCTGGTGGTCTCTAGGACATCCTGGACAGATGTGGATCAGTGGATTGATGAACTTAAGTCAAATGTGCAAAAAATTAAATTGGTTTATTTACAAAACAAGGTCAGAGAACCATACAACAAGATTTCAGTTCAGTGGCCCCATTTTACTCTACTTTATCTCATGTCTCTTGAAGGTAGAAAATATTTGATTTGTCAGGTGATGCTGTTTCCATCCCATCCAGTTTAAAATAATATATTTTGGGCAATTAGTCTGTGTAATTGCATTCTCTTCCTTCTCTGGTTGATATAAATCTGGAGGTACTGTTTGAGGAGTTGGTGGTAGGGACATGTCATTTCATCCTTACTGGTCCTGGTTATAGTATCTCACTTTGGTCCCTTTCCTATCTGCCACACTGTCTCTTGGTCCCTTGGTTACTGAGGGTCTGTTCTGTCAACCATGGGAGTGAGGAGGGTCTCACCAGGAGTTCAGGGCAGTGTTTGCAACCTATTGTTGTAACAACTAGCTTTTACTGAGCACAAACCATGTGCCAGGGCATTGTTCTAAGACCTTGAGGTGTTCTAGCTTGTGCAATCTTCAAAAAGTACTGTGAGATGGATACAGATAAGAAAACTGAGACCCAGAGAAACCAAATACCTGGCTCATAGCCTACAGGTGCCAAGGTCAAAATGTTTGTGGACCTTGCCACTGTCCCCCAGTTGTCAGATCCCTCACAGTGCAGCCTGCTCATTTGATGGCAGGTCTCCTCTGGATCCCTTCCTCAAGGTTCTAGGAACCCTTGCCTGCATCCTCCACAGGCCACTGCAGTGGTCGGGTCCTATGAGGTTGCTCTCAGATGCCTGTACCTAGATTCCCCAAACATTGCTGTCTTGCCTCAGCCAGGCCATGTTGGTTGGGGGCCGGCAGTTTTCCCAAGGTCCTCCCAGAGATAGAAGAGAATCTGTCCCACTGGCTTGAATTTGCCAGAGCCTGCTCTCCCAAGTATTTCCAGCACTCACTTTCTAACAAGTTTTGTTCCTCCAGCCTTTGGATGAGCTCTCTCCTTTTAAGTTTTGCCCTTTCCCTTCTTGTCTGATCTTCAGGCTTTAGATCTTTATGTGTGAAAACTTAGCTGTGGAATAGTGGAGAAAACCTTTGGCAAGCCAGGTTATTAAGAGGAAAAAAAAAAGTATGGATTGGAAAAAAGTCCAAACAAGTCTTTTTAATATCAGGTGTTGCCAGTTTGTTGCTTTCCTAGGTTGGTCTTTGCGGTGAAGTACTACAGAGGAAAAAAAAAACAGAACAAAACAAAAGCATGTGAATTGTAGAGAAGGGACATTCAGTGACATTGGAAAACACTACCAGGCTCCTTCCACTGTTTAGCCCTGTTGAATCCACCCTTGCCTGGCCATCCCCACCTGGAAGTGTGTATCCCTTACAGTCTTGGTCCCACCTCCCCCATCCTTTCAAGAGCTATTCATATCTAAGTTCAGCCATTCACTTAGGCATTTGGATAGCTCTTGGGTTTCAAAGGATCCCTCTTTAAATTCTATGCTGGTGGAAGTAAACCCAACATCTTAGATCCTATCAGCTAGTGTGTTACAAGTGAGAGTAAAAAAAAAGAACACAGAGGGAACACACAGGGGGCTGTGAGAGCATCAGCATTCGGCCCAGTAATCCCCTTTCCTCTAATGTGAGTGCCCTCATTGCACAAAGGGCATGTTGTGCTACGTGTGCGCAAAAACACTTAACAGTTTAATTGGTCTGTGGGAGTCACAAGGCTAATGATAATGTCTCAGCTGATAGCTTTCATTTTGTCCACATCTCTAGAGTCCAGGTTACATTTCCTCATGCAGGAGAAATAATCAATACACCTTTTTTTATCAGAGCATTCAGACTCACACTATTAACTCTGTTAAACTTGGCAAACTTGATACTGCTATTTCTATTTTGAAACTAATACAGCACATTTGGATCCCACTCCCCACCACCCAGAGAAATTGAAATGGCAAGATGATAAAAGACACAAACATGTGACTACAAATTTGGGGCTCGCCTGGGTCCCTGTTTGGCCTTGTAAGTCTCCCCCAGAGCATGGGAAAGCAAGAAAGAGGGAGGGAGTCCAGTTAGTCATTTTGGCTACTTTGAGGTCCCTGAGAAAGGCTGAGGTAAGGCACTCTTTGGTCCTGTTTGTATTTGTCAGTGTCCACTTCTTATTCTGCCCCACTAACCACAGTGTCATGGAAAACCCAGTCACCCATGTTTAGGGCAGTTGCATCCCAACATGGTGATGACACTGCCCTTCCAGCCCTTCCTGCCCTTTGGTTTGGGTTGACAATCACCTTCCCCTTCTTCTCCCATGTCTGTGAACACACAGCACCCCCAAACTGCAGCTGAATGGGATCCTTATCTCCAGCTAGATTTTTAGCTAATGATCAGAAACCCAGAAAATCTTATACTGTAATTAAATATATATTCTCCAGCTTGAGAACATACTAAAGTGATTAAAGTAATCAAGCAAACAAAGTCCACAAACTGTGCTTACAGTAGAAAAATAACCAGAAGAATCCCTTTCTGCTCAGGTATTGTTACCATTGTAATTTTAATTTAAAAAAATATATATTGCCTAAAAGTTGAGTCAACAGACAGTTCACACTCCTGTGTAATTTGTTTCTTGTTTTGAAGGGCTCAACTACAGGAGAAGCCAACTTTAAGAAATCTCATCCTGTCCTATAGCCAAAATTCTTGGAGCTTGGAAATTTGTCTAAGTTAACATTAAATGGTCTTCTTCCTTATTCCTCCTGTGAATATTGTCATATACTTGATTTCTTCTTTAAACTACTGAAAATAAAGAAAGTTACCCTCTTATCATCGATTCACTTAGAGTCATTTTAATGTTTTAATCATGAAATTAAAAACATTAACACCCTCTTTAAAGTTATTGCTTCTCTGATGTCCATCATTGTAAGGTCCTGCCCATCCCATATCCCATCTTTGTCCCTGCCCCTGGGTCCCATCTTTTCCCACTGGGAAGGGAATTTAAGAAATGGTTGCAGATGTCTGCTGGTGGGTTGGAGCTGGTTCACTGCAATGAATCAAAACAATGACAATAACAAATAATAATAATAACAATATTAATAATAAAGGTTTACTTGTTAAAACAGTTTTTTGGAAGGCCAAAGATATGAGCAGACAGTTCAAGACAAGGAATACAATGTTTCTCACCTCACACACGCACCAATGCTCAGCACCACTAATAGTGACGGAAATGCATATTACTCAGATACTATATTTTTCACCCAGTAGATTAACAAAGAGCAGAAAGCCTGATAACATGCCGTGTTAGAAAACGTGTGGGAAAACAGGTACTCTCAAAATCAGTGATGAGATTTGGTAAAGTCTAATAAGGTGCACATATATATAACTATATATATAGTTATTGACCCACAAGTCCCACTTCCAGTAAATTTATCCTTTAATGTGCTCACAGACATGCAAAGTGACAGATGTAAGGTTGTTTATACCAGAATTTCTTTTAATAGCTTTATTGGAAACAATTTTTAATGTTTATTAATAAGTTCCCAGTTATGTAAATTATAGTATATTCCTACATTGGAATACTAAGCAGCCTGAAAAAGACTTAGAAAATGTATATGGCCACATCAAGAGCTCTAAGTATAAATGAACACAGAATGGAAAAGGGACCACCATTTGCAAAGAAGAGTTGAAGGACAAGTCTGGGTATATGTATAGCCTTTTCTTACAGCAGCAAAAAATAACCCTAGAAAGACTGCAGGAAACAGATAGTATATGTTGCCCACACAGAGGGGAGCTGAAGGGCTGGGGTGCAGGGGGAGACTGAGACTTTTTACTATATTTTTATTTATATATACTCAAATACCCACATAAGATTTTGCTTGAATTTTGGAGCAGACAAATATATTACCTACTTAAAACTTAAACACTCTTTTGTTTGTAAGCAGCAAATACTTTATTTTGAAGTGACCATGAGATGTTTCCAGTCACAGCACCTCTGACAACAAATGCCTGGTGTTGTTCCCAGAACCAGCAGATTCTCCAGTTCTCCACCCATCAACCAGGTGTCCCACAATTCAGTTCAATTCTGACACTAACTACCCAGAGTTCGCACAGACCCCACAGGTTACAGGCTCATTTCCAAAAGACTTCCCCCACTTCAGACACCAGTTACAAGTCAGTCCTGGCCGTTCTACTCCTGACCGACCAGTTACTAATTGGTTTCCATGACTCCCTCCTCAGGTTCAACAATTTGCTAGAACAGCTCACAGAACTCAGGAAAACATCTCACTTATGATTACTGGTTTATTATAAAAGTAAAACCTAAGAATAGCCAAGAAATGAGATGCACAGGGCAAGGTATGGGGGGGAGCGTGTGTGGAGTTTCCATGTCCTTTCTGGGCTTGCCACCCTCTCTGCACCTCAAAGTGTTCACCAGCCTGCAAGCTCTCCAAATGCCATTGTTTCGTCGTTTAGGGGTTTTAATGGTTTCATTTTGTAGGTAGATTGATTAAATCATCAGCCATTGGTAATTAACTCAATTACTAGCTCCTGTTTCCTCCCTGTGAGTCAGGGGGTGGGGCTGAAGTTCCCACGCGTTTATCGTGCTTTGGTCTTTATGGCCACCAGCCCTCATTCTGAAGCTACCCAGGGGCCCTCAACCAACAGCCATCTCATTAGCAGACAAGAATCAACCCTAAGCACCCAATTCCCTGACTGACACTTTCAGTTTTTTTTCTTGCAGCCCAAGTCTGACTCTTTCAGACAGGGAGCCAGAGGAGTTGTCTTCCCTTTGGCAGTCTTTTGTCAAATGACTAATTTTTCCCACATATTCAGTGTGATTTTGCTGAGCTTCTCTTTAAAATGGAACAGGTTTGAATCCAAAAAACAAACTAAGCAAACAAAATCAGGGACACAACCATGAAATACAGAGAGCATTTTAATGGGTGCCAGATGGGAGGAGGGTGGCAGCATGGGTGAAGAGGTGAGGGGATTAAGAGGTACACATAGGTAGTTACAGAATAGCCATGAGGCTGTAAAGTACAGTATAGGAAATGGAGTAGCCAAAGAACCTACGCATGACCATGGACATGAACAATGGTGGGGGGATTGCCTGGGGAAGTGAGGAGGAGCTGGGTGGAGGGAGCAAAAGGGGGGAAATTGGGACAACTGTAATAGCATAATCAATAAAATATAATTAAAATATAAAATGGAACAGAACAAGAAAAAGAGGGTGTGGGCTGAGGTGTTAGATTGCGATAAGGAAGACTCTTTAAGAACTAACAAACAAAGTCCTGTTCACGGGACAAGCTCTTGTCTGCTGCAGCACTGTCATGGGGTGCAGTGCACTCATGCAGTAAGAGTGCCCAGACTAGTCCCTAGCATGGTCACCTTTTAACAAGTTTCAGTTGATTTTACAAGTTACTGTTGATGTTTCCACCTGAGCAGAGAGATTTAAACCTGTTTGAATCTCCTCTGTTGTACCTCATTGAATGATTGACTTTCTAATGACTCTCAGTCTGCATTAATACTAGCGCTGGATTCTCAGCCCCCTTTCTCCTTGCTGTCTCCTTGCACAGAGCCTAGAAAACTACATACTCACTGCCCTCTCTTCTCTTACTTTGGCAGGTGTCATATGATCCAATTCTAGGGGAACTCTGCCCGGGGTAGCTTCTAGAAAAGCTTTTTATTATAAAGAAACAGATGTGGTTACTGGTACTCCCTCTTTTCTTTCATTCTACCTTGAAAATAAACATGGTATTTGGAACCACAACAGCCATTTTTTAAATATGAGGTCACAAGCCAGTTCATGAAAAATGACAGAAAAAAAAAGCAGAAGGAGCCTCAGTCTTTAATGACACCATTGAGTCTCTGCATCTGCCCCAAACTTCCTACCCCTGGGCTTTTCCTTAAGTGCGAATAATAAATCCCTATAGTTTAAACAAGAAATTGTAGGATATTTTACTTCTTGTAGTCTCATTACTAAATAATATGTTATTTATACCTCTTGGAATTTTTGTGGGGTCCCAACAAGATAACTGGTATGAAAGAACTTTGAAAAACTGTAAAAAGAAAACTAATTTTAAAGTCTTACTTTGAAACCAATCTAATGTTTTTTGAGTAGCTCAAGGTAGAGCAGCTTTCAGTGTAATGATAAATGATTGAAATAAATATGCCCCATATTCCTTTCAACGACTCAGATGAAGGCTTGCTTCACTCTTAAATTATTAACATTCCCATTTAGTACTTTCAAAGTGCTTTGCCATCATTTGATATTCAATCCTCAAAATTTCCCTAGCAGATTGTAAAATCTCATTTCACAAGGAAGTGAAAACAAGGTTTCTCAAAGACTTTCTCTGAGACACACATGCCTGTGGCAGATGCAGATTAAAAATCAAAGAGTCCAACAGTCTGCAGTGTAGTTGCCTTTCCCATGTAAGTTTGATAGGCAGGTCAAGACATTGTCCAAAGAAGCTTTCAGCATTCAAAGTTTCACCTTATATGTATATTCAAAATAAAGTCCAGGTAACCATATAGAACTCCTTATACCTGTGAGTGTAATTCTTTTATGCACAGCATGAGGAGAGGGTAAGGCAAGATTATGCTCTATTAGCATTGTACTTAAATCTCCTCATACACTGCTATAGACTGTGTTATAGTTCTGTGCCCCCCTGAAATTCATATGTTAAATCTAATCCCAATATGATGGTAGTTGGAGGTGGGATCTTTAGGAGGTGATTAGGTCATGAGGATGAAACCTTGAAGAATGGGATTAATGCCCTAATAAAAGAGACTCCAGAAAGCTCTCTATTCCCTTCCAGTATAGGAAATGGAGTAGCCATGAGTGCAGAGCAAGATGACAATTTATAAGTCAGAAGGAGATCTTACTAGGCACCAGTTCTGTTGGTGCATTGGTCTTGGGCTTTCCAGCCTCCAGAGATACGAGAAATAAATGTCTGCTGTTTGTAAGCCACCCAGTCTGTGGTAATTTGTTATAGCAGCCCGAACAGACTTAGGTGCACATTGAGAGCCTCATCTAATCCTGATGTAAAAGAAATGAGGTCAGATTACTTCATTATTTTCTTGATGTACATTGTTATAAGCAGAAAAGGGGTGGTTCTTTTGATACTACATATTAAAAAGTAACAGGGGAAAAACAAAGAGAAATATATAGCTGCCTAAGCTGAAAGAGGATTCATGCTTTAAAAAAGGAAGCAAAGGATAATTAGTGATCAAAACTTCACCTGGAAGTGTGGTGCTACACCTTCAACCCAAGAAAAGGTTCTGATAAGTTTAATCATGTTTTGTTTGGTGAAACCAAAATTTGGCCTTTAATTAATGTTGTTATTTTCAAGAACAAACTTATGCATTTCAAGGCCTTTGATCCAAATTTTGAGTTAGTGAGATTTGTGTGGTATGAGATTAAAGAGAGGGAAGGGGAAAAGGAGCTCAACTACTCCCAGCCATGGGACTTGGGGCAGGTTACTGCCTTCTGCATTTAATTTCCTCATGTGGCAAATGAGCATAATACGATAGTACTTACATCTCTGGGTGGTTGAGCTGACTATATGAAATGGTATGGTAACAATAGTGTTAGCTATTATTATTGCCTCCAAAGTCAGCAAAACAAAAACACAACTAAGAAAGGGGTGCATAAGACAACCACTATAAAAGCTGCAGACCCTGTATTAAGTACATTTGTTGGGAAATGGAGAAGAGCACACTTTGGACTGCTTCTATTATGCTTAAGAGCAACGAGGGTCCCTGAACATTGAAGGGGGTATGGTGAATTTGAGGAATGAAGAGCATGGTATACAACAAGAAACAGGATCTTTCTAAGCAGAATCCATCGCAAATGAGAGAAACTTATTAAAAATCACTAAGGAATTATTACTTGTCACACCAAGAAATGAACAGTTACCTAGAAATTCATTTTCAGGAAGCCCGAATAGTAGAATTCTGATATGCCCTCTGGTTGTCTTGTTCAGGCTTATGAGTTTATGAGAATACAACATACCTTGGGAGAATGAGGATTTGGTGACACATGTAACTCTTTGTCACCTGGTGATTTAAATGCTACTGTACATGTATGTTTTATATGTTAACTACCTCTTCTGTATTGATTTTATACTAAGAACAAGGAGTGAGGTTGCAATCTCCCTGTTTTATGTAAGAGATATTCCCAGTGAACAGTGCAGTTGGAATGGGTAAGAGACAGGAAAATGAAGCCAGAGAATGCAAATTCTTGAAACTAGAAGACAAACTGTGCAAACTTCAGGGGGAAAAATGTGCATAGAACATAAATGTTAGGCCATTCCTGGATTCTAAATATTGTTACTGCCAGGAACACCCAGCACAGGAATCGACCCTTTACCATCAGGTCACCAAATGTCTTCGGTGTCCCAGGAGTACCTTTCATATTTCCTGTCTACCTCCCAGGTGGTTCAGCCTCTCCTGAGTGAGCTGGGCTGAAAGGAGATACAAGATGAAAGGGGTGAGGAAGAGATGACAGCAGGGAAAAAGAAGAATCTGATGAAGAATATGGAGGGAGTGAGGGAAGATTTAGCAAGAGGGAAAGAAAAAGCAATAGAAGGAAGTGAGTTAAAATATGGGGAAGAAGAAAAGAAAGCATGAGAATGGGACAAGCATGGAATCCCAAAGGTATCACTAGGAAGCTGGATTGGAGTGTTGATCTGGAATTGGACACGTGAAGGGAGGTAGTGGATACTGTATCTAGAGGGCCTTCTGGAGAGTAGAGGAGGTAGGAAAAGGAAAGGATAGGGAAAGAAAAGCATTATTTGTTATCCTAGCTGTCTGGGTAATAATTAATCCTCTTTATGTCTATGGTGTCAAAGCTCTTAGTGGTAGTGTGGGTGGAACCATGGCCGATATTATTTCAAAACAATGATGCCTTTTGATGAGGCAGAGTGTAAGAAGGGAGGAGGATTAAGATGAACGATTAAGGAAAACAAGAAGCCAGTCCTGCAGGACTCTGCAGAGCCAGGCTGATGCTGATCCCTTGGGAAGGAGAGTGATGTAATGCCTGTGAGAGAAGCAGAATGTTTGCTGTCTTCTTGCACAGTTAAAAAAAAATGATACTACTGGCTACACACAATGATATTCTAATTGTTGTAAAGAACACAACACATTTGCATCAGATTTACGCATGACTGGGTTCACTGTCACTTTGAGGTTTTGGCATGTGTGGTATTATTCACCTGTGATGTAATACACGAGTTATTTTACTATTTTTAAACCATATTTATCACTTTATTGCATTGGCTCCTTTTACTCCATGATTTGAGTCATTAAGCTCTAGCAATTCATACATTTATTGAGCTAATTTTTGGACCAGTAGTTCTCAAATTTGAATGATCATCAGAACCAGTCTGGGCTCTACTCCATCAGAGTTTTTTATGCAGTGGTCTGGGGTGGAAAAATCTGCATTTCTAGAAAGTTCTCAGGTGGTACTGATGCTGCTGGTCCAGATATGGCTTTGAGAACCATGGTATTTGACAAACAGTAGAATGTTTCTACTGTATGCAAATACTATTACTGCAGAGATACTGAAATACACAATTGTATTTCCAAGGATAGAATTTTTAGAATGTAGGAAAATCTTTGCTAAAAGCATTACTACACAAAGTTATCAATTATATCATTATAGCAACAGTAAAAATCAGAGGTCTGTGACATTTTGGAGGTAATCTTTCTAGTGTGTGATTTTCTCTGATTACACGACTCAGCTTAAGTTCCAGCCTTTCATTGTAGTCTCCTCTGCCTCCATCAGCCGCCCCCGCTCCCCCCTCCACCCACCAAGTGAATCGTTAAAGACTGTGCTCATAACAGAGAAGAGGAGCACCTTTCTCTCCTGTGGTAACCCCTGAGACTATCCCTGTGACTATTTTGTAACTACCAATTGCTTCTTCTTAATCCCTTCCTCTTTTTCATTCATCCCCCCCATCACTTTCATCTGAAAACCATCAAATTGTTCTCTACTATTTTGTTTCTGTTTTGCTTGTTTATTTTGTTTTTTTTTTTATGCCATGTATAAGTGAAATCATATGATATTTGTCATTCTCTACATGATATTTTACTTAGCATGATACCCTTCAGGTCCATCCATATTGTTGCAGATAACAAGATTTCATTCTTTTTTATAGTTGAGTCATACTCCATGGTATATATGCACAACTTCTTGACCCATCCATCTGTTGATGGACACTTAGGCTACTTTCATGTTTTGACTATTGTAATAATGCTGAAATGACCATATAGGTGCATATGTCTTTTCAAATTAGTGTTTTGGGTTTCTTAGGATAAATACCCAGAGGTGGAATTGCTAGGTCCTTCTTTGTCCCTTCTTATTGTCTTTGTTTTGAGGTATATTTTGTCTGGCATAAGTGTTTTACCCCAGCTTTTTTGTTTGTTTGTTCCTATTTTCATGAAATATCCTTTTTCCATCCCTTTATTTTCAGTCTGTGTCATTCGATCTTGAGTCTCTTGTAGGCAACACATAAGGGTTTTTTTTTTTTATTCATTCAGCCATCCTGTGTTTTTATTGGAGCACTTAATTCAGTACATTTAAAGTAATTGTTGGGAGACATGCAGTGATTGCCATCTTGTTATTCTTGCATTTGATCTTTCCTCCCTCATCTACATTCTTCCTTTCTTCTTTTTTTCTTCCTCTTCCTCTTCTTCTTTCTTCCCCTTTATTCTCCTTCTTCTCCTTCTCCTCCTCTTCCTCCTCCCCCTCCTCCTCCTCCTTCTTCTTCTCCTTCTTCTTCTTCTTCCTTCTCCTCCTCTTTTTCCTTCTCCTCCTTTCTTGAAGTCCTTTTTAATGTTTCTTATACACTCAGTCAGAAGAGCCAAGAGAAAAAATAATTTAAAAAATTAGGATGGTTTAAAGGGCCCCTGGGCAACTTCAAGAATACCAGCATTCATATATTATGGATACCAGAAGAAGAAGAGAATGAGTAATTGAAAATCTACTTAAATAAATAATAATGAAAAATTTCCCTAATATGGTGAGGGAAGTAGACACAAAAGCTCAGAGAGTCCCAAACAAGATGAATCCAAAGAGGTGCATGCCAAGACACATCATAATTAAAATGCCAAAGACTAAAGACAAAGAAAGAATCTTAAAAACAGCAAAAGAAAAGCAGTTGGTTACCCACAAGGGACTGCCCATAAGACTGTCAGCTGATTTTTCAATAGAAACTTTGAAGCCAGAGGGGACTGGCACAACCTATTCAAAGTGATGAAATCAAGGACTTACAACAAAAATTACTCTACCCAGCAAGGCTATCATTTAGAATTGAATAATAGGTAAAGAGTTTCCCAGATGTGAAAAAGCTAAAGGAGTTCATTACCACCAAACCAGTATTATAAGAAATACTCCACTTCTACCTTGGATCATAAATTGGTACAGAAGTGAGTACATTGGGAATTCTGCCTATGAATGTAGATTTCAAACACCCCAAATATAGCTTCAATTACAGAAGGGTAGTAGAACAAGTAAGAGAAATATGGACTGATCTTATGGGGCTATGTCACATGTTAAAGCTGAGGTAGAAGCAAAACCAAACAAACAACACCACCAACAAAAATACCCCCAACGGAACCATTTTTACTACAAACTAAAGGCTATGAGGAACAATTTCAAGATTTCTGTTTAGAATACTCTGTCAGGAATTTGGTTTGCTAAGTGACATCTAAAGAAAAGCAAATTATTTGGAAAGAGGTTTGATCTTGCAATGAAAACATTAATGAGAAAAGGTGAAAGTGAAGTGATGGCACACACTCATTGAGAAAGATAGAGATGGAGAAAGGTTGACTCCTTGATAAAAGATGGGACTAGGAAAAGGGAAATATTTTACTTGTTTCTCAATAAAACTGTTGGGAGCTCAAGAAATCATATAAAGAAAATAATATGGAGAGGGCTAACTGGTTTAACTCTCCCAGTGAGAGCCCAGACAGAAAACACTATTGACAGAGACTTTTCCCTTTTCTGTCCTCTCCTTCCCCACCTCCTTAGTTTCCTACTTTTCCCCACTTATTATTTAAAAACCATTTTATTACATTTTTATTTAGAAATTTCTGAACATAACACAAAAGAGAATAATATGAACCTCCGTGTGTTCATCTCTCAACTTTAGCAATTATTAACCATATGGTGATGCCTTTTTAGATACAACACTAAAAGCACAATCCACGAAAGACATAGTTGTAAGCAAGTTTTTAATGCAAGAGATGATGTGAAGGTAGTGAGAAGATAAGTCACAGACTAGGAAAAAGTATTTGAAAATCTCATGTCTGATGATGGACTGTTATCCAAAATAAACAAAGACTCTTAAAAACTCAACAGTAAAATAACAAACAATCCAAATAAAAACAAGCAAAATACTTGAACCGATAGCTCATCAAATAAGACATACGAATGACAAATAAGCATATGGAAAGATGCTCCACATCATGTCATCAGGGACATGCAAATCAAGACAATAGTGAGATACCACTACATACCTATTAGAATGGCCAAAATCTGTAACACTGATAACATGAAATGCAAATGAGGATGCGGAGTAACAGTTACTCTTATTCATTGATGGCAATGCAAAATGGTGTAGCTGCTCTGGAAGACAGCTTGACATTTACTTATGAAACTAAACATACTCTTACCAAATGATTCAGCAACTCTGTTTCTTGGTATTTGTCCAAAGGAGTTCAAAAGTCATGTCTATACAAAAACCTGCTTGTGGATGCTTATAGTAGCTTTGTTTACAATTGCCTAAACTTGGAAGTAACCAAGATGTCCTTCAGTAGGTGAATGAATAAACTTTTGTACATCCAGACAATGGACTATGATTTAGTGACAGAAAAGAAATTAGCTATCCAGTGTGGGGATTGACTGTGAGAGTAGGGGAAAGGCTGGGTGGAGGGGAGCAAAGGGAGAAAAATTGGGACAACGGTAATAGCATAAACAATAAAATATTTTAAAAAAGAAATGAGCTACAAAGCTATGAAGAGACATGGAGGAATTTTAACTGCATATTATTAAGTGAAAGAAACATATCCGAGAAGGCTATATTCTGTATGATTCCAACTATATGGCATTCTGGAAAAGGCCAAACTATGGAGACAATAAAAAAAATCAGTGATACTTGGGGTGGTGGGGAAGGTGAATAAGTAGAGCACAGAGGGGTTTTCAGGCAGTGAAAATATTCTGTAAGGTTTTATAATGAAGAATATATTTTATTCCATATTTGACTAAACCCATAGAATGTATAGCACCAGGAGTAAACCCTAAGGTAAACTATTGACTTCATGTAATTACGATGCATCCATGTAGATTCATCCTTGGTGAAGATTATACAAATCTGATTGATAAAGGGGAAGCTATTTATATGTGTGGGTAAATGGTGAATAGGAAATACACCGTTTCCCTCTGTACCATCCTCTTAATTTTGTTGTAAACCATAAATTGCTCTAAAAATTGCCTTTAAAGTAAGGAAATTTCTTTTATTATGTGTATGTAAAGTAAGGTATTTCTTTTATTATGTGTATGTATTATTATCCCTTTATTTATGGATATTGCATGGAAATGTTACACTGGGTGTTTGCAGAAATATTTGACATTCATGATATAAGAACTGAGGAGATTTGTGGAGAACACATTGATATTGTTTGATGAGTTTAAAGGTGACACAGTCATGTGGCCATGGTTTGAGGAAAGGTGCCCAGGAAATTTACAGGGTTAGGACTCTTAGCAAAGATTTAGGGAATATGAGGTTCGAAGAATAAATTACAGGTCAGGGTTAGGTGCTGGGCTGATGGAAGGTACTTATAGGTAGAGTTATCCAACTTGGGGTACTGGTGACTGGATATGTTTAAACAGTGAGCACATTAGGCTGACCCAGAACTCACTCATTCATTTCAATGGGAGACCCCTGAACAATGGTCGGCTTGAAAAAACAAAAGGTCAAGAACTTTGATCCATCAATCAGTGCTACCCAGGAAGAAAAAAAATTAAAAAGTCTGATGAACTTGCAGAATTCATGGAAGATCAGAGGAAATAGAACATTCGGGGATATCCAACTGCTGCAGGAAAAGATACAGCTGAAACAATAGTTCTACTACTGATAACGTGGGGCAAATATAGTCAAGGCCTGAAATATCCAAAAGTCAAGGAAAGGTAAGGTTTGGGGGAAAAGTACATGAAAAAAAGCACAGTGATCCTCGCTTAGAACTATCTACAAAAGCTTTAGTTAGAGATTTATGGAGGGTAATACTTCAAATGAGGCCACATCTGTAAAATTTGGTTCCTAGATTAAAGGAATTTCAGCTGCAACGCTGTAGCAGCACAGGATTAATAAGACTCTTGTGGGTCTCTGTCCAGGATAGAGAAATGGAAATGGGAAAAAGGTTGGATCACAGAGAATGTAGGTAATGAATGTGATTAGCAGGGAATGGGGAAAGAGATCTGTCCCCAGTTTTGAAAATAGTGCAACTTAGGCCTATATTTCTGTTATCAGTCATGGAACATTGCTGAGAGTTTTATTTTAGGGAAAGGTAAGCATGTGAAGAAAACACAAAGGTACAGATTAAATATTGGGGTTTCAATGTGAACAATATAAATATCAATCTGGACATGTGATTCAGGGGCCATCACCTACAAGCTACCACCAGGCAGAGCTCAAGCTCAGGAAGGAATTTGGTCCTAATGCAGCCATCAAGAAGGCAGTTAATCCCATCATATTTAGAGAACAGAACCCTTCTGCTCCTATTCCACATGTCCACAGTGTTCTGTGAGGGAGGAAATTCCACCTGTACTTCTGACTTTTTCTTTGGCAGTGCCATGAGAGAGTTTCTGCTTCACTCTTGACCCCTTGGAACAGGAATATTCGGTAGGTGATCCAGGCACATTATTTGGGCCACACCTTACTTGGTGAGTTTTTTGGGCACAGGAGCAGAGAAGATTGAACCTTTCTCTCTTTTTTTTGGTCACTGCAGTCAAGTAAGCCCAGAAGGTTGAAGAGTAGGTGGAGCCCTAACATTCTTTATTTCTTTTCCCTGCTGTGTCTCTGTAGGAGACCTGACTTTTTAATTTTTTTAAATTTCTCTAAACTATGACTTCCTTCCTTCCTTCCTTTCTCCCTTCCTTCTTTCCCTCCCTCCCTCCCCTCTTTTGCTCTCCTTTCCTTCATTCCTTCTTTCCCTCCTTCCTTCATTTCCCTCCCTCCATTCCCCCCTTCCTTCCTTCTTTCCTTCCTTTCTTCCATCCTCACCTGAGGACATTTTTTCTTTGCTTTTAGAAAGGAAGAGAGAGATAGATATATCAAAGTTTGACAGTGAAACATTGATTGGTTGCCCCCCATTGCATCAGGAAAGGAAATCCAACCCACAAACTAGGTATGTGCTCTGAATGGGAATCAAACTCACAACCTTTTGGTTATGGGATGATTCTCCAACCCACTGAGCAACTCCGGCCAGGAGGAGATCTGATTTTTTTTAAAAGTTAAATTTATTGGAGTAACATTGGTTAATAACACTGTATAAGTTTCAGGTGTACAACACTGAAACTTATAATACAGGTATATAATACAGTGTCTGTATGCCTACTGTGTGTTCATCACCCAAGGACTGGTCTCTTTCCATCACCATATATTTGACCCCCATCACCATCTTTGTTCTCCCCATCCATTCCACCTCTGTTAACCATTATTCTGTTATCTGTACCTATGAGTTTGTCTGTTTTATTTGTTTATTGCTTTTTGTTTTAGATCCCTCATCTGAGTGAAGTCCTATGGTTCTTGTTCTTTTCCATCTGACTTATTTCACTTAATATAGTACTATCACAATCCATTTATGTTGTCACAAGTGGCATATTTCATTTTTTATGGCCAGTAACATTCATTGTACATGTGTACATCATCTTCTTTATCCAGTTATTAGCCAGTGTACAGTCAGGTTGTTTTCATGTCTTCACTATTGTGAATACCATTGCAATAAACATAGGAGTATATATGTATCTTTATGAATAAGAGCTTTCAAAAATTTCAGGTAGATACCCAGAAAAAAAGGATTTCTGAGTAATATAGCCACCCTCTTCTTATTTTTTTTCATTTTAGAAATTTCATGCTGTTTTCCATAGTGACTGCACAAATTTAGATTCCCACCAGCAGTGTGTGAGTGTTCCCTTTCCTCCACATCCTCTCTGACACTCCTTCTGTCTTTTCTCATTGATATGAGTCATTCTAAAAGGTGTGACGTAGTATCTCATGTGGCTTTGACCTGCATTCCCTTTTTACTTTGTGGTTACCTTTAGGCTTACAGGTTTTTAAAAAAGTCTCATAAGTACAATAACCCTTTTTCTTCTGATTGCATTTTATCATCACTCACCTGTGCAAGTTCAGTCCTTTTCTTCTTCCCCTTTTATGTTTTTGTTGTCACAGTTTTTCCTTTTTATGCTGTTCATGTGTTTCCAAATTACAGAAGTTATAGTCTTTTAAAAAATGCTTTCTGCTTCCTTAGACTTTATGTTATAATTAAGTGTTTAAAATCCTATTCTGAAATGGAGTTGCAATTTCCTGCTTCTGCCTGTCTGTCATCCCACTCACAGTATTGTATACTTTCATCTTTTTGTTTCAGGTAGGAGAGCTCCTTTCAAGATTTCTTGTAATGTAGGTCTGGTGGTGGTAAACTCCCTTAACTTTTGTTTGTCTGAAATTAAAAGCCTTTATTTCTCCTTTATATCAAAACAGTGACTTTGCTGGATATTTTATTTTGGTGATTTCTCTTTTCAGTGTTTGAGTATTTTGTTGCCCTCTTTCCTAGCTTGTAATGTTTCTGCTGAAGACACTATGATAATCTAATGGGGTTTACTTAATAGGTTTTTTTCCTCAACAGGCTGCCTTGAGAATTCTTTTCTTGTCATTAACGTTCTACACTTTTAATATAATGTGCCTTGTGTAGGTCTTTTTGCATTGAGATGGTTAACTGTTCTGTTAGCTTCTTGAATTCTAAGGTCCAGCTTTTTCATAGTGTTTGGAGGTTCTCATGGATTATTATTTTTCTGGAATAGTCTCTCTGTTCCTTTTTCCCTCTCCTTTCCTTTTGGCATGCCCATTATTCTTATGTTGTTCTTTCTAATGGAGTCAGATTGTTCTCATAGGGTTTTTTCTTTCTTTCTTTCTTTTTTAATTCCGTGTTCCCTCTTGTTCCGTCTGAGTCATTTCTCAATTTCTATCATTGAGGTAACTAATTCTCTTTTCCATCTGGTCTGCTCTGTTTCTAATGCTCTCTAATATCCTTCTCATTTCATTTAGTGCATCCTCAGTTCCAGAATTTCTGAGTTTTCTTGTATCTCACTGAATTTTTTTCATAACTGACATCATGAGTTCTCTGTCACATAAAACATAGTCTTCCATGTCTTTGAGTTTGGTTTCAGGAGACTTTTTTTTTCTGAGGTACCTTGTTACCTCATTTATTTATTGTACTTGATAGATTATTTCTCTGCCTGGGCGTTTGAGGTATTTACTAACTCTCCTTTTTTAGGTAATGTTTTGCTTTTAACAATCCATCAAGTTGGTAAGTAGATGTTTCTCTTTTGTTTTCAAGTAGATGGTACTATAGCACAAATTTTTGTTTTCTCTTACCAGGTCTACTGGGACTTTCATGAACTCTGTAGGATGGTGACAGCTTAGTCGTGGAAAATGTCCTTTATTCCCCAAGGAGGTAGGCATCCCCTCTGTAATCAGGTTTTGTTGGTTTTATGGTGGTATGTGGTTGACAATGGGGCTCTGGGTTGCTAAATTCTCTGCACTGCTTCTTTGTAATCAGAGGTTACCAGTCATGCTGTGCTACCTGAGGCATCTCCACTGCTTCTACTGGGTCCTGTGTGGTGGGGGGAGGTGGATTTGTTAGTCTTTGACTTAGTCTTCTTGCTATTTATGGTGGCTTCTAGCTCATGGGTACCACACTGCTATACCACGTTTCCTCCCTGATACCTGGTTACCTGCAATGGGTGCAGTCACTCTGGCCTGAATGCTGTTTTTGTCCCTATGGTCCTCTGGGTTGTCATATGAGGGCTTCAACCCAACTGCTTTCTCCCTACTATGTCAGTTAGGGCCATGGCATATGCCTGACTGCATCTGCAGCCCCTGTCCCTGTCCTCACTCCCTTCTGCCTCCCTTGTTCCTTCTGATATGCCTGCCTTCACATGCCTCAATGCATGGATCTCTCAGACATGTTTGTGTGATGAGCAGGGAATTCTGTGTTCAATTATAGTTGTCTGACTTGCTGTAACTTTTAGAGGAGAAACTGAGGCATCTTCTCACTATGCCATGATACTGATGTCACTCTAAAATATCCCTTCTTAAAATAGGCTGAATTCTTTCAGACATCTCCAAGAAAAGAAACGGGTATGTTGTGTTCTGCAGATCAGGCCTTACCCCAGCAGGTATGTCTGAGTGTGGTATCCTCTGCCTCCTTGTAGATTTGGGGTGAAGTCCAAGCCACATCCTCAAACATAGTTCCACTGAAGCCTTATATTTTGGGTATGACTGTGTTTTTCTTCAGCTATTTGTTTTGTGTATGTTCTCCTTTGGTGAAGATAGTGGAAGGAGGAACTATGAGCTTAGGTTGCTGAATCTTTAACAGAACAATGGCATTTTTTACATGGAGATAAATCTAGCTGCATGGGTAGATTTTGAAGGAATCCAGTACTGTTTAATATTAAGTTGCTGACAACCAACTTATTCTGTTTTTTACGAATTCAATATTTCTCAAGATTGTGGTGTCTTAACAGACAAGGTTTAAATAGAGTTACAAAAACATTTTGTTTTAAAAAATTACTTTATCATTTAGGACTTCATATTACTTGTAGTCCTTCAAGTTGGAATCTTAAATGTACTGAAGAAAAACTATTCTTTTAGCAAGGATACTAAGAATGAGTCGATATCCTTAATTATCATTTACTAGTTTTGTTTAGGAATCTGGAAACCTGGAAGAGTCTTTCTAACAGCCATTATAATACAATGTTTTCTCTTACAGCTTTAAATTAAATTTCTAGGTGCTGATAATATTTTGAGAAGGAATTTTTCCTCTACCTATTGTCTCAGTCTGTGTTAGCTGCTATAACAAAAATGCCACTAACTGGTGGGTTAAGCAACATTTATTTGTCACAATTTTGGAGGCTGGGAAGTCCAAAATCAAGGAGCCAGCAGATTTGATTTCTGGTGAGGACCCACTTCCTGGTTCATAGACAGCTGTCTTCTAGCTGTGTCTTCACATGGTGGAAGGGGTCTGAGAGCTCTGTGGGGCCTCTTTTATGTAGGCACTAATCTCATTCATTAGAGCCTTATCCCCATGACCTAAGCACCTCCCAAAGCTCCCACCTCCAACTATCCTTATTTTGGGCATTAGGTTTCAACATAAATTTGGGGGGGAAACAAATATTCAGCTAGAGCTTAGAAATGAGAATGGATTATTTAAATACTTGGATCTTCTTACTGAATAATATAATTATTATTGTGTGCACATACACACTGAGCTTAGTTAACAAAAAAATATTTTGGGATCTACATATGCTGCAACAACATCAAAAAGATGATGCCCTGACCCATGTGGTTCAGGTGGTTGGGCATCATCCTGCAAAACCAAAGGTCAGTAGTTCAATTCCCCATCAGGGAACATGTCTGGGTTGCAGGTTCAATCCTTGGTTGGAGTGCACATAAGAGGCAACCAACTGATGTTTCTCTCTCACATTGATGTTTCTCTCCTCTTTTTCCCTCCCTTCCCCTCTCTCTAAAATTAAATGAAAATCTTTTAAAAATAACACCATTGTAAACTCTATCTTACTTAGTGAATTTCTTGTTTTATTTTTTTCTGCAGTAATACAGAGCATTTTTACAAAAATAAAATAACATTGTCTTATGACATCACTTAGTATCTGCTGGGCTGGATTAAAATGAATAGGTAACTACTTACCATTGATTTAAAATTCATTTGCAGGATACTTTGGCAGGAGGTGTGTACTGTATGTCTGTATGTGCATACACCAAGTTACATAGTCTTCCAAGGGTCCCAGGGTAGTTTTAAATTTTTAATTTAAAAGTGAAACTCTAGATATGACATAACCACCAGAAAATGACATTTCGAAGTAAATTGAATTTCCCCTTCACAGGTGATATGGGGCTTTAACTCTTCTGGCCACAGGGCAAGATTTGCATTTTTATCTAAGAGACCCATATTGTTTGTCATGAATTTCTTATCTAATTTAATTGCCTCAAGCATAAATAAACTTCATGCTTAAGGAATGTTGTGAGCATATCTATAAATTATTAAAGTTTCAAGGTGCAGAGACCCTGTAAAGATATGGGAATGGGTTAGGCTGCAGTAAGGCTTAAAATTTTACTTCTGAAAAATGGTATTTCCTAGTCTTTGTGCAAATTTCCTCACTTAAGCTTCCTGGGATCATTTCCTGAATAAGCCAACTGCACCTGAGTCCTTGTCTGGGGCTCTGCTTTTAAGGAACTCACACTGAGATATTCTGTGACAAAGGTTGCCTCAAAGGCTGAAATTTGAATAGATTTAGAAGGAAATAAGAGGCATTTCTGTCAAAACCTGCTGGCTGTTTACATACTTCATTTCAGAGAAATATTTCCAAGTTTGTTCCTTGTTGGGAGCTCTGCCTTCTCTTTCCCTGTGCTCCCCACTCACTGGAGAAAAATGTAGGGACAGGTAAGGGCCAAGGTGCCTTTCTTTGTTAATTCATGTAAACATTTTTTTACAGTATAACAGAGGAGCGATAGGGCAAAATATCTTTTAGCTAATGAGGTTGGAGTTTGTAAACCATGGAAATTATATTTTAAGAGGAATATGAATTTTCCATGTGGACTCTGAACAGGAGATCAAAGAAACTGATTTTCTCAGGTCTTTGATTGCAGAGAGTTTACATGAAAACAAGCTGCATGTTGGAGTAGCAGTTCATCTCATCCTCCCTGTCCTTGGCTCTGGAGCTCACACTTCTTTTCCTCTCTGAAATCTTCATCCTGGGCAGGCGGGAGGCTGCAGCCACTGGGGCCAGCCCACAGCTACCCTGCCTTGTGAAGAGCCAACAGAAATTGAACACAATAAAGAGCCAATGAGTGAAGATTTTCTCACAACTGACCAATATGTGCAAGACAGAAGAGAGGACCAATAAATCCCATCATTTCTTTTCTTTTTAAACTTAAAGAAAATTAAGACATATTTGACATATAGCATTTATTATTTCTTGAAAAGGTGCCCTCTACAAAGAAAGAAAGAAAGAGAGAGAGAGAGGGAGAGAGAGAGAGAGAGAGAGAGAGAGAGAGAGAGAGAGAGAGAAGGAGAGAGAGAGAGAGGAAGGAAGGAAGGAAGGAAGGAAGGAAGGAAGGAAGGAAGGAAGGAAGGAAGGAAGGAAGGAAGGAGTGCTGTGTGGATAGAAGGTTGGGGACGAAAGGGAGAGAAGAGGCTGATTTAGGAATCAAAGGATATCTGTCTGAGACCCTCCTCACTCCTGAGGCTGCAGCTGTGAGGCTGTTGTCCTCTTCTGGCATTAGGGCGACCTGGCTGGATCACAGGCACAATGTCAGATTTTTCTTTCTCCAACTTTGTACAGCCCTGTGACTCTTCAAGGAAGAAACTGTTAAATAAAAAGTGGGATCCAGTATATGTTTGCTGGAGCAAGGCCAGCAAGTGGTATCCAAGGCAAGTGGATCCCCCTCCTCTCTGGTAATCACAGGATGGAGTCCTACTTTTGTGTTTCTGAGCGCCTCGGATCAGCAGTCCCAAGACAAAACCTCACCTGGGAAAACAGGGAGGTCTGCATCCCAGTTTCCCTCCTTAGAGCATGGCTGGCACACACACCTGCTTGGCAGAAGGAGGAAAAGACCCTCATTCAGGTCACACATGTTTCTGTACATAAGTCGTTTAATAAAATTATACAAACCCTCTCATTTTCACTAGCTTGCAGTGACTTTTATTTAATCTTGCTACCCTAACAAAGAACATGGAAAGAATTTAGGAGTTATATCTTGTGTTCATGGCCCTAGGTCCCAGAGGTTGAGCCTCTACAGAGGCTGTAAAGGAAAAACTGCATATAGGGCAGTGAATTTCTCTGAGACTTAATATTGTTCAAGTGTTTATTTTATTATGTAATTTAACTTTCTTGTGAAATTTTTAAGCTCTCATTTCTTTGTGAGAATATGTTTTTATTTATTTTATTTTTTATTTTTTTCATCATTGTTCAGGTAGTTTTCTGCCTTTTACTCCCATTCCAGCCCATCCACCTAACCCTCCCTATTTCCCTCCCATTACCCTCCCCCTAGTTTTTGTCCATGTATCCTTCATATTTGTTCCTGTAAACCCTTCCCATTCTCCCCTGAAATTCCCTCTTCTCTCCCCTCTGGTCACCGTCAGCCTGTCCTCCATTTCAGTGTATTTGACTATATTTTGCTTGTTTCTTCGTTTTGTTGTTTAGGTTCCTATTAAAGGTGAGATCATGGTATTTGTCTTTCACTGCCTGATCTTTGTGAGAATATTTTTATGTGAGGGGTTCATATTGCTCAAATTAGGGACATTTTTTATACTAACGTGAATTGGGGGATAGGGGAAGCTAAGACATGTTGAAAGATATTTAAAATTTTCAAGAATTCATGTGAGCATGCATGCATTCAGACTGGGGCAGCATCAAATGGAAAATGTTTAGGGCCACTCCACCAACAAGAGAAGCTTTCAAAAATGTAGAAGTGAAGCAAGGAAATGATCTGATTGGCCGTAGCTTAAGTGGTTGCCTTATTTAGGAAAGCCTAATTGGCTGTTTTTGATTGGTTTTTCTTAAATTTCGTTTTCTTAGCTCTGAGTGTGTGGACTCCAGCTTAAATTTGGTTTGCTTGCACGGTGACCTGGGCCAGAGAGCTGCCCACCTAACTGCTGTTCACTTAGTCACTTTAACAGATGGGTTAATGGTGAGATTGAAAGTACAAAAAGGGGTGAGTTTTTAGTTGAATGTGTTGTGTGGCCCCCAAGTAAACTTAATTACAGCCCTGTCCTGGCCCATTTCAGAAACTTTGGGGGACAAAATATGAAACCCCCATCTCATTCATCACAGAGAGGAATAAATATCAGGAGAGAGACCTGATGAATGAGGCAACAGGATCTTCCTCTAACCCAGGACCTGGGGTGACTTAAGTATTTTCAGTTAAGCTCAGTGGTGGAGAGAGAACAACAACTCGGCAGGATGGGGCTCCAGGGAGTGGGGAAGGGACCTCTCAGCATCTCTCCTTCCCCAGGAAATGGTCCCTTCTCCATCCTCTGAGCCTACAGCCTCCACTGTCCTGTCCAAGGACAAGGTGCTCTGAACACATGGGTGAGATACTAAAACACAGTCTATGAGTTCTAACTGGTCACATTCACCAGTGGCTGGGATTACTATGCTGCACAAGGTCACCTTGGCTGCGAGGCTCCTCTTCAGGTTTTTCCTCCCCTGGCGCTGAATGGGCAAGCGGAGGTGGGGCACCCTCACTGCAATGGGCTGGCCCGTCCTGTTTTTCTCTTCCCTTTTTTCACGTGCGTGTTGCATCTTGCAGCAAGAAACTGTGACTCAGTTGACAGTAGGTGTTAAGACTTGGATTAAAGGACAATCAAGAATTCTTCTTTGGACCTTGTGCCTAAGTTTTGGGTTCCAGCCCAACTTCATCAGAGAACCTGGCATTAACAGATATGGTCACCAGCTAATAAAACCGTGCCTGCATTTTTAATTGGTATTCTTCCTTGTGTGAATATCCCCATCAGGAATCTCATGGAGCTTACTTATTATTGACAGCTCAGGATTTGAGAAAATTGGAAAATTTAGCTGTTAGGATGACCAACTGTCCTGGTTTGCCTATGACTGAGGAGTCGTCTTGGGATACTTTTGGGACTTTTGAGTGCTAAAACCTGGAAAGTCCCTGACAAACCAAGCTGAGTTCACCACCCTAGCTGAAATGCATCTTCTGGCCATTAAATCCTACATGTAAATTTAATTCCTACTCTCTGTGCATCTTTGGGTATGTTACTAACTCTCTCTGAACCTTAAATCTCTCATCTGTGGAAGGATTTTATGAATACTAAAGTAGACTAAATTAAATTTCTTAGTACGTTTTCTGGCTCTTAGTAGATAACAAATTGATATGTATTTCTTGTTCATCTTTTTATTTTTATTGGTACAGCACAATGTAAAATGATATTTTGAGAAGAAAGCACAAACCAGAAGGAATTGAAATACTTTTATGGGTGAAAGAATGGGAGGAGTTTCCTCAGCTCCTTTCTCTTCTCAGCTGTCCATTCCAATGTTAAGCAACACCACAACTGGACTAGACAATGGAATAGTGAGTGCATCCCACTTCTGGGATAAACCAGGGGCCAATGGTACAAAAGACTGACTGCAGGGGGCTATGCAGGGAAGGGAACAAGTACAATGGGATGAATGAGTGAATGGGATTTGTGGGAACCGGTTGTAAAGGGGTGCTGCAACTACTCAGCTGTGGCAGATTGTGGCCACAAGGAAAAGAAGACCCAGTATGCCAGAGTTTACCAGTTGTATTTCCTAGAAAAGTTGTGTCTGTTGTTTTTTATAAGAAATATACTTATTTGAATATGTTGACATCAAATTTAGGACTTTCAAAAAGAATGTAAGAATCTATCAAAACATCTTATAGGCCTTCAATCCTTTCGCTGAGTTGCTTCCTTGCCTAAGATAGTGAAATTGGGTGTCATAATAAAACAACACAAGAAAGTTTATTCTACCTGAATGGACTACGCATCATTAGTAAAGAAACCAAAATAATTAAATGATGCACCCTTCTCCCGCCCCCCAAAAAAGACAGAATGTTGCCAGGTTTTAAATTTGCATTATCTTGCAAATCTAACAACCTAAGTCTAGACTTGTGAGGTTGCAAAATTATAAAGGTAGAACCTACTAGCAAGGCTTCATGAAGTGCTTGCAAGCCTTAGCTGACAGATTTCAAAACAGTTCGAATATTAGTCATCTCAGATATGCCTGCCAAAAAGGGCAGAGTGTTAAAGAACATCTGCAGCCGCATAAATACCCTGCTGAGTTCAACCCGGAGAGGAAATAGCTGCTAGAGCTGCAGAAGGCAAAGGAGCTGAAACAGCAGAGTTTCGACGGAGAGTGCCTGAGAGTCTCTCTCTGGGGGCGAACCTGCTATTGAGGAGCTAGTTAGCTCCCAATATGTTACATGTTTGACCTCTAGCGTTTGGTGACAAGACCCTTTGAAGAATATTTGCACTCATCCTACTCAGTGAATCACTTATACTGTATAAACTGAATATTAATTGTGTCAAGTATAGAGATACTAGGTAATTAGTACTCTGGAATTATAATAATTCTGTGGAATTATGAAAACCTCACTTAATCCTGGGATGTATCTAATTGCACTGTAGGACCAATAAGGCAAACGAGTCACAACAATTATTAAGAAAGCATCAGGGCCCATGGAGTATTGTCTTGAACTTTTTAAAAAAGCATACAAATAAGAATTCAAACAGAACCAGCCTGCCACATCCGAAGAATTGCGACTGTTAAGGTCCAAGCCCTGTGATTCTGGAGCTTTCCTTGTGGGCGGAAGACTCTTCCTCAGGGAACCACACTATTTGCCACAGGACAGAGGAGGCTGTTCTGTGCTGCAGATTGCTGTGGCCCCTGAATGTCTGAGCCAGAAGCTCCACAGAGAAGAACTCTGGTATGTGGCCACTGAAGACAGCTGTATGTTTGGTTTCTTTTGTTTTGTTTTGTTTTTGATTTAACGTATCCAAACAGCACAGTTGTAAAGATGGAGACTATTTCTTTTTGTCTTTTTGCTTTCATTTATTCATGCTAAAAGAACACTTGATTCAGAGTTTAAATGCTGCTCTTGTGACTACCTGTTATATAAATTCAAACAAAGAGGGAGTCATATGCTAAATTGTTTCTTGCTATTTGATTTAAAAACAAAAAGCCCTGTAAAATCATTTTAGCTCAAACTAGAGCTATCAACCGCCATTACATTGGCAGGCTTTGTTTGGTTGGGGAGGAAAAACCTCACATGTGAGAAAGGTTATAATTCAGGAATGGGCTTTTTGCACTTAGAAATGTTGCTGATGTCAGGTGATTTGTTTTATTTTCTACAATTCACCAGTTATGCAGCTAAAGGAGGCTTGTTTGAAACAAGAAGATCCTGACTGAAGATTGCAGAATCACTGCTTAGAGGCTTGTCCCTCTTGGAATGTAATTGCGTGAAGGTAATTATTTTAAGACACTGAGAGCCACGGTGAAACTGCACTGGAGTTTGAAAAGCGACAGGGCTGCTTTAAGGGAGAAACAGGAAGTTGAAATGAGAAGCCGCCGTGAGAACACCAAGCCAGGCAGAATGCTCTAAGTGGCAACTTAAGTGGCAGTGTGTACTTTGAAATCCTCAGGCAGCCGGGCTGTCATAGGGGAATCTGACAAAATAGCCCTTTCGGGTGGATAGTCCTTTAGGGTTTTATCTAAAGACTCCATAGGAGCTGGGGATGGAGAGGCAGCAGAGACTCCTGGCAGGGAAGGATGAGTATCAGTTTCAACACCAGGGAGCGGTGGAGCTGCTCGTCTTCAATTTCCTGCTCATCCTTACCATTTTGACCATCTGGTTATTTAAAAATCATCGCTTTCGCTTCTTGCACGAGACGGGAGGAGCAATGGTGTACGGTGAGTGCAGACATTGCAGGGTTGATGGGAAACTTGTTGCTTGGGAAACTAGAGACTCGTGCTCAGATGGCAAAGTACCGAAACTGGAGAAAATGTGCCAGTTGAGAAGTCGTTAGGTTGGTGAAAGGTGCAGCAGCAAGATGAATGCTCATTTCTTTGCAGGTGAGCTGTGGGAAGTTGCCTTGTCACCCCATAAGTATGTCACTGTCATGTTCTTAGGCAGACATCTCGAGTCTGTTGACAGCTGCAGGGGCATCGTCATGTGAGGAGTCAGACCAGAGCTGTTTGTGATGATAGAAACTGGGAAGGATGTTTGCAGTCACAAGAGGGACCCAGGGCATTAGAAAGTTCTAGAAGTCCGGCTGGTGTGGCTCAGTGGATTGAGTGCTGGCTTGCGAACCCAGGGGTCACGGATCTGATTCCCAGTCAGGGCACACGCCTGGGTTGCTGGCCAGGTCCCCAGTAGGGGGCGTGCAAGAGGCAACCACACATTGATGTTTCTCTCCCTCCCTTCCATCTCTCTAAAAATGAATAAAATAAAAATCTAAAGAAAATAAAGTTCTAAAAGTAATATCACAAAAATGTCAGAAGCAAATCCTCTTAAGTCAACTAATTTTCAAGAAGAAAAATGCAGACATGTACTCCACCGCTCCTATTGGAATAATTGTCTCCAAATCCATTTTAATTATAGGAGCAGTGGTTTATCTTCTAATATACAAGAGATTCTTTATGCAGTACTTTTATTTCTTGGCCTGGTTTTAGACTTTCTAATTTGTAATTACTGTCATTATTAGTATTAATTTGCTATGTATCTTTTGGGGGGAGTGTGGAAATGCATTTGTTTAGCATTTTAAACTCTCAAAGTGTTGCTCTACCACTGTAATTTACATTGTCATCCCTTTCAGAATTAAATGTGACAGAGATTATCCAGGCCGTACCCTCATCTTTTGAAGTAAAATCCAAGACACCAGTGGTTTAAAAACTGATCTTATTGATGAAATAGTTTACTTTACCACCTTTATCTCAGCCTGATAATGAATAGGAACTTTGAATACAGGGAAACAGGTGAAGCATTGCTATAACTCATAGCAAAGAATATAGTTTTACTATATTTTACTTGCCTTGTTTTGGAAGCCCTGAAGCCTTTAATACGGCTGAGGTTCCGGGAAGGGGATCAGTGCGCATTTTATGTGCTAACCACAGGATGTCCGGATGATAACAATGCAGTCATGAGTGGAGACCATAAGAACTGCCTTACCTATCTGGATCCCACTCTGAGACGCTTGAGCAGGCACAGAAATTTTGGGTTAAGCAGTGTAATTTCTTTCAAGAGACTGATAAACTGACCCATTCAGAGCATAGAGTTAAATTTCTTTGTACTGAGGGTCTTAAATCACATAACAAAACTCTCACCTGAGGGGCAAAAATCACAGTGAGGCTGAAGAAAAATAGTCAAGCAGAAAGGAACTGATGTTGTCAGATATCAAGCCAGGGGCTCCAGTTACTTGCCCTTCTCTGTCATCAATGGTCCAGGATCATTCTCTGGAGTTGGCTAATAAATAATCAATGAGGACATGGGATATAATTTGAGAAGCCAGAAACAATGTAATTCTTGGCATTAAATTAAAGGACTATATATAGTTTAGCAAAACAATGCAAATTTTAAAATTACAAATCTTTATTAGAGGGAAGGATTCCTTCATAGCCTTGCATTTGATTGCACCAATTTCAGCTTATCTGTTGTGTTGCCCAAAAAGTCTGTTACATTTTTTCTGTAAAATAAAAGACACATTTCATTTTCACCAATAACTTTATTGATTTGGATGTTTTGAGTATGTTGGCTATCTCCTACTATTGGCTTCTAGTGGGTAGAGGGCAGGGGTACTGCTAAACATCTTCCCATGCATACGACAAAGAATTACTTGGCCAGAATGTCAACAGTACCAAGAAATTTCACAAACCACTTTTAACATGTTCAATCAGTCACAGCACCTTCTCCACACATTGCACAAATCTTTTTTTTTGTTTTTGCTTTTCAGGTGTGTTTTCATCTTTTTTGAAAAGTAAAGCATAATATGCCAAAGATGTTGCATATCTTTTTCCATTTTCAATATTAAAATGGCTGTACAAAATTCACCAATTTAATAAGTTTTTTTTAATGCACACTGATATGACAGCTATCACAATGCAGTCTAGCAGAATTGTTTTGAGTGAAGTTAAAGACAACTAAGTGCTACCAGAGCCATCATATGGAAAAAACATAATGGACAAAACATAACTTTTGCCAACCCAATATACTAGTGATTCTGTTGTGTAAAACTTTTGGTTAAATTTAGAGACTTACTAAAATTAAAATATACTTAGTATAATAAATAAATGTAACTTTTATTTTGAACCTGGAAATTTTCATATTACCTTTAACCCTCAAAAACTGCATGACATATGTTAAGTTGTGGTTTAGGCTAGAAAATATTAGCTATTGCACAATAGTTGAAATAGCATTTCTCTAAATTGATATTATTAAGGCAGTTTAGGCTTTAAGTTTATGAGAGTTAGATTAAGTTGAGCAGTCTGATTTTTATCTTTTCACAATTTTTTTCTTTCACAATTTTTTAATGTGAAAGTTATTGAAAGCAGTTTCTGAAATAGTGCAATATAAAAGGATCATAAAATTGTGAGGAAATAACTATTCCACTACTAGAATTTTGATTATTCTTGAGTTGTCTTGAACTGTATTAATCAGTGAAAAGACTTTTATTTTAGTGTTGTTTAATATTTTTTGTTGGCGTAGAGTTGAAGTTGTTGTAATTTAAGGAGCTCTTCGAGGTTATCTTCACCAGCCCTCTCATTATACAGAGGAAGAAACTGAATCTCAAAGAAGTGAAGTAACTTCCCATAAACTGAATAACTACTCATGCCAGGGGTCCTGTGCTTTTACTCATCCATGTGTCTAAGGAGTTCATGTTCACCTTAAAAGAGCTCTCACGGAGAGTCTCTGAAAATAGTCCATATGGATGGCATTAGTGACTTCTCATATTTCTTCCCTAGGGATGATCTAAATGTTATATCTCAAGTGTTTATTAGAGAGTTTGTGTTGGTGACATAATAAAACAGTCTGAAACTACAACAGTGGGATGAGATAGGACTTTCTAATAAACACTTCTAAATGACACAGGGAAAGGAGATGCCAAGTGAATAAAGTGCTCAGTAGCTATGCACAAATTTGAAATTCATAGAGTGGGAAGTAGCCTCAGAGAGCATAAGTCCAACATCCTCATTTCAGGGAGAGAAAGCCAAGACTTACAGAGGTGAAGCTTATGTAATTTATTAGCTGCTGAGCTGGGATTCAACCTCCCATCTCTTAGAGATACCAAAGGTATTTTAAAATAAGTCAGTTCTCTCAATGATCATTCTGGGGAGAGGCTGTCTGTGAGATCCAGATGCATCCTCATATTGTTTATGCTTTCAGGATTAGTCAGACAGATTCTATTTTCTGGGAAGTCCAAGAATAAAATTTCAGAATAAGACTAGATAAAACCCTCTATCATCAAGGATGGAACTCGTGGTTCTTGCTGGAGTCCTACCAGGATCCTGAGGATAATCAATGGGGAAGAAAAGAGACAAAACTATGGTGAAAATTTAAACCTGAAAACATTTTTTTAAGGAGATGCACATTTGAGAGTGAAGTGTACCTCAGTCATTTCCATCCTACACATAGATATATATAATGAACCATCTTCTAAGATTTTGTAATTCTGTACCTAATGCTTACCAAAGAACCTGGCTAACAGTTCCTCTGCTGGGCCGAATACTGCTCCTGCCCTCATCACCTTTTTGTATACGTGTCATTTTCCTCTGTATCAAGAGCCATAAGTATTTTTCTAAAACGCTGAATTTTCTGTAATACCTCAGCCCAGTCTGCCCCCTGCCTTCCTGCTGGTATTCTGTTGATATGTTTCAAACACCCTTCAGAAGATGTAATAGATATCGATGTATTTTATCAGTATGCCGGGGAATTCAATTAAAGCACTCTAGGGAGAGGGCCTTAGGAAATGAGCAGTTAAAGTAAAATGAAAGAAAAAGTGATGATTTAACTGCTTTTTTACTTATTGTTAGAAACAATTTCCAACTTGTTAAACTTAAAATATGCGTTGTTTTATTTGACTTTGTTCCTTGGAGATAAATCTGCTACTCCAAGTGCAAATAATCCTCTATATGAACAATAGCTTTTCTCTTGGTATTAAGGGCCACAAGAGGTTTTTAAAAATTGGTGGCAACATTCTCACAATATTTTTTCCTCACCAGGAATGCAATGGGTAATTGAGTCTCATGACGTTCTATGGCTCTCATTATTCAGAATTGAAGGATTAGAGTCTATAACTGATTTGAAATATACATTATAGTGATATTCATTTAAATTGGACTAAAAGCTTAAATGACTATTAATGGTCAAAGTATTGATTGACGACAGCTGGTGCACTTAGCACTGCTCACATAGGGCCCTGCATCCCCTGCTCTTGTTCCTAAAAGAAAAAATTGCTCGTTTCCTGATGGCATTAAGGGTGCCATTACACATCACTGGAGCTCCCATATTTTATAGGACATTCATAATGCCATGTGCTTGAGGGCTGGGGTCTCCTCTTAGGGGCAGAGCAATGCGAACCTCTTAGAATTCTACCTTTCAGTTCATGGCCTTACAATATATGACATGGACTCTGACTTTCTGTGGAAATTTTGCTCATTACTTAGTGGGCAGAAATGAAAATTTAAGCTACAAAATTTAGATTTTTTATTCCTTAAACTATGTCATATTAAACTATTAATTATATCTGATCCTTAAGAATATACTTACCAGTTTAATAGGGCCAATGTAGTTCATTCAGCAGCATGTTTTCAAGATTTAAAGAAAATAGAGTCACACAGTGAATCGGCAAGGTTTTAAAAGCTACCTTTCTTTTTTAAAAAAATCCTAAGACATCAATTTCATCTTAGCACTGCCTAGAAGTTCCCCAGGACAAAATCTGGCTATTGGACAGGGTGTCACTCTCCCCTGCTGACTCTTTTTCTCTGCCCCAGTCTAGTCCCATCTCCCTTGACCACCAGGCTTAGACTAAACCCTGCCCTCCCCTCTGCTGGAAGGTCCTCCCCCAGATGTTTTACTAGTTCAAATGTGCATGCTTTATGGGGGAAGCATTGGATCCTCTGTTGGGTATTAGAGCTTTTAAATCCTGATGCTTTTTTTTTTTTCTGTAGCTAGATGCCTTACTTCAGGCTAGTGACTTAGCCTGTGGCCTTACTTATCTTGTTTGTAAAATGATAAAAAAAAAGGAAATAGGTATCACTAAGTTCCCTTGCAGCTCCAAAGTCTTTCAAATTTTAGACTAGGACTGACTTCAGCCCTCAGGCATCTCTCAGCCACTCCAACCCAAACCAGTTTCATCCCAGAAGCCCATTAGCATGTGATACTGGGTGCTTCTTCCCAGACAAGAGTTTAACTGGTGTTGTTGAACCACTCTCAGTTCTTCTGGTCCAGCTCTGATTCTGTAGTGGGCATTCAGTAAATCTAAGTTCTCAGTGAGGGGAAGGGAGGAAGTTATACCACAGGTGCAGGGAGGGCTGCCTGCAGATTCAGGGCGTGGTGGAGACTGTCATATGAAAATCACAGTGAGCCCTGACACCTGTGGCTCAGTTGGTTGGGTGTTGTCTGCAAAGGAAAGGGCTCTGCACAGATTCAATTTCCTGGTCAATTCCCAGTCAGGGCACATGCCTGGGTTGTGGGTTTGGTCCCCCGGTCAGGGTGCATATAGGGGGCAAATGATTGACATTTTTTCCCTCTCTTTCTCCCCTCCTTCCTTTCTCTTTAAAAATAAAATCTTTTTAAAAAATGGCTAAAAATCAATTTTAAAAATATCCTAGTGACTTTGCTTTCATTTGAAGGGCTCTGCAGGAAAGATAATTAGGATTAAGAGCCCAGCAAACTAAACGTGCTCTCCTTTTTGGCATAAAAAGATTGATGTAAAGGAGTTTCAGAGATGAAGGCAAGACTTTCCATGCTGTAAAGTGTTAGCCAAAGAAAGATTAAAGAAGTGAAAAAGTCAAAGGTATGTTACTCTCGGTACATTTTCAGAGGTTAATTTTAAGAAAATGAACTCCTACATATTCTGCTGTGCTTCTGAATCCCTAAGGAGCTACAGAGGAAGCCCTTCGAGCAAAGGACTATGGGATCTCAAAGGATTCGCTCTCAGAGTTCTATAATGGGAGGACTCTGCATATCAAGAAAATAGAATTTATGATTCAAACTACTTACAGATAGAATATATAATCTGAATTTAAATCAAACTATGTGGTTAGTGAAATGGGGACATAAAGAACTAACATCTGCTAAACATCTATCAAAATTATAATAATAATAGTAATAGCAGCTAACAGATAGCATTTATAATGTGAACTATGCTGTCAGAAGTACTTTACATATGTTAACTTGTTTAATCCTCACAAAACCATTCTTATATGGGGAAACCGAGGCACCAAAAAAATGAAGTGACTTGCGTCAGGTCACACAGATCTAAATGCCCCCACTGGGCCTCAAACCTTGGCAGTTTGGCTCTGTGCAGCCACCAGGTATCACAAACCTGGCTGTGATTATGGGTGCATGGGTGTTGGTGGTGGGGAGGATACTATCATTTTCACATTACAAATGAGGAAGCTGACACTCAGAGACAAAAAAAAGTAACTTGCTGGTAACCATTAGGGCTGAACTTCAAACTCGGGACCATAAAACCCATGTTCTTTCACTTTCTGCCAGGTACTTCCAGAAGAAAGAGATTGAGATATCTAAGAACTGCATGCACACATTATTAATGTTATCTCACTATCCTTACCACATCTATGCAAAGTATGCAGGGTGATCTTTAGTTTGCATGTGAGGATGTAGAAGCTCAGAAAATTTATGGCTTGTCCAAAACTGCAGAGAATAACAGGCAAGAACACCATTTTTGAAAGCTGGTGCTATCAAATTTTGGCCACAGTTGTCCCCTCATCAACATCTGCTCTTGATACCTAACTGTCTCTTGAAGTCAGGAATAGGGAAAGGATGGGAAGAGGAGGTGGGTAATTAAGTTTTTCTTTTACCTTGAAGCTGCAATAATGTTACGCCATCCATAACAAAAAGCCCAGCATGGGAAAGACAGTGGGAGCACATCCATGCCAAGTGGCTGGGTTGAAATGTCCCAGGGAGAGTGATGAAGATGTCCCAGAGTCAAGGAAAGCAGTGTTGCAAGTCCACAGTCATTCTGGTTTTATTTGCCTGTTGTTGTCAGGCTGGGTGTGGAAGGTACTGAATAGTTTGAGAAGGGACTGTGTCTAATTCACATGGATCATGCAATATAGGCTTTCACCATATGTTACTTGAACTGCATGGAGCTTTTGGAAGAGACTGAAGGTGGAATCATTAATCACACCTCTGGGCCCTCCAGGCTTTGTGAAACCTGTGTGTGTGTGAGCCTGACAGGGCATGGAGTTTGATGGAGTTCCACAGTGGGCATGGTACTCAGATTGGTAGGAACTCTTGTCGTACAGGACTGCTTCTCACAATGTGGCCCCTGGACTCACAGCATCAGATCACCCGAGAACTTGTTAGAAACACAAATGTGTAGGCCCCAACCCAGACCTACTGGGGGCTAGCAACTAGCATTCTGACAACCTTCCAGAGGGTTCTGATGCCCTGAAGTGTGAGCACTACTTTACTAGGGAAATGAAATTGAACATACAGTTACTAGTTCTGTCTCCTCTGTCTTCCCCTCTTTTCTCTTCCTCACTTCATTACTCTCCTGTAGTGAAGACAGGATTTGGAAGACCATCTCTTTTTGTTGGACAGTCTTTCTCTTTTTTTACTATTTACAGTACTTTCTAATGTTTCCACCTCTGGTTTGAGAAAAAATAGACTGTTTTGTGTAAACATTGTAAAGTAAGAAATCATTTTACTTTAGTCAGTATGAGTCTAGTTAGAGACCTCTATATATTTCTTCCATAAAGTTCTTAAGATGGTTGCAAGGAAATGTTAGCTATGTGTAAGTTACCATCTAAAGTAATTTCCAGAGAGAAGTTATCCATAATGCTGTGATAGGCATGCCAGAGTCTTGTGAAATGTCTCTGTGTGTATTTGTATATATGTATGTGTGTGTTTATGTATGTCTGCACATGTATATGTATATGTGTGTTTGAGTATGTTGTATACATTTGTGTGTTGTGTGCATTGTATCTGTGTGCACATGTGTTTGTGTATGTTTTGTGTGTTGCAACTGTGGGTTTGTTTGTGTATGTTGTATATGTGTGTGCAGGCATGTGTGTGTTGTCCTGCAACAAGGATGGGAAGAACATTGTACACCCCACCGTGGAAGAAAATCTGATGGTTGGAACTTTCTGTCATTTCCTGTATATATCCGTCCTCTCAGAAGATTAAAACTGTGACCGAGCCCTGGCCAGCATGGTTCAATTGGTTGGGTGCTGTCCTATGGGGCAAGGGGTTGCCAGTTCGATTCCCAGTCATGCCCCACGGCTGGGTTTCAGCCCAGTCCCCGGTTGGGGTGCGTGCAAGAGGAAACTAATCAATGTTGTTCTCACATATCAATGTTTCCCTCCCTCTCTTTCACCCTCCCTTCCCCTCTCTCTAAAAATAAATAAAACCATTAAAAAAGAACTGTGAACAAAACGTCCCAGGTGGACCAGCCTCATGGACCACCTCCCACCTTGAGATGTTATGGGAGACTCCTGTGGGAGGCACTCCAGATCTGTTCTGAAACCTTTATGGGATCTTTTCATCACCAAGACAATTGTATCCTTTTAGCAACACCAACACTTTTCATTAGTCCTTTGAATTTACAAAGTTGGGGGGATGCGCAGAGAAAGAGCAAAAGACCCAAATGACCAGCTGACATTGCATATTTTTACTCTTTATCCCTGACTGATCTCAGGGTAAAACTAAACTGCTGAAAGGGAAAGTGTTAGGAAATGCACTTAGCATTTGAAATTCAAACCCGTAATATCTCACCACATCAGCTGTCTGATAAAGTCTTTGATAAGATAGAGAATGTGGACAAATACCAAATAAAAAGTTAAAAATCATGGCGATGCCATTTAAAGCCTCACATGTGTGACTACTGCCTTACAGAGAGGTAAGGGGTGTGCACTGGTTCAGCTTTCTTAGAATACAGGGTCTGGCAGAAGTAATGCCTGCTGGAGTGTGGTTGGTGGGGTAATGTTATGGGTGTAATGATTTATAGTTTTAATTTGGACATTTCACCTAAAATGTCATATGGTGTGCTTGAGTGTGACATTGTTATGTTACAGAATCCCATGCTTATGATTTTGTAATAAAATGTTTCGTAATAAAAAAGGGGCTTCATCTGTGCCGGACCCTGTATTTGTCACACCCTCTCCTTCTCCATCCCCCGTTTGAACTCCTAGTTCACCAATTTTTATCTGAGTGACTGAAATAACATCACAGATTCCCTGCCTGAAAGAGTCTCCCACTGTAAAAAAGTCCTAAAAATGGTAAAGACCACTCTAACTTAGGCTTTATTTTATTCCTGTCATCTTGAAACTCCTTTCCTCAAATTCCTTTGCTAAATTCTTCCTCACATAAATAGACATAATTTCTGATATTAACTTCCTCTCCAATATGGTCTTTACCGTGTTGCAGTTCTTTTTTTTCCTTCAGATAATTGTCTCCAAATGCAGTTTCCTCTGCTCCAAACCAGAGCAAGTCTGCTTGCCAGCAAAGAACTCACTCAGTTTTTCCACATGACCTTCTTGCCAATACTGTCTCCTCCTTGGACACCCTCTACTCCTTGGCTCTGCTGGGGCCCTAGATCTCAGCTGCCTAGTAAGCCATACCAAGCTGCTTGCCGTGCCTCATTAGCACTGTGCTCATTAACTTTCGTATGCTTCTCCCTGGAAAACCCATGCCCTGTTCTCACCTGGTGAAGTCCTATACATCCCTAAGAACCTCGTCTGTGAAGCCTTTCCTAACAGTCTGCTGGGTGGAGAGTTGGTCTCTCCTTTAGGGCTCCTTTGGACTTTGTGCATTCACTTGTTAAAAAAAATAAAAATGTTTCTATCTGTTAGGATGCATTCAGCTGATAGTAACAGAAACTCTGAGTGATAAGACTTAAGCAATAAGGACATTATCTCCCATGACTAGAAGCCCAGAGAAGAGTGGCCTTTAGGGTTGGCTAATTCAGAGCCTGCTCTCGTTATCAAGGACCCAGGTTCTCTCCTCTTCTCTGCTCTGCATTTCTTGTGCTGACTTCAGCATGAGGCTGGAGACCAGCTGGGTTATACTGAGGAAGAAGACAGTGTTCTCTCCTCTTTCTCTCCAAGGAGCTCCCTACTCTGCTTTCTTTGACATTTATTGGCTGGAATTGGGTCACATGTTTTTGTAGAACAATTATGGGCAAGGGGACAGGGAACACTCCTGGGAGCTGGAAATAAGGTCCACTTATCCTAAGCGCATGGGGAGGGTGGATAGCTTTACAGATCTGGACTTTGTTGGGACAAGAGGGGGATGGGTGGTGGGTTGACAATCAGTGGTGTCTGATATACTACTGAAATTGAAATATAGTGTTATACATCAGTAGTTTGAGGATTTAGCTGCTTGTTTTGCTAAGGGAGAATGCCTCATCTCTATCTAGTTTATGCTTGGTAGCCACTAAATGCATAGAGTGAAAGAACTGCGAGACTCAGTTCCTCTACGGTCTTCATGTATTAGCTGCATTTGCGCCAGCCTCCTAATTCTCTCCAGGGTCGTGTGGATTTCCATACACACGTGCTTAGATATGTGTGTCCAGAGGACCTGTGTGGCTCCGGGACGCCAGTGCTTCTGCGGGGAAGCAGCGAAGGCAGGGGGCACCCCAGCAGACTGCCCGTGCGAGTGTATGTCCCATGAGTTTTCAACAGAGCCAGAGATTTTAACACTTTGTGTTTAAAAACTGTTCTGAAATCTGTTTCAGTAATTGGAAATATAATCATTACGTATTTAAGGAAATCCCCATCTGTATTCCTCTCAGAAAGGCTCTTTCGGAAGGCGCTTCGGCGTCAGCACGAATGACTGTCATTTCTGTGGGGAATCGGTTGTGAACCGCAGGCCTAGTGTACAAGGAGACAGAGCACATGTGTACCTTATTCTTTCTGGAAATCAGGATCACAGGAGTCAGCAAGAGGGAAAGGGATGGTAGCATTAGAATATTTTAATGTTTTAGGGTCAAGGCCATATTTTACTCACTTCAATAACTCCCGCACTCCCAGAGCAGCAGTTGTGTGTGTGGTGTGAAAGCGTGAGGAGGGCGGGAGTGGAGTTTTCTCATGTTTTTAATGTGGCCTTGAAGTGAGGGCTGGGCCAGAACTACAAGGCTCACGTGTCTCATGCTTTTCCTTCACAGTGCCCCTGGCTTTTCCCCCTTCGTCCCTTTCTCCCTCCCTCTTCCCTGTCCCATAACATCACCTTGTCACTGCCTATCAGGCAGCTGCTAGGTCAGCTATGTGGCAAGCCCTTTAAAGTCCTCACACGTGCTACTTTCAAATGTTGGTCACTGACTAACACACACATTCAAAGGATCCTTTCTTCTTGACTCCAAGGCAGTTTGTGGACTTGGAGAAAGTTGGGTTACAAGTCTGCCTAAAGTGTCTAGCTTTTTCTAGGGGACAGAGGAGAACAGCATTGAGTCTGTCCTAAGCAGCCTCTTTGTCTGGAGGGGTAGACACAGCCAAGGTCTGCAAAGCAATGCCAAACAATATGTCTTTGTAAAAGTGGGCCAGCAGGGGTGTGGTTCTCACTGTGAATGCTGTAAGAACTCAGAGGTGAGGGAGCTCAGAGACAGGCTGCACCAGAATATGGGCCCCACAGATGGGACCCGAGACGGAGTTTGTGGGAGAGGAGTGCTTTAGGGATGAGGTCTATGGTTGAAGCTCCATCCTGGGGCTGGATGCTATTGGGGACAGGTTGCAGCTCACTAGGGAGGGAGTCCATACTGCTGCCACCCCAGCTGCTCAGATGCCCAGACTTGTGGGGCAAGGGACGCCCTTGAGTTCTGTCTGGAGAAGGTGACACCACCAGCTGGCTGGGGAAAGAGCTCAGTGAAGTGTCATGCTTGTGAAAATATGAGCTGGGACCAGGGCTGTGCATGTGTGGGCTGGGTGGTATTGCTTTACCAAGACAGGTTTCTTCTTTTCTCCTGAGCACATGGGATTTGGACTCATAACTCACTGATGAGATTGGTGGTTTGTGTCTGTAAGCTGCAGAAGGCAGGTTCTTCTTTCCCTCTTTTGTTCACAAGCGGTTGTAGCTTTCTTTAACTTTGTGGGAGTATAAAAACAACTCTTTCTTAGCATTTTCTTCCTACTAGCAATTCCACTTTATCTGTCACCCACTCTCATATATTATGTGGGCATTGGTCACCCAACACTTCATATTTGTGTCAGCAGACGGCTAAAGTACTGAGTGGACAGGCTCTATGGGCAGGTGTCTGGCCTGTGACATCAGGCATTGTTGGGTTACTGACACTGAGGCAGAGGCACACAGACGGGTGAGTCAGCGGCTTCCCTACTGTTCCTCATATTCTGCCAAGATACTCTGCCAAGATGAGGATTCCTCTCAGCCTGTGGGGCTGGAGGGGAAGCAGGCCCAAGTGTTTTTCCTAGTGAGTTAATTTGGGTCCTCTGAGAAGCAGATGCTAGGAAGAGATTCATTGTGCAAAAGATTTATTGGGGGATAATCCATTGCAGGAAAATGGGGAGGAAGACTATGAGTGCTGGGACAGCTGTTGACCTCAGTGTAGCCCCACCCTGTGGAGAGAGGGAAGGAAAGGAGGCTGGTGGGAGAAGGTTTAGACTGCAGGACAACTCTGAGAAAATTGGGGCAAGGCTAACTGTACATCCTTGAGCCATGAGTAGCCCTTCAGAGGAGTCCCATCTCCCTGTCTTAGTACCCCTGTTCACTCAGCCTTTGGCTGGCCTCAGTGTGGATGCAGGCATGGATTCCAGGGCACAGAGGCTGAACCCGTGGGCAGCTGCACTCCTTACAGTGGGAGGCCTTATCTGACAGGTGCGTTTTTATGGCCATCCATCAGGTGACCTCTGACAGCAAGCAGCTGACTTTATTTACTCCAGGGTACCTCTTCTTGAAGGCTGGGACCAGAGCTGGTGCAGAGGGGCAGACAGGGCCAGATTTTGAGGCCTTGTATGAATTTAGCCACAGGGTCCCAGGTCTCATAACAGTGAGACATTTATATGTTATCTTAGTTAAGTTATCCTAGTGCCTGTTAACATGGAAACACTAATATTTCAGTGACTTTACAACAGAAATTAACTTTTCGTTCACATAATAGTCCAATGCATATTCTGTTGTTATGACAACTACTTGTTTTCCCCATTTGGGAAAATTTAAAAAGTGGAGACTTCATGTTTACTTCTTGTTATGTCATTGAAAACATGTTGCAAAAATGAGTGGTTCACCCTATGGGAACTTGGAATGGTGTTAATGCAGGTTCTTTCCGGTCAGTCCCCATGCAGAGGGTGTCTTGTGCTGTGCTTCTTTATCTCCCAGAGTGGAAAGCAGAAGTTCTGGTACCATTCATGGTACCTGCCAAATAACTCTTAGAAAATGAATGCGTCGTGGGCAGAGAGTGTTGGGAAAGTGATTCTTACGCAGGTGCCCTAAAGCACTTGGCAGTGTGTGTAGGTGGTGTGTTTTCCCTTGTCTTTCCTGACTAGTCGTATTGTAGTCACTGACACTGCTCGTGGGAGGCCGCCCACATCCACAGCAGGCCAGACACTCACAGCAGATTAGACTCATCCCTCGTTTTCTCCTGCTAATAAACGTTAGAACACAATATTTCTCACTGTTATGGAAAAGTGGGCCAAATACTGAAGTATAACTAAGGTAAAAATATTCTCAAAAGAAATCTGTTTTCATCCTCACTTCTCCCTCTAATTCATTCTCCACCTTGTTGTCCAAGTGATAGTTCTTAAATGAAAATCTGATTGTTTTACTCCACTGCCTAAGATCTTTCAATAGTTCTATATTGCCATTGGGTTAAAACTAAAAACTTATTAGCATGGCAGAGGAGCCTCTTTACCTAGCCCCTACCTATGGTCTATGGTCTAGAGTTTCTCCCCTGTACTGTCTTTCCCTTCCTCTGTTTTTCTCTTCTTCTCTTCTTATACCACTACTAACTTTCTAAATCTACTGGGTTTTTAAGTCCCTCTGTGTTTATATGTTATCTTAGTTAAGTTATCCTAGTGCCTGTTAACATGGAAACACTAATATTTCAGTGACTTTACAACAGAAATTAACTTTTCATTCACATAATAGTCCAATGCATATATTCCTGGTTGGTAGATGGCTTTCCCCAACCTGGCATCTCAGGGCAAGTGCCTTTATTTGCTCCTCATCTATCTAATAAATGGGAAGAGAGAATGGACACAACTCCCCTACTTCTTCAGTGTTGTGGCCCAGAAGTAGCACATACCACTTTTGCTTAAATTCCATTGTTGAGAACCCAACCAGATGCAAGACAGCCAGGAAACATAATCTCTGGCCACACAGCCACTTCTCAGCAGCAATTCTGCACACTGGAGAACATAAATCCTGGACAGCTTCTAGCTTTGTCCGCTGCTACTTTCATGCTACCACCCACATGTGCAGCCTGAATCCCAGCTTCCCTGATTCAGCTCACCTGGACAAATCCTATGTGACCTTTTAAGATCCATCTGAAGCTTTGCACCATTCAAAAGGCCTTGGGGCTTCTCCACTCTATGCTCATATGATGCAGAATACTTACCAGCTGTCATAGCACATGTCACATTGTGTTATAGTTGTTTGCTTACATATGGGTCTTTATTTTACAAATTTGAGCTCCTGTAGGACTGGAACTGTATTTTTATTTTAAATTAGTAAATGTCTGGCACAAAGTATGCACCCAAGAACATTTTATTAGATGAAAGAAAGGTTACTAGATGAATCGAGGGAGAGTGGTAAAACCCCCAACATTGGATGTTTTAAGTGTGACCTTTATATTAAAAGAGTAGATTTATGTTAAAACACATACATCATTCCTAATTTTAAATTGAGGAATGTGTAGGCCTTTGATGTTTCTTTGCTGTTATTAATAAATCCATAATGTTAAGAGCATTCATGTGATCAGATTACCAGGAGCATCTGAACAGAGTTTATAAACTTAAAAGTCAAGAGCCATTACTTGGGTTCAACTCTTTACCAAAAGGAATGTATGTCATTGGAATGCATTTGGCTACAAATAAACTAAAAATTGATTCAAAATTATTTGAAAAATTAGAAAATATACTATGTCACAAGAGGTCTAGAATTAGTTCCAGGATAGGTTGATCCAGTGGCTTACCTAAGTCATCCAGGACCTGGGTCTGTCTATATATTAGTCTTAACTACCTCAGTATATTTACTGTGTCCTTGGGCTAGATTCCCTCAAGGTCACAAGATATCTGTTAGCAAAAAAATGGGGAAATATACTGCCTTAGTCATGTCCTGAGGGAGAGAACAAGAACACCTCTCCTCCAACCACATAAGTGCTTTCTTTTAGTCTGATGGCGTTATCTCAGATATATGCTGATCTGTTGGCCAGAACTTTCCCCATGGGAATCCCATCTCTGAACTAGATTATGCAGTATCTGTCACAGAGCAAAGGTTTTCTTGAAGCACTTGGGTGGCTGGAAAAGAGGGATAGCTCTTCTCTGTAAAGTATATGGGTCCATTAAGAAGAAAAAAAAAAGGAGAATATATGCTGGATATTCAAACAGTGGTGTCCATCACAAATATTCTAACAATACAATCTATTGAACTAGTGTCTATGAAAGAGTGAACAATTCTCTAAAACAGGCAATGACCCAATTCTTTCACCTGCTACTTCTACAAGGTCCAAGTCACATATTTACAAGTGTGCAATAGTGAACATTTTAGACTCTGTTCCTCCAGTGCAATTATTTATTCTTTATTTTAGGCCTCATTATGGGATTAATCTTACGATATGCCACAGCACCAACTGATATTGAAAGTGGAACTGTGTATGATTGTGGGAAACTGGCCTTCAGTCCGTCAACTCTGCTGGTTAATATCACTGACCAAGTTTATGAATACAAATACAAGAGAGAAATAAGCCAGCACAACATCAGTCCTCACCAAGGCAACGCTATGCTTGAAAAGGTAAGGATCCCATCTCATATTTTTTGTTTTCCAGTATAAATAATTGCATTATACATAAGCCACCATAAGTAATATATTCACACACACATATGCCCTTCTTCAAAAGCACACTATTGGGGTAATTTGATTGACTAAGAGGTTAACACCTTGATATATTCTTAGTGTGAGCCCAGTTGTCTGTGTTTTTTATATAATTTTTGCAAGTCAGAGTTACATTAGATAAAATGACATAATTCAGCTGACTCTGCCTTTCACAGTACTTGATTCAACTTTTCACATGCATGTTTTGAGTATCATTATATACATTACCAGCCAACTACTTAGTTCAAATTTCCCTTAAGTCAAAAGGAAAATGGGGGAAATGAAAAAATTTGCACTTGCAAACCTTGATCTAGGCTGACTGGCTTTTGACTGTCAATATACAACAGTGCCACTTGGCTGGTTTTAAGTACACTGACAAGAGATTAATCTCAATAGAGAGTTACTCCATTAGTTTAGTTATAGAACCTTAGGTTGAAAAAAGGAAAATTCTGACATGACTTATCTTTTAAAATTTGGCTTTATTATTGCAAATTTGTGAACTGCCTCAGGTGCTGGAAGGAAAATGTCTTTCTGCTCTCGGGAGTCTGGATCAGAAAACAGGTGCAGTTAGTTATCTTTTGTGGTACATTGTGTGTTATGGATCAGTCTTTGCAGTAAGTGAATGTGTAAAACTATAAGTCCATGCTAAGAACGAGAATGTCACATGACTCATTCCAGATCCTTTTTAGGTTAGAGTTGAGAACTTCTTTGACAGTATAGAAGTGTATTTTATCACTCTTATCCCACATGGATTTGGTTTCTTTTAATTATACGTTTTTTTTCCATTTTGAGATACTTAGGATAGAAGCCTGCCATTTTTTCTCATTCAAGATGAGTAATTTTTAGTGGTTTTTAAAATATTATCTTTTACTAACACATGTCTGGATTAACTTCCTCCTACCACTTGGTGAGGGCTCAGGAAAGTCAAACTAAATATAATATTGTCCTAAATTAGACTTAGTTAAGAAATCAGCCCTGGCTGGCGTAGCTCAGTGGATTGAGCGCGGGCTGGGAACCAAAGTGTCCCAGGTTCGATTCCCAGCCAGGGTACATTCCTGGGTTGCAGGCCATAACCCCCAGCAACAGCACATTGATGTCTATGTGTGTGTGTGTGTCTCTCTCTCTCTCTCCGCCCCCCCCCGCCCCGTTCCCTCCCTAAAAATAAATAAATAAAATCTTTAAAAAAAAAAAAAAAAAAAAAAGAAATCAAATTGAAGTACATAAAAAGAAAATGAAATAATGTTTTCTGGGATAAAAAGGAGCAACTTCTAGATGTGCTGTTTTGGGTAATCTCTGCTAGGTGAGTCTCCCTGTTCACAGGGATGATAGGAAGTTACCTGTCTTGAAATACACAAATTTTAAACTGACCTTATTAGCATCATTGGACTTTAACAAATGCTCTTCAGTTTTACCTTTGGTTTAGTACCAGGACATAATTATTTCCCTCCTCACTTTCTTACCTGTATTTTTTTCTGCATTTCCAAGCAACACAGTTTTGTTCTCTAACAGGATTGCCAACAAACACCAGATCAGAAATTTTGTTTCATTGCTGGGGTCCCCTTGGTTTTTTCACTGGGTAGAGTATGAGTTCTGCACATTAAATGGACCTTGAATGGTTCAAAAATATTTTGAGATTAACTGCTAAATCATGTGACTCATTGAATCACAATTTGAATTTGTTTCTCCAGACATCCAAGGTTGGCAATAGGTGACTCCATGCCCAGGGGAATGGGCACCCACTGGTACACTTACTGTGTTAGATGACATTAAGTGGAAAGATCTTGGTTACAAATGGCCCAAGTACGTTAGTGCGTATTTGCTGCTTACACTTATGTGCTAATGTTTGGGGACTCTAGTTAATCTTTGAAAATAAAAAACCCATAGTCTGTCTTCCTTATGGGATTCTCCACTGCATGCAACTATTCATGTCAATTAATCAGTCATGTCAGAAGCAAAAGGATTCCAAAAAAGAGAATATTCACTGAAAGGCTTATAAGGAGGTATCATGGAATAACAGGGAAAAAATTTAAAACCAGACAGATATCTCCTACACATCCTTAGTAAATTCCTTGAATTTCCTAATCTCCAATTTTTCCTATTTGTAAAGTGGGAAAATTAGAACTACTTTGTAGGATTGTTTCAATGTTTAAATGAGATGATGCATATAAAATGCCTGGCTTCTATGGGGCCCTTTACATTGTGCTGCTGTTGCTCTCTCTACTACTCCCCCTGCCATTACTAAGACCCCTGCCAATCCCACCGCCAGTCAGCACTATCTCAAACATGAATGCTGCCATTACCGCTTCTAGATAATATTTGAATGCTTGATATATGCCAGGGATTAATAAAAAGTGTGTTTGTTTTTTAGTTTATTTAAAATCTGTTGGGGAGAGAACACCAATGTATACTATATGCCCATATATAATTTAGTTCTAAATTTTATCATAGGACCATGAGGACTATTTGTCACAGATTATTTGTCACAGATAGCTGAGTAAGTTAGGGAGGCTTCTTTCAAGAGGTGACACTTGAGAAGGGCTTTGGAGGTGGGCACGGTTTGGACAAGCAGTAGGAATTGTGCTCAGAAAGGTCACTGGACAGGATGGATTGCAGGGTGCAGGGTGGGGTGTGGGTTTGTGGATATGAAGGCATCATAGGCTGTTTGGATCAACAGAATCTGCTTCACATAGGACATAGGCACAAGGTGAAAAGAAGAATCTGACTTGAAGGTTTTAGATCTGATGGGAGAATATGAGAATCCCAGGATAGAGGTGAAAGAGGGACGGAAGATTTGAGGGTAAGGGTATGTGAAAATGAGCCTGATCTGCCTAGAGGTCATTTGATTTAGAACAAGGAAGGGACCTGACCTCATTAAGTTGAGCCCCATCGTTTCATAGGTGAGTAATACAATACCTTCAGCACTGAATTGATTTAAGTCACTGGTTCCCAACCATGTCTGCACTTTGGAGTCACTTGAAGAGTTAAAAAATTCAGATGATTTTTCTTTATCCCTGGGGTTTGTGATTTTACTGGTTTAGGTTATGGCCTGATCTTTGGAATTTTTAGAAGATTACCAGGTAACTCTGGGCAGACAAGTTTGGGACCATTGATTTAGTCCTGTGTGTATTTGGGTGAATATGGTGAGGACAGGAATGCCATATTCATGCTCCTTCCCCTCACTGCACTGCCGTGGGTTTTGCTCCAGGACCTTCACTCATGTCATTCATTTTGTCTAAAATGGTCTAACTCCTGCTTGTCAGATGTCAGGCTTCTTCTTATCTATTGAATCTTGGCTTTTTTTTTTTTTTGAAATATCATTTCTTCAGAGAGGGCTTGCTCCTACAATTCTTTCATATATTGCCCCTGTGTCTCCCTCTCCCTTTTCCCTTTTTCTTTATTTTGTTTACTTAGCACCATCTAAAATTATATATGTGTTTTCTCACTTATTAATTATTATTCTCCTGTTGTTTACTGTCTATTAGACAGTAAACTTCACAAAGGCAGGCCATGCCTTTTTATTGATCAATGTATCCTCAATGCTTGATGCATAGTTGCTTCTAAATAAATGAATAAACAGGTTGAGTCTGAAAGCTTGGTAGAGCATATACAGCTAGAATATTTGGACATTATCCTCTTGGAGTTGGGAGAATTGGAGCATCCTAGGTGCTTAATGATTGAAGAAACCAAGGTGTTATCTAAATGTAGTTGTGTATTTATAGAAAATAAATGTGTATCTAGAGAAATTACACGGTGGGTCCAGTGTCCTACTACTGGTCAGAGGAAGAACTGGGATGCATAGCACTTTACCCTGAGTCCTGAGTGGTTTATCATATCCCACACCGTTGGGCAGGTTCCCAACTGGCCCTGTGACAGAGAAGGACGGGGTGCCTTGGCTGGGGTGTGGGAATCTCACAGTGAGCCAGGTAGAAGGAAATGAGGACCAGGGCTGGAAAGGGAGGAGGGTGCTCAGGGCACAAGAAGAGGTCTAGCACAGCAGTCACAGAAGCCACTGGCATGGCCCCATGAAGTCCTTTTTCTTTGTGGCACAGACTGAAGAGAGCATTTGGCCTTTGTTTCTAAAAGTTACAGGATTAGGGGTTGAGTTTTACTCTCAGGAGGATGTAGTTTAGAGGCCTGAATGAAATTCCATACTTCAGGATTTGGAGAAGCTAGAATGAATTCCTTCTGGAAGCTTTTAAGAGTACGTGTATTTCTGGGATGGTGAGGCATTCATTGATGTGCTTGGAAACAGCACTGGGATTGATGGCTCCCTGAATTCCTTCCAACAAGACAGCATAAAATTGGAAAATATGAGGGTTGTTGTTATTTATATAAGCAGCAGTATACTATGTTTTTATACCATGTGTAAACATACAAAAATTTCAGGAAATATCATATACCTAGCTTGTTTTGTTCATGCTCAAAACAGATGAATGTTCAGATAAGAAAAAACATTTTAACTTAAACATTTGTGAAAACAGTATTTTACTATATGTTATAAGCAGCCAGCTGATTATCTCAAAACAACCTTTTGTGAGAATAAAAATAGACTGTGTTGTTTTGTATTTATCCTGGCATTTTTAAAATAATTTGTTAAATCGTTCTGTGGATCCAAAGTGTGCTTAACTAGTTTTAACTGATTGGAACCTATATCCTACTATAGAGTGGCTTTACAAACATCGATTTCTTATGTAATATTTAGGAATACTAAATTGTCTACTAAGCTTTTCTGAATTTTATATCAATAGGAAGTTTAAAAACTTGCTTGTGAAGATCAGGTGATAAAACTTTCTCCATCATTCACTCTTTCGGTACAAATGAACTGAATGAGTCCTATCAGTTTCAATTCTGAAATAAGGAATGATCTCAAGCAGTATATTAGTAAATCAGGGAAACACAGCATTTGAATAAATGAATAAATACAGTACAAGGCTGGCATCAAAGGAGTGGGTCAAGTACCACAGACACTCAGAAGGACAATATTATATCTTGTTGGGATGATAAGAAATATTTCAAAGAAGGGTAACTACTGACTCTGATGGCGGTGACGCGTGTGTGGTGTGGCGGTGAGAGAGCCACTCCAAGCAGACCAGATGGAAAAGCATGACAAGGAGGTGGTAAGTAGGGCAGAGAGTATTGTAAGAAAGGAAGACATTTTCAATCCTTTGAAGTAGGGAAGACCAGTGAACCAAGGGGTTGGGGAGAGGCACAGCTTTATTATGGAAGCCCTTGAATGCCAGGTTGAGTCATACTCACTCTCTTTGCAGTAAGTCGAAGAATAAAATGTTGACAAAAGCAAAGAAATATTTAGGTGGCCATGTGCATGGTATAGAGTAAAAGTAAGGAGCTGGACGAGGCCTAAGCTTGGGTGGTAACTAAGAGGCAGATGGAAGAGAAGCAAGGAAGGGGATGCTGTAGGGTTTGGACCCATTGGGCCAAGGAGGAAGGGAAATCAGCTTACTCTGCTGCCTGGCCTGTGGGTTCACAGATCGTGCTGAGACAGAAATGGGGAAGTTAGAAGTCAGGGGAAGGAGCTGGTTTTTAGGGAGAAATCACAAGTATGATTTAAAACTGGTGAATGAATGAATGTATCTTAGTAATCTATTTATCATTGACTTAACATTATGTTCTTGCCATATTGAATTCAAAGGGTCAGTAGGTCATTTGGCTAGAAAAGTCTTGCAGACCCAGTAAATTTCCAAAAGTTGTCAGCCCAGTTAAATTTGCACTTCCTATCATTCACAAATCAGTTGACTGTAATGTAAACAGGCAAAGGAAACTACCCAGTGAAAATTTTGCCATGTTTTCACTTCCTGTGTGGCAAGTGACACTATCATTTGGTAAGGGCTGTTACTTTGGAGTAAGTCACACTGCTGAGTAATCTGTCCTGTCTGTTGTTTCCATAAAGAGAATTGCCAGGCTGCAATGGGTTTCACTGAAGCTATTATCAATTGTGTTGATAATAGTGCATGGTTTAGTGATTCTTTAAGGAAGCCCTTTGAGCAACAGTAATCATATGACTTTTAAAAGTAATTTTGCATTGGTAGTTTTAAAACATTTCAGTGTCTTAATTTTTTTCTACTGTTCAACATTTTTAATGGTAATTTTGACTTCTTGTGGTTTAGAGTCTTAATTGTTGCATATTTATTTGTAAACTTCTTTTTTTCCCTAGTCTTTCTCTTTCCTTAAGTATCCTGGCCAGAGCACAGAGCTCTTGTGGCGAGAGGAGCAGTGTGACCAGCCAGAGTCACTGTATCATGAGATAAATGTGCACAGTTAATGTGGGGACACCTTGGGGATGATAAAGAACAGTAAAGAAATTTTCTCTGAAAACATTCTAGGTACTCCAAGAAAAGCAAACATCACAATAAATCAGCATTTGGGGTTTGGAGAAACATTTGGATGATACTACCAATTATTCCTCCATTCTACAGAGAAGAGGGATTCATGATTTACGTTCCTGTATTATGACAAGTCTTGGCTCTTACCATGGAGATGGTCCTGGGGAGTCTCAAGCTTGGCAGTGAGTGGGATGAGGCTGATTGGATAGTTTAGCTACTTTTATCCTAAAACTTCATTAAGAGATCTGTTGTTAATAGAGAAGCTTAACATTTTTTATTATAGTTGTTTTCTTCCACCTTAGTTCAACCTTCTTTGCGAAAGTTAGCCTGAGAAATGGATTTAGAAATGTCTCAACACTCTAAGTGTCTCTCTCACTTTTTCACTAGTGTAAAGGCATTTTTACTTTATTCTTTCCAGTTTTACTGAGATATAATTCACATTTAAGGTTGTATTAGTTTAAGGTGTAAAATGCAATGATTCAATGTATGTATTTATTGTGAAATGATGACCACAGTAAGTTTAATTAATATACATCATCTCACATAGCTACATTTTTTCTTGTGATGAGAACTTTTTAAGATCTACTCTCTTACAGAGTTTCAAATATACAATACAGTATCATCAACTATGGTCACCATGCTGTACATTACATCCCCAGAACTTCCTTACCTTGTGACTGGAAGTTGGTACCTTTTGATTCCCTTTATCCATTTCCCCAAACTCTCACTTCTCACCTCTGGCAACCACCAGTCTCTCACCTGTTTCCATGAATGTTAGTTTGGATTCAACATAAATGAGATTGTACAGTATTTGTCTTTACCTTATTCCACCTAGCATAATGTCCTCAAGGTCTATCAACTCTGTTGCAAATATAAGAAATTCTTTCTATTTTTTTTTATGGCTGAATAACAATCCATTGTGTATCTTTGTACTTCTTTATTGGTTTTCTATTTATCCATTTTTCCATCTATAGGCACTTAGGTTATTTTAATCTCTTGGCTATTGTGAATAATGCTATAATGAACATGGGAGTGAGATACCTCTTCAAGATCCTAATTTAATTTTTTTTGGTAAATGTCTAGAAGAGAAATTGCTGGGTCCTGTGGCAATTCTACTATTAATTTTTTCAGGACCCTCTGTACTGTTTCCCATAGTGGCTGAGTCAATTTATATGCCCATTAACAGTGCAGGAGGGTTCCCTTTCCTTCACAGCCTTGTCCACACTTGTTATCTCCTGTCTTGTTAATGAGCTGTTCTGACAAGTGTGAGGTACTCTCTCATTGTGGTTTCGATTTGCATTCCCTGATGATTAGTTCAATTTGGTTATAATTTAGTCACTGAACAAAATAGATTCTCTTCATTCATGTAGTCATTCAATCAATATGTTTCTACTGGGCATTCCTCATATGCCAGGCATTTGTTCTAGGTGGTACTCGTATAGCAGTGAACAAAGCAAGGTCCTTGCTTTCACAGAGGTTGGCTTCTTGGAGAGAGACAGACAAGGGACAGTTGAGCATGAGCATTTGTAATCTGATGTCAGGTAGACATATCCTCCAGAAAGACAAGTTAGCAAAATGAGAGAGGGTGGACAGAACAGTGGGTTTGTCCTGCGTGCAAGGCTCCCTGAGGTAAGGTTGAAGCCAAGATCTCAGTAATGTGGGGAGAGAGCCACACAGAGATCTGGAAGTAGGGAAATGCAAAACAGAAGGCAAAACTAAACCACATTAGGATACCTGTCCTTTCTAAAACTCATTTCCTCCTTTCTAGAAGTTATTTTTTTGCTATACTTTTTATCATATTCAAGATAATTTTGTCAATACAAAAAGCCCTGGCAAAATTATATTTGTTGCAGTAGAGAGAGGTGGAGGAGAAGCAAAGAGGCATCACCTTAGAGTGGGGAGGACACAGAAGTGTGGAAGGCGGGCAGGCTCCGCATGGCGTCCTGGCCACTTTGGCAGGCTTGCCTTCAGAACATGCAGCCCAGTCACGGGAGTTGCCCCACCACACTTCAGCTGTAACTCAAACACACCAAACTGCAGGGTTAAGAATTACCCTAGGCAGCATTCCTTCACCAGATATGTTTGTGTGAGCTGGGGTTAAGCCACTGGCACCTAGATGCCAGCACTGTTCTGGGACAGGACTGTGGGTGCAGCACTCAGGAAATTCTGACCACTGGGCAGAGGACTTCTTTATTCTTCTTCACACACATCACTGCCCCGCACGTGCCCTCCCCCACCCCCAGGACTTCTGTCCTAAGGCAACAGACCACTGGAATATTCATTTAGGGCAGAGATTGAATTTAACCAGCTATTCAATTATAATCATTAATAAAAAGCCTTGTTACTCAAAATAACATAAAGGCTGTTGGTGACTATGGCCTCTTGGTGTGACACGTGTCACATCTGTGAACACAGATCAGACTGATGCCTCTCCTACTCTCTCTTGGTTAGAAAAGGAAGAGTGACGTGAAAATACAGAAGTAGGTTGAACCCTGGGCTTGACACTCTTTCTAACATGACAACATTTGGTAAGGGGAAAGGAGCTATGGGATTAAAGGGAGTGGCTTCTCAGGTTCCCAGCATCAAGCCCTAGAAAATACCCCAGACCACCACAGGCAGAAACAACTGGAATGCCCACCCATCTCCCAGTCACTCCTGCCTCCTGACTGTAGCCTGGTCTTGGGTCCTCTTAGGTCACTGTGCATATGATGAGGGTTCTTAGGCCTTTGCAGCCTTGGCCATGTGTGGAAACCAGGATTTCATCCATCTGACCATCTATTTGTCTAGTTCCAGAAGGACTTAACGTGGTATTACAGACACCTTTCCTAGGAACTGTGGGAGCCAGCATAGCAGAGCACACCGAGGACACACCGTGGACCAGCGCTTTGGGATGCCGAGCAGCTGCCACCAACTTTGGTACAGAAGGACAGGTTTCATGGCTGTGAGGCAGGGAGTTGGTGCCTGGGGGCTCTGAAGCTGTTCTCTCCAATTCCCTGTGCTTTTCAGTTCGAGATGATACAATTCAAGACCATGGTGATTATGTTCCCTGAGAGGCCAGTCTTTAAAAAGTATGATTCATACCTTGTCATTTGATACTATTTCCTGTGTTTATTATGTGCTATCCTTCAATAAAGTATCCCTCCTAAGTAACCTTTTTGAAAAAAACCAAAATAGTACTCTTTTAAACATCAACACATATGTGGTGGGAAATAGCATATATGGTGATTAATGCCCTGCTTTACAGTCAGAATCCTGGGGTTCAAACCCCAGGTCTACCTTTAGCCTAAAAGAAGGTGATCTTTCATGTGTGACCTAACCCCAAATGAAGCAATACTACTACCAACTTCAAAAGGACTAAGTGAAATAGTTTGTTTAAAGGGTTACTATGCCAGGCATGTAATAAGTTCTCAGTAAATAGTAATTATTCTTACTAACCACCACGTAACTGCTACATACCTTAAAGCACTAATTTCTAAACTTTTGTCTATGCACCCACCCCATCAGTGAGACACTCCTGAGTGTATGTACACTTGCTTATTTACAAATGAGATGCAAGTACTACTGCGTGACTGTATTATGTACATTACAAAGCAGTATCAAACCAGAATTTCTAAAAGAATGAGATAAAAATGAAATATACAATGTTCTTTATATATTCCCTAAGCATATGCACATCTGAACTCAGAAATCAGTACAATAGCTCATATTTTATTAAAATTTTATTTTTAACTATTTGATAACTTCCTTAAAAAATTCTGTTCTCTGAAATCTTAAGCCCCATATTCTGAGTCTCAGCAGCATCATGTGTACAGGGGCCCTTGACCTCAGATAACAATGGTCTTGGGGCCTGATTAGCTCATGGGAGCACTTGGTCCCACTCCAAGTCACCCCCACTGTTCTACTCCAGTGCCCGGTTCTCTCGTCTTATAGCCACACCTGTGGTCCTCCCACTGTGTCTTAGCTGAGCTATAAGTTGGTATTTATGTCTATGATTCTGGGTTAATACCAGTCTCCTTGTTAGACTATAGGCTCTGGACAAAGCTGTCTGTGGTCACATAGTATTCCCAGCTCAGGTCAGGGCGCTGGCATGTGGCAGACACCCTTGGATCCCAGTGAGTAGAGGAAATAATAAAGTGTCATCCTTGGCTTGTCAGAGGCTCCTTGGCCCCATCTTACTTAGTTGCTGACCTATGTATATCCAACTGTCCATCCCAGATTCCCCTCAGAGAGAAGTACCAGGGTTCAGCGATGCTTGTTTGCTACTCAGAGGGTTGAATTTCTGGAAGTCTCATCTCCAAATGATTGAGCAGGGCTGGAGGGAAAGAGAGAAAAGGAGGCTGGGTGCCAGAGAGATAAACAGAGGGGGAGAAAGGCAGCAACAAAGACAGAGTTCCCCTGAAACTTTTCAGTTTGAGTAGATAAAACTTAAAAGGAATTTTTCAATTCTGCTCTGCTTTGCTCTGTTTCTTCTAATACATTAAACTGTGGCAAGAGTGCTCATTAATTATTGCTGGTCTCCAATGAGTAGTCATATAAGGTTCAGCTGACTGTCTTTCCCAATTCTTCCTTAATGTCAGAAAGCAGCTCCTTGTCAGCAGCCCATGCTGCTGGGAGGGTGGGACCCACACTGGTCAGCGCAGGACAGTGGGCCCAAAGGAACATCCACATTTGACTGGCTTGCCCCCGTTCCATTTAGGCCAGTCTTGTGTTGGGCATCTCCTGTGCCCCACTGAGGTCTATATCTGATTACAAGACTAACTGGATACTGTCTGGTTTACGGAGTTCTGCCCCATGTGAGGGTGTGTGGAGCAAGAATGTCCCACAAATTCAGGTGCTCTTCACCTTTCTTTTACACTGCTGCATGCTGGTTTCCATAGAAGCAAACTCTGCAGTGGAGTGGAACAGGCAAGAGGGGTGAGCGTCCTTGAGATCAGCACCTCCTGAAGGGAAGGGGGATGAAGCCTGAGCAATTCAGGGAGATGTGAAGCTGAGATGCAGGCTAAGTCCTTGGAGTTAGAAAGCCCTTCTGAGTCATCCTCAGTTGGACTGCATGGCCTGACTTCAAAAATACCAACCTGTTCTGTCTTCGGAGGTGGGCCGCTCAGACGTGGCCTGGAGTGAGGAGGCTGTGTGCAGTCGTGGCAATCCCTGAAGGGCTGGCAGGACTCCTCACAATGGGGAAAACAAGGCCTTAGGGAAGGGGAGTCCCATGGTTGACACACGGGCCCTTTTTGGGGAGAAAAACATATTTTCTACTGCCTGTATAGGTTCTTGAGTAAGGCACCTCTAATAAAGGCCAGATTAACAAGAGACAAACAAATAGAAGTTTATTAACATGTTTATTTCTTATATATGAGGGGGGACCCCAAAAGCCTGGAATTTACTTATAAAAATTGTGTGTTTATTCTTACATGTTTAAACTTTAGTCACCTTCAAAGTACTATCCATCCGATGCAATACACATTACCAAGATGTTTTTCCAACTGCTCAACAGTTTTTGAACTCATCTATTTTGATGCCTTTTAGTGCTTCTGCTGTTTTTTTTTTGTTTCACCTCTTCCACATTGGCAAAGCATTTCCCTTTAAGGCCTTTTTCATCAGGGGAAACAAAAAAAGTTACTTGGGGTGAGATCAGGTAAATAGGGAGGGTGGGGCATGGGGGTCATGCTGTTGTTGGTCAAGGACTGCTGAACACTCAGCATGCGGTGGGCAGGTGTGCTGGTCTGAGCGAGCCCATCATGAAGTGATGTAGACACATCGAAAGAGTCTTCAAAAAAATTCACTGAGGCCTCTCACAACAATGCCAGCTGGTATATGGATACAGATGGGTTCCTAGGACACGTATTTAGTTGGGGAATCCTGTACTACAGGGGTGTCCAAACTTTCAGTGTCTCTGGGCCACACTGGAAGAAGAAGAGTTGTTTTGGACCACACAGTAACTACACAAACACTAATAAAAACTGATGAGCAAAAAAAGGTCGATGCATAATTTTTGTGATGTCTACCACCACAGACAAGCAAAAATGTCCTTACATAATAACCCTAATTATGCTGTGCCCCTTTCAATAATCTTTTATTTATTTATTTATTTATTTATTTTTTAAATTTTTTTTAGAGAGGGAAGGGAGGGAGGGAGAGGAAGAGGGAGAGGGAGACGGAGAGGGAGAGAGAGAGAGAGAGGGAGGGAGAAAGAAAGAAACATCAATGTGCGGTTGCTGGGGGTTATGGCCTGCAACCCAGGAATGTACCCTGGCTGGGAATCGAACCTGGGACACTTTGGTTCCCAGCCCGCGCTCAATCCACTGAGCTACGCCAGCCAGGGCCCCTTTCAATAATCTTTTAAAATTGTTGAGCAGGTCCCAAGTTTCCAATTACTAACATAGAAAATGTACATATGTATGTAATAAAATATCAGTGATCTTTAAATTTTTGTATTGTAAAAGTAAAAGAAAAGAGGGCAACATAAAACTAGTGGGGTGTTTGACATTGTATTTGAGAAACCAGTGCATCAATACCTGGTTTGATAGAAGTAGTTGCAATTCTCAGTGAGTTCTCAAGGGGCTCATCAGATATTGTGGTTCTAATTTTACTCTTAATGTGTTTTGTTCTTGAAAATAGTTGCTCGAAAATGTCAGTGCTGCCAAATAGTGATGAAATGAACAAGGCGTGATTGTGCATGCATGCGTACAAATAGTGAGAATGTATGTACATTTATTTCAATTGACGTTGTGACACATAATCACAAAAAAATCTCATACTGTTTTAAGTAAATTTACAGTTTTGTGCTGAGCCATGTTCATAACCACCCTGGGCTGCATATGGCCTGTGGGCTGCAGGTTGGACACCTCTGCTCTACTACAAGTAGCCCACCCTCCAGAAGATAATTCCTTTTTTGTGTGTGGGGGGGGTGGTTCTTCCCTTGTGCATTGGAGAAGTCTAGAGGATAAGTAGCTCAAAAAGGTGGCTTAGAATTCATCTTCAACCAAAACAAAGAAAGAAAGGTGTGGGGTGGCACATTTTAGGAAGATGACCAGGAAAAGCACTGTGAACAGGGTGAGGTTGTTATCCCATCCCCACTGATAAATTTCTTGTGATTTAGAGTCATCCTTCTTTTTCTGGTACCAAGAAGGAGACAGCCTGACAAGTAGAGGTTTTCTTACTATAAATTTCCCCTACAAAAGGGTAATTACAAGGCTATTTTCAGAGCATATCCAGTGTGTGCTGTTTCTCAAAATAATCAGCTCAAAATACTATTTATGCCCAAAAGGCATACTTTGGGAGGGCACATTTTGTTCTCTTATGCCTTCCATAGGCTAGAAATCTGTGTATAATTTACGTGCTCAAGAATAGCACCTAAATTATGAGTTAACATGTAATGGGGAGAAAAGACACTGTGGGGGGCTAGAAGGAGCTTGCCCTAGCTCTTGAGAGCTGAGTGTTTAGTAAATACCTTATTTTTCACCTTATCAAAAAGTCCTTTGCCACATGATGATTGTATTAAAATTCCACTGTTAGAGCTTCATATCTTCAGGTTGAACTCTGACTACCTCTGAGGTGATATACGGAAGTATGTAATGTTTTTGTCTTAGTCCATTCGGGCAGTCATAACAAAAATGCCTGGGTGACTTAACACGTGTTAATTTCTCATAATTCTAGAGGCTGAAAAGTCCAAGATTAAGGTGCCAGCCTATTTGGTGTCTGATAAGAGCAAGCTTCCCGGTTTGTACATAGATGGCTGTCTTCCTGCTGTGTCTTTACATGGTGGAAAGGATGAGACAGTTCTTTCAGGTTTCCTTTATAAGGGCACCAATCCCATTCATGAGGGCTCCACCCTCATGACCTAATCACCTCCTAAAGCCTCTGCCTCCTAATTGATGTGGACCCTGGCTCATGGGGTCCGAGTCATTATGGATGAAAATGAGACATTCACACGGATTACTGAATCCGGTGGAAGAAAAGGGACAGCAGGGCTTTTCTTTCAAGGGGAGCAAAAGCCTCGGCCCTTGCTCCAATGAGCTTTTATTGTCTTACTGGGCACATTACAAGAAGGTCCTCATTAACTATGTGCAGGCTTGCTTATACAGAAAACAAAGGAGAGGATGCTGGTAATCACATCACAGAAGAGGGATATTTGCAAATGAAAAGGCAAAAAGTAGTTGGACCGGTTACACTCATCCTTGGAACATTTAGCATAGTTTTTAGGAAGTCGCTTTGCAGTAAATGTCCTCAATTCAGGGTGAGGGAGTTTTAGCAAAAAGCGAGACTCACAGTGGCCTAGGTACATTGCAGGCCTGATTCCTCAGAGGAAAACCTATCCGTGGGTGTGGGTCCTGTGCATCTCCCAGTGGGAGCTGGGCCCACACCATGCAGAGTGGCCTCCCACACCTAATACCAACATCTTGGGGGTGGTTTTCAACATATGAATTTTGAGGCAGCCCAAATATTCAGTCCATTGTAGTTTTGCAATTAAACATATGGCCGAATCCTATCTCCACCACTTCTAACATTGAGACCTTGGACAAGTTAACTTCTCCTGTTTTTCTTTATCTGTAAAACAGGAATTAGCGATACCCCACTTTAGAGGATTGCTTTTTAAAATAAATGAGAAGAAGTTATGTTTGGTGTTAGATGTACTGTAAATAATTGCTCTACTTAACATCTGCCTTTGACAAGCTTGGTTCCCCCTGGGGAAGAGGTTTGCAGTGGGGATGATAAAGAACCTTCGGTGGTGTTTGTAATGCACCATTTTAAAGGCAAATACACCATTTGAAAAACTGGTCATTTTAATTTGAAATCAGGTTGTGTAGCATCTGCTTTTTGCTGATTCCAGCACCTCTCCTCCACTCCCAGGCCCCTCAGGTGTTCTTGCTGGGACTGTGGTTCTTGCTGACTCAGCCCTTCCCTGTCCTGTTTCCCCAGGCCTCTTGCTCCCGAGAGGACTTGTAATGGGGAAGCTGCACGCACTTCAAAGCTAAGACACACAAGATAATGCCAACTCAGACAAATTATAAGGCAAAAAAAGAAAGCCTGTGGGACTTCAGTGCTCCTGTATATTCTGAAAGTTAAAAACCACAGTTTGGTTTCTTTTGCCTTTAATTTAGGGATTGGCCGAGATTAGGATCAATTCCTTATTGGTGGGGAGTGAGTGGGGTAGGAAGGGGTGGGAAATTCGCTCTTGATGCATAAGTTTCCATCGTGTTTGGATGCTTTTTCTTTTGTGATTCTCACCTGAGTACTGAAGAATGAAAATTCTTGGTGATTTTGGGGACCAGGCCCTCCTGATATCCACCTGTTCTCTTTTCTTCCTTTGCTGATATTGAGTCGGTCTTGGAATGGAGCCCCACTGTCATGGCTGTAGCTGTACCACAGCTGGTGGGGGAGGTAGGCGACCCACACAAGAAAGGGAAGACCCTCAAGGGACCAACAGCCAAACCAGGTTATGTATAGTCAGTGAAAAGGTCTAGAGTCTGGGTGTCTAGGGTTAGGAGTGGGAAACAATATCATTTGTCTTTTAACTGGGACCTGAGAGTGAAGAGGGGCGGGATGAAGAATTAGGCCAGGACAACAGGCATTACCTGAAACTGTTCTTACTTTTCACAACTCCGTGCTGCCAAGGCAAGTCAGGATGCACAGTTATGTGAGTAAAAAAGAATCATAAAGGTAACAGAGGTAAGTTCATCCTTCAAGAATCTTGTGTAGAAACACAGGAGACTTTATAGCTATCAGGGACTGGGTGCTATGGCAACCACCTGGAAAACCTAGGTGGCTGTTATGTATTTGCAGTTAATGAAGACACATCCAGCTGTGGAGTGGGTAACCTGAGCTGGCAGGTGGACAGCAGGTGGGATTTTGTAGTTAGGAGGGCACCCCTGGAGCCATATTACTTGGTTCAAATGACACTTATGAGCTGTGTGATGTTGGGTGAAATACTTAACCTCCCTAAACTTCAGTTTCCCCAGTTGTAAAATGGGGTATTCTAACTATTTTGTAGGGTCATTGTGAGTTGCAAATGTAACAATACTTGTAAAGCATTTAGAATAGTGCCTGGTTCCTAGTAAGTCCTCAAAACATATTAATTGTTAGTTTTGTTACCATTTTGTTATCAACAAAGTGGTGGACACACCATTAGAATCTAGGGTTTGAGTTAAGTATTGCTACTTACAAGGTATGTGACTTTGGGAAAAGCATTAACTCTGAGCCTTGGTTCCACCTCTGTAAAAATGGGGTATTTATCTTAGAGGGCTGTTGAGAAGAAAAATGAGAGACTATGTATGAAGGCTCTTTTAAAACTGTAATAATCTTATGGGAATGTTACATTGTTACTTTTTCTTAATTGTTATTATAATTAGTTGACAAGTGGTAACTATACCAGTCTATGAGTGAGGAAGACAGACTCTTAACTTCAGCCCTGCCTAAGTTATGATGAGTGTGCATTCTCCTTTCCAAGGTAGTTGGTTACTTACCAAGGCTTTCTTCATTGCACTGTCCACCTCAAACTCACTGTTATTCCTAGAGGTGAGCACATATGGCCGCCAGCCAGGTCTCAGAGTGGGAAACCGATGCCCCGAAAGCTTACGTGACTTGGTCATGATTGATGTGTGGCAGAATTGGTCTTAGGACCAGGTCTTCTGACTCTGAGTTCAATGTTCTTTTTACAACCCCATGCTGTCAAATTAAATATGTAGAATTATGTAAATGTTTTGTTTTCAATTTTCCACTTAATTTTGCCTGGAGTTGTAGACACTGGTGATTATACCTGTCATTTTTGCATGTGTAATGTTCACAACAGTGTATTTCTAACTTCTGGGATTTTAATTACTTGAAAAGAAATATTCTCACAACTTTTCAGTGTTAATTTATGAATATTAAATTTTTGTCTACATTGTTTTCTTGCCATTTCTCTATAATCTACTTCTGTTCCTACAAACTTTAATGCAAAATGTATATGTTTCTGAGATCCACTATTTTTAACCACTGACATTCATTATAGTAAGTATTCTATTTGGGGGACTATACTCAGTCTTGCAGTAATTTCTGAAAAGAATGAAAATAATAATAAATTTGGACATGGTATGGGTTAACCATTTAACAAACACTTATTGCTTACCTGATATATTTTATATCAGGCTCTTCTAATATTTTATCAAACTGAAAAATCATAACAAATCAGGGTCCTCAATTCTTAACTTTTCTATTATTATTATTATCATCATCTTCTATCCTCAGCCAAGGACATGCTTATTGATTTTAGAGAGAGGGGAAGAGAGGGAGAGAGAGAGAGAACATTGTTGTGAGAGAAACATCAATCAGTTGCCTCTTGCATGTGCCCTGACTAGGAACTGAACCCACAACCTAGGCATGTGCCCTGACTGGGAGTGGAACTTATGACCTGGAGCATTATAGGCCAATGCTCCAACCAACTGAGCCATGCTGGCCAGGGCACCTCATATGCTATTTGTTACCTTTTATCCCTAACTTTTTAAAAGGTTCCATTCTATGTCAGATATTCATAATTCTTTGTTGCTTTAAAAATATATGTGGTTTTTATTAGTGATTCTACTATATTTGTGGTATAATGACCTAAATGATCACTTTACAAGATCTTCCTATGAGGACAGAAAAATTTATTTTTTTAAGGAGGAACTCAAGTAATCTCACAACATTTTGCAAACATTATAAATTCTGCTCAATTTCCACTCAGTCTTTTTACATATTTTTTTCTATGTAGATTAAACCAAACAATCTCTAAACCTTTGTTACTTGCTTTCTTTAATTTTTATCATACCCTAAACCTTTCCTCAGTCTGAAAAATGCACAGTGAGGGACATAAATGTGCTTGATTTTTGAGTTGTTTTTAAATTTAGGGTAACTAATGCCTCAGAGACTACCTGACTGTATAAAGCTTTTCCTATATTTTGAATTATTAAACAGGCTGGCCATTGGATAATAGACATTAAATATTCATTAGAGTGAATGTTTTACGACTCTTTGAAAAAACACTGGACAGCGGCAGATGAGCAAATGGAAATTGGTGGGGTCAGGATGAATTACCAACTACTTATGAATATTTGGGGACAAATGACTATTCATGTGGGAGAAGTTAGAGTAAGTTAGATTCCTATTTCACATCATATAACCAATGAACTTGGGGTGGGTTATTAAAAACTTAACTGTAAACGGCCAATAAAATGAAACTTTTGGAGAAAGTATATTTATGACATCAAGATAGGAAGAGATTTCTTAAAGAAGTTACCAAAAGTTGAAATCATAAACTAAAAATGGAATTTTACTATATTAAAATGAAAAGCTTTTGCATGAAAAATACCATTAGCAATGTTAAAATACAAGTTAAACAGTTTAAAGAAGTGAAAGAATAGAAGAATATACTTGAAATGTAAATAGCCAAAATAAAAAAGCAACCAGATTTATTAAAGAATCTATTTAAAGAGAAAAAGTTATACTGGGCAAAAGACATAACCCAAAAACTCACTAAAGAGATATCACAAAAGGCTAGTAAACAAGGAAGATATGCTCAGTTCCTTAGTCATGGGAAATGCAAAATAAACAATAATGTGATATCAGCTCATCCTCATTTGCTGGCAAAAGTTAGAAATTTGTTAATATTAAGTATTGGCAAGAGTGTGGGGAAATGCTCTTACACTGTGCTATGGGAGTGTGAGTGGGTGTCATCACTTTAAAGTAATTTGGCAATGCCTAGTAAAGTTGAGATTCATATACCTTATTATTCAGGAGTTCTACCTCTGCTTATTTCCTTTTTTAAAAACTTTTTTACTTTAATTGCTTCTAAAGAGAGGAGAAGGGAGGGAGGAAGAGAAGGAAAGAAACATTGATGTGAGAGAGAAATATCAATTGGTTGCCTATTTAGCTGGGGACTAAACCTGCAACCCAGGTATGTGCCCTGACCTGGAATCGAACCTGTGACCTTTTGGTTTGCAAGTTGATGCCCAACTAACTGAGCCACACCAGGCAGTGCTACCTCTATTCACATGTATACAAAGACATCAGCACAAGAATATCATTTGTATTATTTTTAATAATAGCAAAAAATGGGAAATAACCTGACCTAATTCTCTTGTTAAAAAAGGGAAAAAAACAATAACGATATCTTCATGTACTAGAAAGCTATACAGCAGTTTAAGTGAATGGGTAAGAATGTAGCTCACTCTTAAAATCAGTGTTGTAGGTAAAAAGAATGCAAAAGAGTATTTGTTAAATTTCTGTAAAATTTAAAAATACACATATAATATTTTCGCAGCCACCGACCGGCAGTGACGGAGGAACGCTGCAGATGCTCATTGAAACATGAGAAAAACACACACACACGGACAACTGAGTTCTGTGGAGAAATAGGGACGAAACAGCTACTCTCTCTAGTGGAGAGCACCCCATTCTCCCACCCGAGCAGGCTTTTATTGGGTTCGTTTACACAGGAATTCAGGTAAAGTTCATTAATCATTACCAGGAAGTAAGGATCAAACAATAGATAACAAAGAATTCTGAGGGCCTAGTTTGAGTCAGGGTCAGATAGCTAAAGAGCTGTAAAACTTTGAGGAACAAACTTACTTCTTACTTGGACCCTTATCATTTCATTGAAACGTGCATTCTAAACAAAGCAGGTTTCACAGGATTTTACATATTCTTTCTTAGGCCTGATTGCCCAGGGAACCTGCCCTTTCCAGCACAGGGCTGTACCACCCTCTGTCATTGTTTCAGGCTTAGGTGGAGCAAGGGAAATAAGGCAGCCAAGAGATTAGGAGATTTTCTCGCAGGCAATGAGGACTCAGGTTTTGTCAAAGCCGAGGGGCAAGGATCCATCACCCCCTTTTGCTGTAGCCCCCAAAGTCCTTCTCTGGGGGCCTCCCACATGATCATGCCTGTCTTAGATTGTTCCCCCCTTGGAGAATCTTACCCATCATTGGCTAACCGACCAAGCATTGGGGGCCAGGCAGGGTGAAGTAAAAGAAGCAGAAGCAGTGCTCCTGCCAGGGAGATAAGCTTTTGTCTCCTTGCTGGCTTATGGTCCAAGGTAATTCCCTCAGCCTTAGCCTTGGTGGGGGTTACAGCTTCTGATACCAGGCAGGGCGGTTCCCAACATAATACTAATTGTTGCTTTTGGATGCATACTTGTATTTATGAAGTATAAGATATAGTAATGGAAAGAACACTTTCTAACTTCAGGGTATTGATTACTTCTGGAGAGGGTGGAGGGGGAGTCTTTAACTCTGACATGCCATTTAAAACTTGTTTAGAACAAAATTTAGAACATTATAATACAATCAAAGAGAGAGCTCTTGTTTAGGATTTCTAAGTTCAGTGGTGCCTCTGAGTGACCCAGTGACTTTTCACATGACCTTTAAAATTTCTGGGGGACAATATTAGGTCAGGGTTACAAACATTTTTAAAGCAGAGGATCCCTTCATTCAAGGAAAACCTGAAAACTGTGCACAGTGTGCACAAGAGGAGAGACCACGGCTGCTCAGGCAGAAATCGGAGGGCAGGGCCAGGGGCCTCCAGGGTGTCAATCTCCACTTCCTGGCACCACCACCCTCTCCAAAGAGCCTGGAGGTCAACAGAGATCAGCTTGCAAACCCCTGTGTGACTGTCACACTAAGTATTTCTTAAACACACACCTATGTGAGGTAACACTTATTTCTCAGACAAGTGCTCGCTAGCATCAGGGCTCTCTAGGAAACATCTGGAATGAAAGAAAGAAGGCTTTTTATGGTGAAGAACCATCTCCTAACATGGTCAGTTCACAGACTTGAATGTTGGGCATAGGATTTCTCCCGTTTTACAAAATGTTAATTCATTGTCTTTTTGGCAGCTCTCATTACCTCCTCACCTCCCTAGACTTACCCCCCCGCCACCTTGTCTGCCCTCACTGCTCCCCCCCACCTCCTCCTTTGTGGCCTGCATTCTTTTGTTTCCCAGCTAGGGGCCTCGGTCAGGTTCCTGAAAGAGCCTGCCATGCAGCCCCCAACCCAGGGCCCAGAGCCCACTGCTGCTATGTTCTCTTGCTCACTCTTTCCTCAACCCTTCATGCCCACTTCTGGGTTGAAACCAGTTGAAAAGGATCAACAACCACTTCCTTATTAGGAAATCCAGAGGACTTCTGCCGAGTGCTCAGACTTCTTTCCTCAGTCATTGGCATCAGTGTGGGGTAGGTAGAGTCAGCTGCCCCTCCGTCATTCCCCCAGACAGTGAGGCCCAAAAACACAGGTTCATTTTGTTTTTCATTCTTGCCTCTTTGTCTCTTCATGCATTAAATTTCAGATAAACAATGAGTAATTGGGGAAGAGTATGTCCCAAATGCAGTAGTAGGATTATTCTGAGAAAGTGTTATCTATCTGAGGTTGCAATGTAACAGGTGGCCTGTACTGTCATTTGCTCACTCTGGCAGCCCAGGCACTCTGAGGAGGGAGCAGCCCCTCTGTCTGCCCTCCCTGGCTTCCTGTGGCCCCACCTTCATTCTCCTCCTTGTTCTGGTCCTTCACTGTCTCCCTCCATGACGGTTCCTCTTCTCCCCTGTCCAGCATTCTGTCCCCGGTCCTCCTCTCTTTTCTGCGGCACTCACTCCCTCAGACTGCCCATCTACACTCGTGAAATCACTTATGCTGATGATTCTGGAGCCTTTCTCTTTGGCTCTGACCTTTTCACCAAGCACACATTTCCAAGTTTCTCCCAGACCCCTCACATTCAGTGAGCTGAGGCCTCATTCAGCCCTCAGCTTTTCTCCCCTTCTTACCTCTGCCAGGTCAGCTCCTCCCCAAGCACACAGGCTGTGTCACTCACTCAGGTGCAGAGACAGGGGTACCTTCTGGGGCTTTTCCTTTTCGCCTCTTTATTTCACTTGCAAGCCTGGCTAATCCTCCTGCCACAGCCTGGCTTGTTTGAAGTAAAGACTTGTTGAATGAATGAATGTCTTCTGGGCTTGTTGCTTTCTTTCCTTTCCAAGACAGCCACCTTCAGTCACATTATCATTACCATGTGCTCCTTTGGGTGACTACCACCCGAGAGTGGTTTTCCTTCATCCAGGCCAGTTCTGAGGTCCCTTCAAACAAATCTTAACACCTCTTTAAAACAAAGAAAAAGAAAAAATAATAAAATATCTCTATTTTTTGAGTAGATAATACATTTATGTGGCTCAAGGTTCCACAGGTTCAAAAGGGTGTGCTGGAATCTTAAAGGGGTCATTTAATATCTCTTCCTGATTTCATAACTAGTTGAGACATAGATACAGGAATGAGAAAGATGGAGATCAAAAGCTGGATGAAATAGAGCTGGCTTGTCATTTTTCACTCCTGAATCAGAAAGACTTACCCATCCAGTCATAGACCCCACTGGACAGCATAGGCCTCCTGCTGGGCTCTGCTTTTTTTTCAAAGCTGAGGGCTGGAGGGGCCAGGCACATGCGCTTTCAGTAAGCGGGCTGATTCCATCATGGGGGGCGGGGCGATGGTGTTGAGTAACACTCTCTCAGTTCTTTTTCTCTAACTTACTGATTAGACTAGTCACTCCTTTTCCTGGGGTGGGACCAGGGCCAGGAGCATTACGTCCTGCACAGTGCTCCCCAGCTGGCGTGCTGATGGGTCACAGGTACACTATGGGGTTTCAATTGCTTTGTCCTCAGGCCCAGGACAGTCAGAGACTTAGTCTCACCTTTTCAGCCCTCAGTAGCCTCATAAATTCCCTAATCTCCCCTGTTGACTCAAGACAACCATTTCCTGTGTGTCACTATGACACAGATGTTGGCATGCACTGTTCTGAGCAGTGGTCCCTCTGTAGCCATAGAAATGAAGCCAGGACAGAGAAAGTCATCCTCATTAAGTACACACAGAAAATCCTTCCATTCCTACCCCTTTCCTGCCACCAGGTTCTCCTTAATCTTCCAGGAGGCAACCAATAGTATGTATTCTTATGTTTATATGTATACAAGTAAGTGATAGACTCCCCCGTTTTTACACAGATCATGGAATAGGCCAAATGCTTTCACAAACTACCCACAGATCTCAACGATGTAACACTGTAAAGGTTTACTTCTTGCTCATGTCTGGATCCAGTGAGAGGAGCACTACAGTCTCCCCCAGGAACCGCTAATTGTCATAGGAGCCTTTAATCTGGTGGCTCTGCCAGTCCCTATGGCTGTGGGACTTCTGCCAGATGCTGTCTGTGAGCCAGCAAAGGCAGGAAGACGGAGAGCACTAAAGACCTAGGGAGTTTTAGGGGGCAGGTCGGGAATGGTCTCCGGGGCATCCGTCCACATTCAGTTGGCCAGACCTTTGTTGTATGGCCCCACATGACCACAAGGAAGTGTAGTCTACGTGTCTGGGCAAGAGAAGAGGGCCATGGGGTGTGGTGGGTCCATAGCAATTTTTGTCACACATGCCAGAATGCTGTTCTACACCTTGCTCTTTTGGTTTGACAACAAATTTTAGCAGCAACCATATCAGTTCCTCAGCCTTTCTAACAGCTGCATAGGACTCAGTTTCACAGACTGCACCATAATTTCTTTAACCAGTCCAAGATTCAGTTATCCTCAGGGCTTTCTTTTTCCCCTTTCTTTTTCCTGCAATGAATATTCTCGTCCTTATGTCATTCCACACTTGGGCAGGTCCGTCTGCAGGACAGATTCTCAGGTGACACGTTCTTTACAAAACGGTATGGACACTTCCATACCCACTGCTGAATAGTCTACTGGAAGTTACACAGATGGATACTCCCAGTAGCCATTTCGTTGTTTGATAAACACAGTTTAAATCCATCTCTGTCATTTCAGAGGGAGCCTCATAGTCTGGGTAGTGCCCATGTGCCCATGTGCTAGGCCTTAACCTCCTCTTCTGTCCCTCAGGAGTCCTAAGTGTCTATTTCTATTCCCCAAACATGCCCTGTGCCTTCTGTCCTTAACACGTTATTCCAGCAGTTTCTTTCATTTTAGATTCAGGTACAGTGAATATTTCTTGAGAGACAAACAGGACTGGTACTAGATAGGATCCTATGCACCTGTCTTTACATTTGATCCACAAAAGCAACTCTAAGGAGTAGGTATTTCTACACCCATGTTGCAAGTGGAGAAACTGAAGTTCAGAGAGACCACGGTCACTTAATCAGCATCTGCTGCATTTTCATCAGACACGCTGAATCTATTCTTTCTCTCTCCCCAGTGCTTCTCACAGCAAATCATATCTTGTGCAGGGGAAGCAAAATGCCCACCTTGAGCTATCTCAGCATCCCAAAGCTGCCTGCCCCGAGGGAATCTCGATCTCTTTGAAGTCTCCTATTTGTATTAAAAATACACACACATTTGAATTTCACTTTTTAATATAGCTGCATTTATTTTAATATTTAAAATATTTCAAATTACTTGCTCTCATGTTCAACTAAAACTCCAGGAAGCTGCCAGTTTCCTCTGTGGCTCGTGAACCTGGCCCATGCATGGCCCCCAGGACAGACAAAGAAGCAGGGTTCTCTATGTTGATGCTCTATGAATGGTCTCCTACCCAATTCAAGACCCAGCTCCTGTGCTGTTTCCACGTCAAGCACCCCTGTGGGGCCACCGAGCCCAGCCTGCTGTCTCTGTCCTAGAAAACCATTATAGTTTAGCTCCCTGCCTCGTACTGAAATTGCACAGTGTCTTTTTTTTTTCATTCAGTCCACCCATCACCTATCTCGAAGTACTTTTCAGCAGAGAAGGGACTTGTTAAACTTTTAATGAACAAAGCATTGGAGATGATGGGATACATCATTGTGTTAACCACTTTTACTTTTCCAAAGGACTTAGGAATTGCTGAAATAATAAAAGCCTACTTCTGAGTCTCAGATTCCCTTAAACACTCTTAAGTCTTGCTTTCAGCAATTATGTTCGCTTGGTGTTCCCTCACAAAGAACACAGTTTGCCCACGCATACACACGCCATTCCCAGTGACATTCCGTCGCACTGACTGACACAGGGCGTGCCGTGTGTTCTGGTCCTGTCTCTGGAAAATGGGGATAATTGCATTTGCCAGCTACCACTCAGGAATGTTGTCACAGTTGATGAAATAATGTTTTTAAAGTGTCTCTTTGGAAGTAATATGCCACATAAATCACGGTCCTCTATAAAGGTTGTTATTTTAGTGTTTATTTATTTCGTAGCTGTGTAAAACACTGATATTTCTTCCCAGATAAGTCATATTGAGGTACTGGATGCCTTAATAATCAGGCCCAACCAGCCTTGTGTATCTATTCTTTTTGGATGAACTTGAGGATGAAACTGGGTACATGTTCTCTCCACTCTTGGGAGTTTTCAAGTTGAGTATCTCTGTGAACATAGGCCGAGGCCATGGCTAACCTAACCCCAGTGCATGTATGAGATCACAGGTGCCACTCCTGCATCCTGGGGAACATAGTGACATTTTTGTGTCCCCCATATTATCTGGATTTAAAAAAAATCAAAACCCAATATTTAAAAACCTCACTGCTTTTGTGAGGCATCCGTAAATCTTCCATCCGAGAGCCTCAGGTCCATTGTTCCAAATTACACACCTTGTAAAGGACCATCTGAAAACTGAATGATAGGAGTTTTAAATTAGCAACTGTTTATAAGTGTATTGTCCAATAGCAGTTAGCCACAGATGTGAAAATAAAATAATTCACTTCTTCAGCACTAGCTTATAGTTTCATTATTCAGTAACTTGTGTGGCCAGTGTCTCCTTGGTGTGCGGTGCAGTTACAGAATGTTTCCATCATCACACAAAGTTCTGCTGGACGGTGCTGGTTGGTGAGATTTATATCCCACACTAGTGTCTTCAGCTGAAATAGTTTTACCTTGCTGTTCCTCCCGTTCACCCCTGTCCTAGATATTTCCCCCTCATACCATAATGAAAGATTTTCATTGTTTGGACCTTAAAAGCAGTCTCGTCTCCAAGGCCGTGGTTTGAACACAGAGAGAACAGCATGTGGAACCCCCATCTGGAGGCTGGTGCAGCGCAGACCCAGCCATTTCTGAGAATTTGTCTGGGTTTGGAGTCACTCCCAGAACTCTGATTTAGCAGCTCCGAAGCTTACAGCCAGTCTGAAAGCAACACAAATCTGTTTTGCATATACAAATAAATCCTCGTGTGCTGCACGCCATTCCCAGCCTCCAGTTTCCTCTGGCTGCTCCAGAAAACACAATTCCATAGCACATTAGTTAACCTGCATGCAGGGAATGGGCAGTCTGCTTATTGAAATGTTCTGGCTGAGTGATCCACCTGATTTTTGCAGAAAAACTGCCAAGGCAGGGACTTTCTCTCCAAGATGTGATGTGGCACCACCAGAACCCTGTCTTCCACGTGATCACAGCTGCATGGCCTCCTCCCTCCAGCTCTCAGGAATACATGTCTTTGCTAAAAACTTCAAATGTGCAATTGACATACTCTTCAAGAGGCCTCATAAAAATAAATCAACAAGGCTGTTTCAGATTATCTTAGAAAAAAAGAGTAAACTTAGAAGGAAAAATAAGATCTCTGCTCAAATTTGATACAGTTGTAACCTTCAAGAATTCCTGATAGCAGGGCGGTTTTTTTCAAATAGTAACTTTGAAATATTTAATTGCATATTTTATTTTCTTTAGTAATAAACTCTTAAAAATGTTTAATAAGTGGCAAAGCTGTAAGGGCTTTACAAATAGTAATTCAATTCATTTTGTTTTTATAACCACCTTAAAAATAGATATCACAATTATTATAGTCATTTTAAGGGTGAAGAGACTGAGGCAAGGAGAGATGGGTAAGCCATCACTGACCTACCTGAATGCTCACTGTACACGTGGTCGAGCATCAGTGGATGCGTACTTAGGCCTATGAGAGGCTCTTCCTTCCTCCATTGCCCCTTCCTACTGTTGGATGAGTGGAGTGGTGGGGTCAGCTTGGGGCCTGGAGATGAGGGACTCTGGCAACACCCAGTCCAGTCCACATTAGAAAATGGAGTCAAGAAAGGCTTTTCTTAATTTCTGTGTAATCCATACTTATGATGTGTGAGGATACTATGGATACATACGTAATTCATTTTATCTGAATAGATGTGACTCTCAAAAGTAATTTTTTTTTCAATTTAGAGAATATATTTTGAACAATGAGCTAGCACTAGCTGGAATGGAAGCAACACAGAATTGACTAAGGCATTGTTATGACCCTGGATACATTCCCACTTAAGGGGGAAACGGTCAAACACAAAACAGTAATTACCTGAAGTATGTTGTAAAGCACGTGTGCTGTATGGAAGGCCCAAGGTGCAGAAACAGCACAGAACAGAGAATGGTCAGTTCTGAACGGGGAATCAAAGCATGAGAGAGGAGTAGCTTTCAAGATCCACCTTCAGAGATGAGTGAGAATTCAGGCATAAAAGGGGGAGGAAATTAGACATTACAGTTGTGCAGTGTGAAGTCCATACATCTGAAAGATTTCGATGAGTACCGTACTGGTAAGAAGGCCTTGGTGGTAAAGTGATGAATGCAGTGTGCGTGTGTGTGAGGGGGCGATGAGGGGGGAAGGGGAAGGAGAATGAGTCTAAGGAAGGTTTAAAGATGAACTGTTTTCATTTTCAGCAACTAGCAGATACTGGCTTCAAAAATTTCTACAACTCATTTCATTGTACTTCACACCAAGTAAAAATTTTTGTGACCAATTTTACTTTGGCATCGAAATAAAAGCCAATGAAGTAGAAAATCCAGTTTCACTTTAAAATGTGTTTTTTCACAGAGGCTAAAAATATTTTAAACTTTGGAATGGGATAAAGTAGGGAAAATATTTTATTTGGCAAAAATTTAAAAAAGTTTTTGTCAGAAGCTAATATGTTTGAGCACTACCAGTTCCTTTTGACCAGAAAAACAAAATAAGGTGGAGTAAAAACATTTAAAATATGAGGAATACAAAACTAAGCAAAATAAAAGGAAAAAGTTTTCTTTGCCCAGAGACGTTTTATCGAGGCTTGCTGTTGTCGTCGTTAGCTATGGAATGGAGTAGAGGCTTTACCTGTAAAATATTCCTTTCCTGTTGACTGCCCTTGTGAAGGTCCAAGCTGACATTTTCACTTATCTTCATCTCTGCTAATTTAACAGCATGTTCCCCTGCCTCCTACAGCCTTAGAGAAGGTGATATAACTGTATCTTTAAAACACGTTTTTCGTGCGGCCCGAAGGAGCATCTCTCTGACTGCACCTTGTGTTTCCTGGCAGATGACTTTCGATCCAGAAATCTTCTTCAATGTTCTGCTGCCGCCAATCATATTTCATGCAGGATACAGCCTGAAGAAGGTAAATGGACAGTGATCATTTTCCTCTTTCATCATCAGTTAGAGAATGTTACCAGCAGTGCTGAGAAAACAGTCATTCAGTGGGTTTACCTGTTTGGTAAGAATGTCATTGTCTTAGATTATGTGATACAGATTGAAATCTGATGTGCTTGCAGTTCTTCCAAACCTGCTCTGGCCAGCACACAGCACACTGGCCGTTAGCCACGTGTAGTGTTAAACCTTTGAAATGCCCTAGTCTGAATGAAGATGCGCTTGAAGTGTAAAATACACCTTGGATTTCTCAGACCTAGTATTAAGAAAGAATGTAAAATATCTCAAGAATGTTTTATATTGATTTCATGTAGCAATGATAATATTTGGGGTACATGGGTTTCATAAAATATCAACATTCATTTTGCTTTTTAAAAAACATTTCTTTTAGATAATTAGTTTTTTTGTTTTTTTATTAAAGATTTTATTTATTTATTTTTAGAGAGGGAAGAGAGGGAGGTAGAGAGAGAGAGAGAGAGAGGGAGAGAAACATCAATGTGCAGTTGCTGGGGGTTATGGCCTGTAACCCAGGCATGTACCCTGGTTGGGAATCAAACCTGCGACACTTTGGTTCGCAGCCCGCACTCAATCCACTGAGCTACGCCAGCCAGGGACTTTTTAAAAACATTTTAACATGGCTACTAGAAAATTTTAAATAACATACGTGGCTTACATTATATCTCTATTGGACATTGCTATTCTAGATGGCAGTTATCACAGAGCGGGCTGTCAATAACTTTGGGTTTATCCAGCAAGGTGAGAGCTCATGCATGCTTGGTCAGCACTCAGCTGGTGCCGCTCAGAGAGGAAGCCCAGTTCCACAGTCTCGGTGTTCTCACCTGCCATTACTTGGGTCCAGCCTTCATGTACACGCCTGTTCGATTAGTAATCGCGTGACAGCTGGAGTGCTGGCAGCCACTGTGCCGCAGAGCAAGGCTCTGGCCTCTCCGAGTGTTGGGAGGCGGAGGCATCCAGGCTGCTGTGCTGTTTGCTGCCCGCCCCCATGCCGCATTCCTGGGCCCTCCGCCTTGCCGTGTCAGCTCCAGTGCCAGGTGCCGGCAACTTGCTCTGCACAGGCCTGGTTTTCTCCTGGACTCAGGCTCCCTCTTGCCGTCAGTTCTGGCAGCGCAGGCCCCACTCACAGAACTGGGAGGGAGGTTTCCCCAGGAAGCACTGGAAAAGATTGGGAAGGCTGGGTTCATTCAGGCCATTCTTCCTCATCCCCAGTCCCAGTACTAGGTGTCGTTTCGTATGACTCTTGAAAATAAACTGTTGCAGGTGATTAAGGTTTTGTTTTTTTACACTCAGAAGAAATATAAGTCAGGAATCCAATAATAAAAGTCAGAAGGCAACTTACATCTTTTGGAATAGTACTCTTAAAATGCTAAAGAGTTCCAATGACAACAAACTTTTTAAAAACTCTCGTTTCGGGCCCCCGTGGACATGGCTCAGTCCCTTCCTTTGTCTCAGGTCTTGCCGGGCCTGCGAGTTGTTTCTCGCATCTCTTCTCCGTCATCTTCCAGGAGTTTTCTCTCCTTCCTTTTCCGAGATACCTCTGTCCTTTGCAGTATAGATTGGTTAAGAGTTATTGTGCAGTGAGACCAGCAACTGAGACTCTAACAACAAAATCTGCCTAAGCAGTGAGGGAAGGGGGAGGCAGTGAAATGCATACATTATTTTTATTCCCTGTTATACTAAGAAAACATGCTAATGTACAACATATATATAATTATATATATATAATATAATCTATATATATTTTTTCTCCCCAGAGACACTTTTTTCAGAACTTAGGATCTATTTTGACATATGCCTTCTTGGGAACAGCCATCTCCTGCATCGTCATAGGGTAAGTGACATTCAGAGCTCAAGTTCCGGGAGGCTGGTGGGCTGGCGACCTCTGGCAGGAATCTCACACTTCCTGGACTCACAGCAGCTGGGTGAATTGTCTATTCTTTTTTCATCATATCACATTTTTATACGTTTTTCTGATTCACTTCCAAGCCTTCTGACCAACACAACATTTCACATCAAAGCAAACTGAAATCTGATTGCTAGATTTTCTCTGTGAGTTTTGGACTTCTGACTTAGGGAATGTGGATAACTTGGCTTGAATTATGTGAAGCACATTGCATTTTTCTTTTTTATTTTGGCTTAAATAACACAGATAAGCACAATGCATTCTTTTTCTATCTCCTTTGAAAGACGCTATCTGCATTTGACAGGGGTATGACAGTAAGTACATGTCAAAGGTTTTCTTTCTAAGGGAAAGTTTGCAAGAGAGTGAGTGGTAGGAGACAGACATCTCCCAATAGCAGCAGCATTGTTTAACAATGGGATTGCTTTCCATTGGTACACTGTGGCATACAGACTCATTTCTTTCTCATTATATATTATCGGTTTTGCTGGTGAATCTTAAATCTAACTATATAGACTCTGGCTTGCAGCTCACCATAAAGCAAAATGTGGTACAAAATGACAAAGCCAATCCAACTCACTTGTAATTTTATCTGACATAGTAAATCTCCATTGCAGAAAACATATCCAGATGCTGTGACTGATGATGGAGATGTCAACTCCACCCTTAATTCTTACTGTATACAACTGCTAAGTCCCTAACACAACAAACTGAACATAACAACACATGCTAGTCGCTCATCCAGACCTTCTCTTATGAATGGTTAGTGTGTCACTGGAAGGCTAAGGATTTTTCACACTATTTGTATCTGAAAGCAAGAAGTGGGGGTATGTTGAATTCTCTGTTACATTTTTATTGATTCAAACCCAGAATAAATCAGGCTCCCTTATATGAAAATTTCCAGTGTGCTTACAACAGTGAGAAAACTAAAGATTTTCATACCTGAAGGTGGAGGCTTGCAGAAAGGTGGATTGGGAAGCCTCATCAGGTCTGGATGTGTAAGGGATTTTGCAGTTTGTGAATGAGAGGCACAGTGGGCCTTATCCTTCTTAAAGCATGCTCAGGGGAGGGCTTTCTGTTCTGTGGGTCAGCCATAGCTAAATATTCAAACTTCAAACTTGGCAAGGTCCTTAGAGATCTGTGTTATTAAAGCCCCTCATTCCAAAGAGGAAGAAAGTAGCATCTTGAAAGGCTAATTAATCATCTTAATCATTATGGTCATGCGGTCAAGACAGAATTCAGAACTTTGACTTCTGACCCAGTAGATCTTACCATCACCCCTTCTTCTTATAGCAATTTCCCTTGAATTTCTACACACCCCTATAGATTGTTCCTACACAGTGACAGAAGGCTCTGAGAGGTGCGGACTATCAATAAATGTTAATTTATAGCAAAGATTAATTTTTATCAGTCAGAATGCATTTAAGTCCCAAACTTGTAGACAATGCTGTCAACTTTTAGAATAATCGGTTTCCATTATTTCCCTGTTTCCTTTGTGTAACTGATTTTAAATATATTTAAGTATATGCATTTATATAATATGCATTGACTCTCATGAAAAATATATAAATCTAATTTTAAGTGTGACAGTATGTAATGTGTGTGTGTGTGTGTGTGAGAGAGAGAGAGAGAGAGAGAGAGAGAGAGAGAGAGAGAGATAATTGAATTGTTTAAAAAACTTCAAGAAATCTGGTGATATTCATTTCCCGGAGTTGAGAACCTCTTCTAATTGATTATAAGAGTGAAATCAATGACTTATATTGGAAAGTGATTTGAATAACTTTTTAAGCCATGTTATTTCTTTGAGCTGAACATAATCTGAATGGCAAATATCTGTAGGGAGTCTTCCTGATGTGGGTCATTAAAGTGCAGAAGGGATTGATTGATAGTTTAAAGATTTGAGGATCTTACTAGCAATGCAAAGGAAACCATTGGAGAGCTTTAGCTTGAGGGTGAGAAGGTCAGATCTATACTTTAGGAAGGTCATTCTAGTGAAGGAGAACTTTCAAAGTGGGGAAAAGATGGCAGCCAGGGTGCCAATCAAGGGACAATTTCCATAGACTAGGTTAGAAGTGGTGAGGGCCTGACCTCAGGCAGTAGCAGTAAAGGTGGATGTGATGTCATTAGCCAGTTGAAGTCCTGAGAGAAAGTGGGGCAAGTGTGTGGAGTGAGAAATAAAAGTACTCAGATAACAACACTATTTAAAGAGGTGCCCATAAAAGACCAAGAACCACTAGGCCTGAGAAACACGATGATAACCATCAGGGGATGTGTCTGGAAGTCAAGGAAAGAGGCAGAGGGAGGGAGGGTGGACAGTGTTTGACTGAAAAGTCCAGTGAGATAGGAACTGGCATATGCACTGGATTCCCCCAAGGAGGTGATGGGTGACTTAGCACTTATCCTATGGCAGAAATTAGGGGAAAATAATGGCAGGGCTAATTGTTTTGGGTGCTGTGTGATGAGAAACAAAGATTTATTTTTATGCTATTTTCTCCAGATGCAATTTCAGAACTTCTGAAGGAAGGGTACAACTGAAATTCAGACCAAACTGACACTTTCATAATCTGTGACTCCCATTGACCTTAGAAAGTGACCTGTTATATATTTTCTGATAAGTTAATGCTAATAAAAACAACACAACATTTATTGAGTGTTTGATATGTACTATGCCTATTTTAAAAGTACTTTATATGGGTTATTTTATTTAATCCTCAAAATAATCCTATTAGGTAAGCACTATTATTACCCTTATTTAACAGTTGAGACAGCTGAGGATTAGAGAGAATGATATAAAGTAAGAATAGAGCAAGTATTAGCAACTAAATAGTTTGGCTCCAGAGTCAACATTCTTTTTTTTTTTTTTAAGATTTTATTTATTTATTTTTTAGGGAGGGGGGAGAGAGAGAGAGAGAGAGAGAGAGAGAGAGAGAAACATCAATGTGTGGTTGCTAGGGGTCATGGCCTGCAACCCAGGCATGTACCCTGACTGGGAATCAAACCCACGACACTTTGGTTCACAGCCCATGCTCAATCCACTGAGCTACGCCAGCCAGGGCTCAGGGTCAACATTCTTAATGCCCAAAATATATTTACTTCTATATATTATAGGCAGTAAAAGTAAAATATAAATAAGAAAAAATATATTTGTGTAAATCAGTGAGCATTTACTAACATGCAACATCTTTCTTCATTAGCTCTGTGGGAGTTCTCACAGACAAATATTTTTATTTGGAAATCCCATCCAAAAGGAATTCGCATTTGTAAGAGGAAGGGATGTGTGAGTTTGTGCAGATATAGTTGCTTGTTATGGGTAGGAGGAGGGATTCAGGATAGTGGATGAGACTAGACCCTGAGAATAATTTCAGAGAGCAGGGAGACTCTGGGTAGTCATTGGATGGAGAGCGATGAGGTAGCTGGATTTTTCCTTCCATCAGGTGCATTAGTCCTGGTGAGTGTGGTTAATGCTGTAAGGCTCCAAGTTGGGGAGCACTTTCAGAGAGCAATGTAAGAGGATGTGGGAACCGAAGTGCTGGAGAGTCAGCTGACACACGGCCATGAGGCCCAGGGTCAGAAGTTTACAGGACCATGCAGGCCCTGAGGAGTGCTGGAGCACCCTGAGTGAAGACTCAGCCAGTGAGCCGTGGTCTTGTGCAGGGGAAGACTGTCTGTTTGAACTGCAGGCTGGGTTTAACACTGCACTCTAATGCTGTATAGGAATTGAGATCATTAGGTCCACTCAAATGAAAGAGTTCTTAATTAAGTTCTGTTAACTTCACATCGTTTCAGAAATTAGACCCAAAGCATCTACTATTATACTTAATATTACACAGGAAACTTTAACAATATCCCTTTCAGTAATAAAATCAGAGAAACATTTTAACAATTTTAAGGATGTAGTGTTCTGAAAGAATTCAAATAGCTTTTCTAGTCCTCTCCTCCATTTTGCTACTTAAGAAATGTCTTAAATTCATCTCTTGTTTTGCTTATTTAAAAAAAAACAAAAACCTCATGTATTTGAAACGTTTCTCTGTTCCTGTGCTCCATCTTTGGGAACTCTTCCTGTGTCTTTGAGCCCGCCTCCCCACCCTTCTGTGCCACCGGAATGGGTCATCATGATGACAGCCTAATGCTCCCTGTCAGACACGCATCTTCTCCTGGGGACTAATTGGTTATCAGTGAAATCCTACTTCTTCTTTTTTTTTAATAAGAATAATTTTTATTTTTTAAGTTAATTATTTTATTTTTTTCCTTTTTTTGCAATTTTGGACCCTGTTTATTTCTCTCTTTATATTTATTTTATTTTTTTTTATTTTTTAAAGATTTTATTTATTTATTTTTAGAGAGGGAAGGGAGGAAGAGAGAGAGAGAGAGAAACATCAATGTGCGGTTGCTGGGGGGTCATGGCCTGCAACCCAGGCATGTGCCCTCACTGGGAATTGAACCTGTGACACTTTGGTTCGCAGCCCGCGCTCAATCCACTGAGCTATGCCAGCCAGGGTTATTTTTTTATTTTATTTTACTCATTGTTCAAGTACAGTTTTCTCCCTTTTACTCCCAATCCAGCCCACCCACCCAACCCTCCCCACTTCCCTCCCATTACCACCCTCCCCCTAGTTTTTGGTCATGTGCCCTTTAAATTTGTTCCTGTAAACCCTTCCCATTCTCCCCTGAAATTCCCTCTTCTCTCCCCTCTGGTCACTGTCAGCCTGTCCTCTATTTCAGTGTCTTTGGTTATATTTTGCTTGTTTCTTTGTTTTTTTGTTTAGGTTCCTATTAAAGGTGAGATCATATGGTATTTGTCTTTCACTGGCTGGCTTATTTCACTTAGCATAATGCTTTCCAGCTCCATCCAAGCTGTTGCAAAGGGCAGGAGCTCCTTCTTTCTTTCTGCTGCATAGAATTCCATTGCATAAATGTACCATAGTTTTCTGATCCATTCATTTACTGATGGGCATCTAGGTCGCTTCCAGCACCTAGCTATTGTAAATTGTGCTGCTATGAACATTGGGGTGCATAGGTTCTTTTGGATTGGCGTTTTAGTGTTCTTAGGATAAAGTCCCAGCAGTGGAATTGCTGGGTCAAAAGGCAGATCCATTTTTAGTTTTCTGAGGAAGTTCCATACTGCTTTCCATAGTGGTTGTACCAGTCTGCAGTCCCACCAAGAGTGCAGTAGGGTCCCCTTTTCTCTACAACCTCTCCAACACTTGTTGTTTGTTGCTTTGTTTATGATGACCATTCTGACTGGTATGAAGTGGTATCTCATTGTGGTTTTAATTTGCATCTCTCTGATAGCTAGCAATATTGAACATCGTTTCATGTGTCTTTGGATCTTCTGTATGTCCTTCTTGGAGAAGTGTCTGTTCAAGTCCTTTGCCCATTTTTTAATTGGGTTGCTTGTCTTCTTAGAGTGGAGTCGTGTTAAGTTCTTTATATATTTTGGAGATTAAACCCTTGTCTGAGGTATCATTGGCAAATATGTTTTCCCATACAGTTGGTTCTCTTTTTATTTTGATACTGTTTTCTTTAGCTGTGCAGAAGCTAAAGAAAACAGTATTTTTATTTTGATGAGGTCCCATTTGTTTATTCTTTCCTTTATGTTCCTTGCTCTAGGGGACATGTCAGTAAAAAAGTTTCTGTGTGAAATATCTGAGATTTTCCTACCTACGTTCTCTTCTAGGACTTTAATGGTGTCACGTTTTATATTTAAGTCTTTTATCCACCTTGAATTTATTTTTGTATAAGGTGTAAGTTGGTGCTCGAGTTTCATTTTTTTGCACATAGCTGTCCAGTTCTCCCAACACCATTTGTTGAACACCATTATTTTTACTCTGTTTTATGTTGCTGCCTCCTTTGTCAAATATTAATTGACCATAGAGACTGGGGTTTATTTCTGGGCTCTCTGTTCTGTTTCATTGGCCCATGTGCCTGTTTTTATGCCAGTACCAGGCTGGTTTGATTACAGTGGCCTTGTAGTATACTTTAGTGTCAGGTATTGTGATCCCTCCTACTTTGCTCTTCTTTCTCAAAATTGCAGCAGCTATTCGGGGTCATTTATGATTCCATATAAATTTTTGAAGTGTTTGTTCTATGTTTGTGAAATAAGCCATTGGTACTTTAATAGGTATTGCATTGAACGTGTAAATTGCTTTGGGTAGTATGGACATTTTGATGATATTAATTCTTCCAATCCATGAAAACAGTATATGTTTCCATTTGTTTGTGTCTTCCTTGATTTCTTTCCTTGGTGTTATATAGTTTTCTAAATACAGGTCTTTTACCTCTTTGGTTAGGTTTATTCCTAGGTATTTTATTTTTCTTTTGCTATTTCAAATGGGATTTTTTTTCTTGATTTCTGCTTCTGCTGTTTCATTGTTGGGATACAGAAATCCCTTTGATTTCTGGATATTGACTTTGTATCCCGCTGTTTTGCCAAATTCATTTATTAGGTCAAGCAGTTTTTTGATGGAGGCCATAGGATTTTCTATGTACACTATCATGTCATCTGCAAACAGTGACAGTTTTGTTTCCTCCTTTCCAATTTGGATGCCTTTTATTTCTTTTTGTTGTCTGATTGCTGTGGCTAAAACTTCCAGTACTATATTGAGTAGAAGTGGTGAAAGTGGACAGCCTTGCCTTGTTCCTGATCTTAGTGGAAAAGATTTTAATTTTTGCCCATTGAGTATGATGTTGGCGGTAGGCCTCTCATATATGGCCTTTATTATGTTGAGGAATGCTCCCTCTATTCCCACTTTGCTGAGTGTTTTTATCATAAATGGGTGCTGTACCTTATCAAATGCTTTTTCTGCGTCTGTTGATATAATCATGTGGGTTTTGTCTTTGCTTTTGTTTATGTAATGTATTACATTTACTGATTTGCGAATATTGTACCATCCTTACATCCCTGGAATGAATCCCACTTGGTCATGGTGTATGGTCTTTTTAATGTATTGTTGGATGCGGTTTCCCAGTATCTTGTTGAGGATTTTAGCGTCACTGTTCATCAGCAATATTAGCCTGAAGTTTTCTTTCTTTGCTGTGTCTTTGTCTGGTTTTGGAATTAGGATGTTCTTGGCCTCATAAAAAGCGTTTGGGAGTCTTCCGTCTTTTTGGATTTTTTGGAATAGTCTGTGAAGGATAGGGGTTAGCTCTTCCTTGAATGCTTTGTAGAATTCTCATGTGAAACCATCTGGTCCAGGGCTTTTGTGTGTTGGGAGTGTTTTGATTACTGCTTCAATTTCTTTCTCTGTTATTGGTCTGTTCAGGCTTTCTGCTTCTTTTTCATTGAGTTTTGGAAGATTATATTTTTCTAGAAATTTGTCCATTTCATCTAGGTTTTCAAATTTCTTGGCATACAGCTCTTTGTAGTAATTTCTTACAATCCTTTGTATTTCTGTGGTATCTGTTGTAATCTCTCTCATTTCTGATTGTGTTTATTTGGGTCTTCTCTCTTTTTTTCTTGATGAGTCTGCTTAAGGGCTTGTCGATTTTGTTTATCTTTTCAAAGAACCAACTCTTGGATTCATTGATCCTTAGAATTGTGCTTTTAGTCTCTATGTCATTTAATTCTGCTCTGATCTTGGTTATTTCCTTCCTTCTGCTTGCTCTGGGCTGCCTTTGTTGTTGTTCCTTGAGTTCTTGTAGACATAGGGTTAGGTTGTTTGTTTGAAATATTTCTAACTTTTTTAGGTGGGCCTGTATTGCTATGAACTTCCCTCTCAGGACTGCCTTGGCTGTGTCCCATAAGTTTTGGGTTGTTGTGAGATTGTTTTCATTTGTTTCCAGAAACCTTTTGATTTCTTCCCTAATTTCATTCTTGACCCATTCATTGTTTAATAGTGTGCTATTTAATCTCCATGATTTTGAGTATTTTGGGTTTTTTTCCTTGGAGTTGGTTTCTAGCTTCAGTCCCTTGTGATCCAAGAAAATGCTTGGTGTGATTTCAATTTTCTTGAAATTGTTGAGACTCGCTTTGTGTCCTATCATGTGGTCTATCTTTGAAAATGTCCCATGTATATTTGAAAAGAATGTATATTTAGCTTCTTTTGGATGGAGGGTTCTGTATATATCAGTAAAGTCCATTTCATCATGGGTATTGTTCAATGCCACAATATCTGTGTTGATATTTTGTTTGGAAGATCTGTCCAGTTTTGACAGTGGGGTGTTAAAATGCCCCACTATAATTGTGTTGCTGTCCATATCTTTCTTGAAGTCCTCTAAGATTTTCTTCATGTATTTGGGTGCTCCTATGTTGGGTGCATATATATTTACAATATTTATGTCTTCTTGGTGGATTCTTCCCTTGAGTATTATGAAGTGACCTTCTGGGTCTCCCTTTATGGACCTTTTTTGGAAGTCTATTTTGTCTGATATGAGTACTGCTACCTCGGCTTTTTTTTCCTGTCCATTTGCCTGGGAGATTTGTTTCCAGACCTTCACTTTCAGCCTGTGCAGGTCTTTTATCCTGAGGTGGGTCTCTTGTAGGCAGCATATGTGTGGGTCATGTTTTCTTATCTATTCAGCTAATCTATGTCTTTTGATTGGAGCATTTAATCCATTTACGTTTAAGGTTATTATTGATAGGTACTTATTCATTGTCTTTTATGTACGTATGTTCCTCTCTCTCTCTTTTCCTTCCTTTCCTTAAAATAGCCCCTTTAGAATCTCTTGCAGAGCTGGTTTGGTAGAGGTGTATTCTTTTAGACTTCTTTTGTCTGGGAAGCTTCTTATTTGGCCTTTTATCTTGATTGAGAGCCTTGCAGGGCAAAGTAGCCTTGGTTGCAGACCTCTGGTTCTCATTACTTCGAGTATTTCTTGCCATTCTCTTCTGGCTTCGAGTGTTTCCATTGTGAAGTCAGCTGTTAGCCTTATTGGGGCTCCCTTGTATGTTACTTCCTGTTTCTCCCTTGCTGCCTTTAATATTCTCTCTTTGTCTTGAAATTTTGCCATTTTAATTATGATGTGTCTTGAGGTGGGTCTCTTTGGGTTTCTCTTGATTGGGACTCTCTGTGTTTCCTAGATTTGTGTGACTTTTTCTTTCATCAAATTAGAGAAGTTTTCCATCATTACTTTTTCAAATAGGTTTTCTATCCCTTGCTCTTCTTCTTCTCCTTCTGGTATCCCTATTATACGGATATTATTACATTTCGTATTGTCTTGCATTTCTCTTAATCCCTCTTCATTCTTTCTGAGCCTCTTTTCCTTTTCTTGCTCTTTCTGAGTGTTTTTTTCTACTTTGTCCTCTAGCTCACTAATCTGATTTTCTGCTTCATTGATCCTGCTTTTCATTCCTTCTACTGTGTTCTTCAGTTCAGAAATGGCATTCTTCATTTCCTCTTGGCCCTTGTTGAGGGTTTCTATTTCCTTTTTCATGTTTATATAGTTTTCAGGGAGATCATTGTAGCTTCCCTCTAGTATCTGGTAGCTTATTGTGAGCTCATTGAGCTTCCTGATAATCATTGTTTTGAACTCAATATCTGATAGTCGAGTTGCCTCTATTTCATTTCGCATTTTTCCCGAGGCTTCCTCCTTTCCCTTCATTTGGGGATTGTTTCTTTGTTTTCTCATTGTTCGTGAGATTCTTCTTGTTAGCTTCTGTTTCTTAAATTGATCTGTTCTTGTTCCCTGTGATTATGGTGTGAACTTCTGTGGTAGAATACCTGTGAGATTCAGTGATGCAGTATCCTTTGTGTATCCTGGTGTTCACAACTTCCCCCTACTCTTTTTTGTGATCAGTTGGAGGAGTAAGGCAAAATGGTTTAAGACAGCAAGACAGTATTCTATGATATTTACATTAGCAGCCAGTATAGAAGAGATGGGTTATCCTTTGGCTGCTTATAGTGGTTAACTGTGATCCTCCACCCCACTAGCCACGTTTTAGAAAGGATGGAAAGAAGGTAAGACTCTTATCAGGGAGGAAAGGATTGTTAGTTGGATCTATACAGCTGTGAGGCTGTGGGAGGTCAGATTCTGCTGTAGGGTTGGATTAAAGATTAGTAAATAGGAGTAGTGTGTAAAAGAATAGAGACAACCCCCACAATAATATAGTTCAGGAAATTGTGAAGTGGGCTGAGATCAGGTAGGGGTGTTGAGTAGTATTTACAATTGTATGAACTAGGTCTTACTTACAGTAATATTAATGCAACACTCATGTGGCAGAATCTATGAGATCTAGATAACAAGAATAAGGAGTGTAGAACCTTGAGAGGTGTACTAATGGAACACAAATGAAGGATAGTAAATTATCAACACACTGTGACTGAGATAACAGGGGGAACCTATCAAATGACAGTATAACCAGCCAAGCAAAGAAGATTATACAGAAAGAAAAAGAATACCAAAATACTATTAAAATAAAAAATGTCAGAAAAGTGAGAAGAAGGTAATACAAATTTGCACTAACTTGCAAGCTCAAAAAAAAAAAAAGGGATAAAAGCAGAAGATGGAGTGCAGGAGAGATAAATTTGGAGCAGAAGGAATAATACTAGGATGAATGGAAGAGAAACATAAGGGGTTGAGGGATATAAAAATAATAAGAATTGAAGAATAAAAAGTCACTTAAAACAAGATAAAATCAAACAATCAACCAACAACAGCCAAAAAAAAAAAAAAAAAGACAAAAAAAGCCCTCTTGTTAGTTTCTAACTGGCCAGACCAGTTTTTCTGGTCTTGTTGGCTTCAGCAGGCTGAGGGGTGTTTGAAATGCTTATCACTCTTACCAGTCAAAACTCAGTAAGTCTCCGGGTTACTGTCCCTAGGGCCAGCAGGGCACTCTCCCCAGAGCCAATCTGACTTTCCCCTACAGGACCCTGGGCGCTCCAGAGCACGCTCTCTGGAGCTCACTGCTTCCATCTCCTGGGCTCCGCCCCCCCCGCCCCGCAGTGTTCCTGTATCTTTTCCAGGCTCACGATGCAAGCTCCGGGGATTGCAAGGAGATGCACCCTTCCCCAAAATTTCACTGCAGTGGGCACTATATTCTTGGGAAGCACCCACATCTTTTCTAGATTCATGATGCAAGCTCTGGGGATCGTAAAGGGGCACGCACTTCCACCAGTTTTTCAGTTTCGGGCTCTAGGAACCCCCTAAGTGCTCTGACCCTTCTGGGTTCACAGCGTGAGAGTCAGGATTCCCTAGGGGGCATGTGCTTCCCCAGTTCACCACCGCAGGCTCCAGAAACCAGAGAACCCCCGCGCCCTTTCCTTGTGCAGGGCTGGGAGGTCTGGGTTTTCCACCAATCCACACTCCCACCAGGCTGGGGGTGAACGTCCAGGCCACCCCCAGTCGTGCTGGCTGGAGGCACTCACTTCTCCCAGGGCTATGGGTGGATGCTCGCAGCCCCTGCGGGGTTGTCTCCCAGTCCAACTCCCCTCTCTGTGCCTTCAAGCCACAAGGTCTTCCCTGGTGTTGCTCAACCCCCGTTGTCTGGGGAGGGAGCAGCGACTCCCCTCTCCTGGGTGCCCTGAGGCAGACCCGGGAGCACCGGGCCTGGAGGCTTCAACACCCCCTGGTTCCCGCGCTGTTCCCTGGGTCCCTGTTGTCCTGAAGCAGTCTCCTTACCATCTGGTTTTTCAATGTCCACTATAGTTTTTGATGTCCTGTTTTCAAAAACGTTTCAGTAACCTCGGCCACTTGCTCTGTTTCTCCACCAATCCACGAGTTTCTCTCCCCTGCAGAAGCAGAGAATCACGCTTCCTCAAGCAAAGCCGCCATCTTTTTTCCCCGAAATCCTTCTTTTTAAAGAAGCAATGAAAATGATCCTTAAAACCTTTTGTGTATATGGAATTTTTTAAAAATGCCATAATTTCCCAGATATTTGGAGAAAGAGACATGGGTCTAAATGATGAAGGACAAGCATTTATTTAAAAAGCTGCTCATTTTTTAAAACTCATCCCCTGTGCCAGACACTGACTTGTGCTTTTTACACACATTATCTCATTTTATTCCCACGATGCCCTATGAGACAGGTACTGCTTTAGCTTTATTTTACATACAGGGATGCAGAGTTCGAGACTAGCCCAGGGTTACATACTAAGGAAACGGTAGTAAATAGCAGAGTCAGTCTGACTTCAGAACACAATCCCTGTCTCCCTCCTAATCTGCTACTTTAGTATTCTTACAGTGTTTTACAACAAATAACCACATCTGTCAGACCAACCAAGCCCTCAATAATTTCAGAATTTTACATTTATCTTTATGGCTAACAATAATGAGAAATCTGTCTCAGACTGAGCTCTGAGTATAATTATAAAGTAGAAATGGAACCTATCTTTTCTCACTAAAGATAGTTGGAGGGGTGGTGTGAATTATTTTCCTTGGTTAAAGTTCTGGGACTTGGAGTAACTCACCCTGGAAATCCTGGGTTTGGAAATGTTAGGTTGTTCATACTATTCATACCAACATCCTCAGTAATGTTTATTTCCCTGTTATGAGCCTTAATATACACAGCACAGGAGCAATGCCAGACACTCTGTCCCTGTGTTCATGAGGCGTAGGAGTGAGGGACCCTTGGAAGCACTCTCTCTGCCCTTTTGTGTCATTATGCCCCATGACATGGGGACCTTCAGGCTTAAGTACCCTTGGCTCTGGCTCTAGAATTGCTGTTGCTCTGTTCTTAAGTAGGAATAAGTTTGGTGAGTCTTAGTAGTCACAAAATGCTGACTTCTAAACTTGGAAAAAGGGTCATTTACTAGTCTAGAACGAAAACCTGAGGAAGTATAGTTCACAGAGGCTGAGCACAGCCTTGGCGTTTAAGTTCTAACCCTGGGAAGAGAATGACTTTGAGCAGAATTCTTAACTCAGGAGACATGGACCCTGAGATGATAGAAGGATGTCAGGGAGGCAGTGAACTGCCTTCAAGTACCCATGAATTTTTCATGGGAGAAGGTCTGAATAGATTTCAGTTTCATAAGCTTTTTCTAGGGAATCACAATTTACAAAACAAAGAACCAGTATGTTTTTCATGAGTCTGCACAAAGAGAGAGTTAGGAAAAGAAGGATTTTACATATCTCCATATGTAATTAGAACTGAAGAATTCTCTAGGCTGCATTCATGATGACTGTGAAGTCTGCAAATATGCATCCTATTATTTTACTGTGTACTGTAATATAGTAACAACAAACCAGTTATTATGTATTTGTGTTCCTAGACTAAGTAGCCATCCTGTATGTATACCTCAGCGTGGAGTACTAGATGGGAGGGCCTACAAATAAATATTCATTTTTACAAAATTATACCCAATAATTTCCCAAAGCAGTTGTACCAATTTTTCTTCTTAGTTTTTGGCAACCTAATAGAAGTATACTGTGGTCTTCATTTGTATTTCCCAATAGTTAATGCAGTTGATTATGGTTTTTATTATGATGTCTGCTCAAACTTTCCATTCATTTTTCTACTGAGTTGTTTTATTATATTAATTTTGCAGATTCCTTTTTATGTTCTACATGTTAACCCATGTTCAGTTATATACATTGCAAATATTTTCTCTCAGTTTGTGAATTGTGCTTTTACTTTGTTCATGCATGGTTTTTTAATGAATAAAAGTTCTTAATTTAATGTAGTCAAATTCAAAGTTTTTTCTTTTATGGTTAGCATTTTTGTATTTTAATAAATCCTTTTCTAGCCCAGAGTCAGAAATATATTTTCTTTTATTGTATTTTAAAATTTTGCCTCTTGCAATAAGTTCATTCTCTGAAACTCATTTTTGTATGTGATATGAAGTAGATTCCATTTGATTATACTGATGCCTTTCATTTTGAGAAACTCTGATTCTTCTATTGTTTGTCTTTGTGTGTATTTTAATGAGAACAACTCGAGCTGGCAGGCAGCAGTGGAGAGACAAAGGCGCCAAGGGTGTATTTACCAGTGTCCCTCCATTAATTTTTATCAACAACACAGCCCTGGCTTTTTCCGCTCACTTCTCCCATCTACCTTCACCCTCTCTCTCCTTCCTTCCCTCTGCCTTCCCCTCCCTCTCAGCTGTGTTTTCCTCTCTGTCCTGTGAGATTGTGTCTGGGCTGCTGCTCTCTGCAACTCCATTCCAGCAGGCTGCATGCAGTGCAGCAGCGCTGGGGAAGGCCGTGTTGAGTCCAACTGGAAGGCCCCGTCATGCCTCTGTGCATTCACTTGCTTTCTGGATTGGAAGCGGCACAGTAGTAGCTGTCACTCATGTCAAAGAGAAAAATAAATACACTGCTGCCCTGACACAGAGGAACAGGAAAAAAATAACCTCTGATTTGTCAAGTACAGCCCAAGCTTTAGCAGTGTGGTTTCTCAAATCCACAGCACAGCATGCGTGGGCTGTATTTCTGGCAGCAGAGAGAAGAGTAAAGTTTATAAGGGAAAAAAACAGAAGGTAGGACGGACAGGACTGTGGACAATATCAAGCAATGTAGTTTGAAGTAGAGAAGGTAAAGTCATCAGAGCCATATGGGTCTATGCATGTGGCTCCTTCTGTCACAACCTGACGATGTTGGGGATAAGAATGACAGAATAGGACAAAGAAAAATGTACACATTCTGGAAGAATCAAAAAGGAAAACCAAGAAAGACTAACTCTAGTTTAGGAAGAGAAAAGTTGAAAGTCATGTACAAGGAAAAAATGATACATGAAATTGTTGACATGAACAAAAAGATAAATGTCTAATAAAATATTCGAGTCTTGGAATTACCCACTTTACCTTAGCTCTTCCTTACCCTCATGTACAAGGTCAAACATTTTTCTCAACTTGACCAAAATCTGATGCAAGAGCTATAGTAAATGTGGCTTCTACACACACACACACACCCTACCACATTCAGATAAAAAGTAAAAAAAATAAGGGAGATATATCAGTTACCTATTGCTTTGTAACAAACCACTCCCAAAACCTAGTGGCTTAAGACAACAACCATTTCATTAGTTCACAATTGTGTGACTCAAGAATTTAGGAAGGGCTCAGCTGGGCAGTTCTGAGGGTCTTTCCCCAGAAAGACCCTCACTCACATGACCATGGTCATCCATGGCTTGGCTGCAATTGAGTGGTCTCAGATGAGCTCACTGAAGTGTGTGGTAGCTGATTCTGACTGTCAGCTGGTTGGTCTGGGGACTCAGATCTACTCCATGGGGCCTCTCCTCCCCCAGCAGGCTGGCCCTGGCTCCTTCCAATGGTGGTGTCAGGGCAGCATTACAAGGTGACCGGAGGAGAATGCAATACCGCTTCAGGCCCAGGCCCAGAAGCCAGGTAATACCACTTCCACCATGTGGTATAGGTCAAATCATTTCTGGAGCAGCCAGGAATGAAGGCATGGGGAAGCAGGTTTCATCTCTTGATGGGAGGTATGATAAAGTCAGTTAATAAAGGGTTAGGCATGCAGGGATAGGAAGAATTATTGTGGTCATCTTTCAGATACTCTACCATAGGATGGAACTGTAAAATATCTTCAGACTTATCAATATTAAGAGTCTGCCATAGAAAATGGGACTCACAACCTTGTGTAAAACCCATCACTTCAAATAGAAAATATAGTAGAGAATCAAGCAGACCCTGGAGGGGCAAACCCACTGGCTCCCTCCGTTGGATGTCCTGGTAGTCTGGAGCCAGCAACAATGAGTTCCTACCATGGTGACTTACAGGAAGTATCTTATATCGTTCTGTGTTTGTGTCTAAAATTTTTTATGGGAAAATATACATAAAGCTCTCAGGAGATAAAGTAGAGAGCATGGCTCACTAAATTTTATGCTACTAAAGCAAAGGGCATTCGTGGAAAACTGACCTTTGCTCCTCTGAAGTGGAGGATCATGGAAAAGCTTTATTTAATCCAAGAATTGCAGTTTCTCTTTTACCAACAGTGATGCAGAGAACGTGGAAGTGGAGGTGCAGCCATATTAGGTGCCAATTGAAGCTCTCTGCTGGATGGGTTTCTTCCGTAGCTATGCATCCCTTGTCAAGGGCTGTCATGTTGTGGAAGAGACTGTCCATGGCATGGCCACTGCTGGACCCATTAGCTAGTCCAGGGCCAGAACAGAGATTGCTTCCTAAAAATCCCTTCAGAGGCTGTCTGATTGTAGCTGCCACTTTCCTCCGGATGTAAATAGTACCTCTCCTCTACACCCTACAGCGTCCAGTTCCTTGAACAGGCCTGGTCTGGGCAAGCATGTAAGGCATTTGCCCTCTCCTGGGAGAGTGAGGTGCCACTACCCCCATCCATTCTGCCCCGTTCTGTGTCATCCTTTGACACTGGTCTAGCAGCACTGGGATCTGCTCCATCTTGCCACCACCCAAGCCATGCCTCAAATGTAAGATTCTCTTAATAAAGTGTTAATTGCCAGACTGGAACAGCTTCCCCCTTTCTTCCATCTTTCCCAGCCCTCCACTCACACAGGCATATTTTCAGTCTGGGGATTTCCCCTTGGCCTGTGCAGGAACATAAGCCAGGCCTGGTTTGCCTGTGTCCACCTTCGTCTGGCTGGCTGTGGCGCTCTGGGAAAGGGTGGTTGGAGCTTTGGTGAAAGCTCCAAGTGGTGAAAGCTTGACCTTGGCAGCTTATTCACTTTGCTGGAACAGTTTAGGAAGGAGGATTACAGAGCTATGCCAAATGGCCTCTCTAGGTTCTTGAAGATGAACTTAAAAATAGAAGCCCATGAATCCTTCACCAAACTATAAACTAAATTATCAAAACTGTCAAATTTACCTATTTGTACCTCCCTATTTGCTTTTCTTCCCAATCCCTAAAGGTGAATCTTATCCTGAATTTTATTTATAGCTCTTCTATGTACTTTGGAGCTTTATAGAAACAGTATCACACTCTACATTGTTAAGCCATTTTCATTTTTCCGAACTCATGATTTTTTTAGGATTCATCCATGTTATGGTTTTCAGCTGTGGCTCATTCACTTTCATTTATAATATGCAAATGTGTGACTATTCCAAGCTTTATCTAGTCTCCTATTGATGGGGTTTCTTCCACCTATGAATACTCACCCAAGGCCTATGTGAAAGGTCCTTTAAGCAATGAACTTGGAATGAACTGTGCAATACCAAATTGTTGTCTAAAGCTGTATCCCTACCTGCGAGGATGAGCATTTCCATTGCGCCACATCCTCACTAATGCTTAGTACTGTCTGACTTCATCATGACCAGCTTGTCTGGTCCTGTGACAATACCACACTGTTTTAATTACCATTGCCTTGGAATAACAAACTCTTCATATCTAACAGGACAAATCTTACCTCCCCCCACCCCACCCCACATCCTGCATTATTCTTCATGAGTGTCATAGCTGTTTGGATCTTTTTCTTTTATTGTAAAAAATTCAAAATCATCTCGCCAAATTCCTTGACTCACAAAGTTGGTATTTTGAATAGAATTGCATCAAATCTATAGGTCCATTTTGGGACAACTGACATACTTATGGTATTTACTTTCTATTCTTAAAATCTGATTATCCCCCTTTTTACTTGTTTTTTTTTTAAGTCTTTAAATAATGAAGGCTTTAACTATGAGTCTTATACCACTTTCATTCACTTTATTCCTAAAAATATTATGTTGTGTTATACATAATTTCAATTTCAACTTTTTATTAACTACATGTTGCAGTTTAGCCATTCTGGTGAGCGAGAAAATGGCCCAGTCCCAGTAGCCTGGAGTTCACAGTCTACCGGAGGCAGTCGCACAGGCACATGGGAAAGCACAGCTGCAGTGAGTGTGAGCGAGGGGGAGCAGCAGGTGCAGAGCCCACAGACTTGGAAGATCAGCTGGGGCAGGGGCGATGTGATAACAGCTGTGGTGGAGTAAGCAGGGCTGTGGGAGCACACTTGGGGTGCCTGCCAGGAAAGGCTTCTGGGGGAATGACTTCTAACGTAAGATCTTACATTTCTTTCAAGGAGGTAGCCAGGTCATGATCCAGGAGAAGACCTTCCAGGCAGAGAGGATAGCATGTGGAAGGCCAGCAGCAATGTCTGTGGAGGCCAGAGCAAGAACAGGACACAGTACCAGATGAAAATGACGAGGGGAATTCAGTCCAGAGGCTTGAGACCTTGTTCCAGAGTTTGGACATGACTCCGTAGTCTGGAGGGTGCCAAGTGGGGATACGCATTTTTAAAAGGTCACTCTGACTACAGTGTGAAAATTAGATGAGAGGCAATCAAGGCGGGAGCAAAAGAGCAGTTAGGAGCTGGTGGCAGTTTGAAGTCAGAGAATATGTACTTGGATCAGGGAGCTGACTGGGAGACAGAACTGACAGGCTGTGGCCGCTGGTCAGAGTTGGAGAGAGAAAGGTGGTCACAGTGACTATGAATTTTCTGGCTTCAGCCGTAAGCCTGCTCTGGATTTGACCATCTGGTCTGGCACAGTGTGAATCTCCTGTATTATCCCCTTCCATCCTTGTCTTATGTTCTCTAGTGAACTTGACCTTTTCATTATCATGCCATCACTTTTAGTAAGATCATGAACTATATTGCCAAGTGAACCACTGAATTAACGAGAAAATTTGAGAAATGCATATCCTTTCTTTGAAAAAGAGGTAGTAGAAATAACAAAAGTTACAACGAAAGCTAGCTTTATGTGCATTTTTTATGTTCTTGACCTTGACCTGACCATTTTGCATTTATTATCTCATTTAATCTTCACAACAAACAGTAAAGATAGGTACTTCCGTGGTTTTTGTAAGTGAGAAGTCTGAGGCTCAGATTGCTTAATTAACTTTGCCAAGGTCTGACTGACTCCAGAGCTTGTGTGCTAAAGTCACCTTTGCCATTGAAATTGCATCCTTGGACCTGGAGCAGCATCAGCAACACCTAGGACTTGTTGGAAATGCAGAGTCTTGGGCCTCATCCCCGACCTCCTGAACTCTAATCTGTGTATTAACAGGGGAATTTGCTATGCTGCAGTCCCAAACTAGGAGAGAGATTTAATATTTTACTTAGGATTTAGTAAGGACAGACTATAGGAATCACAATAATTTTAACTTGCATTTTAATCCATATTATTCAGGCATCATCAACATTGAACCAAATCCATTAATTTTATAATTTATATCCACAACATTTATGTGTCTGTGCATGTGTCCGGGTCAAGTATTGTATCTGTGTTATGTAGGAGGTAATTGATAGAAAACTATCACCTATCACAATGAGAAATGCTCACCATTCTGTTCAGTGCTGCCGGTATGGGAGGTGTTCAACCTGTTTTAGCAATTATGTTCTGATGTCATTAAAAAGAGGTGGCCCCAATAAAAGGAATAGAAGTCAACCCTAACTACAGCTCTGAGATGCTTAATTGCTTTATTTCACCCTTACTAAGTCTCACTGCATGATATACATTATCAATGTATCCATAGCCATGCTACATTATCAATGAATATGAATCATGAATATGAATAATGGCATCACTGTTTTAGCTTTAATGAGCAAGTATAATCTTGAAGTTCATTGCTACTGGGTAGAAGGTGCCTACAATATTTACTTTCATATAATTCTTGACTATTTGCTCTGTAGTTGCATCTCCTTCCTCCAAATGTAATTTCAACATCTATGTGAATTTGACCTGATTTTGACTGGATTAAATTTTGGAACTCTGTTCCCGTGCTTTGTGAAGTAGGTTCCTCAGTCTTTCCTCAGCTTCTCAAGGATTCCGTGTCACTCGCTCCCTTCTTCAAACAAGTTCTTCCACAATGGAAACACTGAGTGCAGTAACAACAATCACGTGTGTTTACCTAGCATTTGTTTTGTGGTGGCCACTGCAGGCACTTCACATGCATCAAGCTCACCAGTTTCCTCCATCTCCCATTTAAGGATTTGCTTTTGCATCATAAGAATATGTGTATTTATTTCTATAATAAAATTCTCCCGTTTTCTTTATTAAAACAATTTTTATTTTTTCCTTAAATATTAAAATTTAGCAAAATAATTTCATAAAGATTCTTATTTACAGAGTAGACTCTTGCTAAACATTTTGGGAATCTACAGTAGACACTTGGGTTTCTTAAAATCAATATTGGCTTATAATACAGGAAACTGGGGGGTGGGGGTGTATGGGGACACGTATTGAGATTCTGAGTACTTTCCACTCAATCTTTTTGTAAACCTGAAACTACTAAAAAAAAGCCTGTTAATTCAAAAAAGAATACTCATTAAAAATCAATTCCTTTCTTTAATAACACACAGAATATACCAGATATTTCCTATGGCCTCAATGGCCATGCTGCTGGGTGAAAACTGAGAGTCCATCTCTAAATCTAAGACTCAGGTGGTTTTAGGTTAATGAACTCTGAAAGTGCACTCAGCTTGTTGTGGTGACAGCACCTTGGTTGAGCAGTTGGGCAGTGGCCCTACTACGTTCATCCCTATTGTGGTATCAGAGGTCCAAAGAATAGACTGGACTCTGGGCTCTATAGGCTGCCAGGAAGCTTTCCCTCTGGTTAGCCTGACGTATTTGGTGGCTTCCTTCTGAATCCTTTCCAATAGGTATTACAAGGCTTTCCTAATTGCCCAAGTTAAACCTTATTTCTTCTATTTACAGGATGCATATTAGCTCTTGTGAGTCTCTTGCTTTTCTTTTTGTTAATCCTCATCTGATGATATATGTATTGATTTTAGAGAGAGAGGAAGGGAGAGAGAGAGAGAGAGAGAGAGACATTGACCTGAGAAAGAAATGTTGGTTGGTTAGGTCCCGTGTGCTCCCTGACCCCAGGGATTGAACCTGCAACATTTTGGTGTATGGGATGATGCTCTAAACACCTGAGCCACCCAGCCAGGGCTTGCTTTTCTTCAAGTGTCCAAACTACACTATTTACAAAGTCATGATGCACAAAACTTTTTTTATGAGTGGGATCACAATGTATTGTAATTCTTAATTGAGTGTGATTCTATAATCACATTTCTAAAGATCATTTTCTCCATGGCTGTGACTATAATGTCTTTATTATGCTTTTTAATTACATGCAGTGTGGCAATGTTTTTTTTCCCTCCTCTAAATATTAACCTTCATTTAATCATCTGTTACTAATTGATTCTTTCTGTCTGGGTCTTACATACCACTTCTGTTTCCAAATTTACTTATGTCTTACAGTTTTTTCCCATTGATTTTGTATAACTTGGCATTCCGTTCTTGGGTTCTCCTCTATCCAGGTAAACATATGACTTCTAACATATGTAGATAAATTGCTTACATGACTGTGAAAGTGCTGCTTTTAATCTGCAGCATTAAGGTATCTATTCTGGGTTACAAATTTAAGGCCTCTGCAAAAATCAATAACTTGATTATTTAACAAGTTCTCTGCTGTGCTTCACAGGGCTAGATACAATTACAACTTTATCCCAGCAGAGAGAAGTTAAGAGTATAGGAAAAGGTAAACATTATCCTGAAAGAGTGGAAAGTAAATGGAAACTCACTTGAAAGAATTTAAGTGGTTGTTGTGAATGGCACATGCTTTAGGAAAGAATTTCATGTCAAAATAGCCAGTCTATACAGCAAAGATACTTTGTTAGAATTTTGATTGCTCTTTAGCCTCTTCACAAAGTGCTTTTATCTGCATTTCACAACAATCATAAGAAACAGGTAGGGGCAGATGTTATCTCATTTTATAGAAAACTGAGCATTAGAGAAATTAAATTACTTTCTCAAATACTTTTCATTAGTATTTGTCAAAACTGGAAGTGATTTCTATTTTTTTCTAATTCTTAGATATCTGCAAATGCTTTTCATCCTTGGTTAAGTGCTACCCCACCCTTGAAACTGACACTTTTTAATCACTCACTGTAATGAAGTTTGAGACTTATGATAAAAGTGATAAATAATAACAGTATTATATATACATATATGCACACATATATATACATATACACACCACTTTCAATTTTTAATGAAGTTTTTATATCTATTATTTCATTGCCCATCTAGTCATCTAGAATATGAGGTTTCCCCAAAAAAGGGATTCCCTAAGCTGGATCCAGAAATGAATATAAATCCAGTAAAAGTTTTTAGGACAATGTGACTGCAAGAGTCCTTCGTTAGTGACAGTACTGTGTTCATAGGAGTTCAGAGAACTGTACTATTTAGGTAGTCTCTAAAGGAAATCAAATACACAGAACCTGCAAATCAAACAGCAGAATGCATTCAATTGCAACCTAAATTGCACTTTTCAGGAGCTGAAAGTCTCTAATCTTTTTTAGACCTAACTAGTCTATTACATCCACTGATGTGCAGCTTAGCTTGGCTACTTCTAATGAATAACTTTTATAAAAAAAAAAAAAAGAAAAAGAAAATGGTTTTCATACTGGAAAAATAGAAAAGGCTCCCCAAAGGTTTTTTTTCCCCCTTTACCTTCTAAATTTAACTACTTTTCCATATATTCAATTAGGAAAACTCGGCTATTTTTAAAGATGTTTTCTTACCTAGTTGCCAGATAATTTCCAATCTTCTTTTTTCTCTTTTTGCCTGCCTCCTCGCTGCATGAGATCACAAGGAACATAGCCATTGATCTACAGTTCCAAGAGCCATCCTCTGGTTCCCTTCCTCCCATATTGAAGAATTTCAGCATTCAGGAATAGTAATGGGGTTTTGTTTCTAAAGTTCCACATACTTAAAGGAACTTTAGTTGAACCTTGAGTTGTTTATAGCTATTTAGATACTTTGAAACATGTTTTGAATAGTGTCAATACTCTCCAGGCAATGTAGTTAGGAGAACATCTCATTTTTTTACAACCTTGCTCAGAGAAGAAAGGCCATTAGCACGATGCTGTTTGGGGGAGGGGAGGAGAGTAAAGGGGGGATAAGTGGTGATGGAAGGAGACTCGACTTGGGGTGGCGAACACACACTACAGTGTACAGATGTTGTAGTGTGGAACTGTGCACCTGAAACTTGTATAATTTTGTTAACCAGATCACCTCAATAAATGCAATAGAAAGGAAAAAAAGTGCTACCTGCAGACTCGTGACACTGTGCACAGGCGGCTGCTGGACCGGGAGGACAAGCATTTAGGAACATTCATAGTGACTGAGTGATTTTCCATCTGTCGAATTTAATAATAAAATATCTGGGCTTGTATTTTGTAAGATATAAAAATATCATTTACCCAGCATTTCATTTTTTATTGTATTTTACAGAAGTGTTCGTGGAAATGATTTGAAAATAATAATAATATTAATTAACAAATTAATCAGTGCTCTTTTACCATACAGTTTGAGAAGGGTGCTCAGGGAGGTTAATTCAGAGATTTTCTCATTTCTCATAGGAAAAGAAAATGGTCAGGAAATCATTATTAGGTTGTGATTAAAAACACGTGGGTAAACTTCACCAGGTGGATAACTAGTTTCTCAGAACAAATCTTAGTTCTATTAAAATTCATCAGAAAATTACTTGAGCATTTTTAAGGGATGATACTTTTCTCCTGGGAGATTTTTGATAAAAAAATGACCTGACTCACATAAACCTTGCTTCAAGAGTTCTTGTATTGGAGTCAAGGAGGAGGGAAGAAGTCGAGTTAGAGACTTGGAATCCGGGTAGACTGTGCTCCTTCCTGCCTGGCAGGCTCCGCAGTGAGTGGGTTTGAGTCACAAATAACTGGTGTCCAGTTCTAAATGAAAAGGGCTGTTTCCCACAAAGGCCCAGAAGGACAGAGATACAGGCATGATCTCTCTGATGGATACGCTAACACTAGCCTGGTGTTTTTGAGAGAGGGAGACTAAGGCCGGGGAAAATGTGACAAAAAAAGCTCTTCAGTGGCCTCCTGAGTACTCCCAGAGAACTAAATTAATGTATCTTTCCCCAGATAAATATTCAGTTCCTGAATGTTGAAAGTTCTTGGCTTCCCCAAAAGATAATTTGTATACTGAGAATATATTTTAGCACTCCCTTAAGTGAGTTTATAAAATTTTTATAATGGAAAGTGTCAAAATTTGCTCTCTCTCTAAAATAACAAACGTATGTAGAGATAAGTTTTCCTCAGTTGAAGCAACATTCATACCATGGTGTGAAATTCATCCATGTTAAAGTGGAAATAAAATACTGCTTTAGAACCTCACTTATGACTGAATAGAATTCTAACCTAGAAAAGTACTTCCCCTTTATAGGCTCTCTCGGACTTTTTATTTTGACATGTAATAATATTCATGAGTTTTTTGTTTTATTAATCTGAATTTTAGTCTTCTTCAATGAGATAGTTTGTATTAAAGAGTTTATAAAAATCCATGCCTGTGCAGGAGAAGTTACAGTCATGGGAAATAGCTTTTATTTTAAATGGCATATTGCCTACTCTCCCCTTTTACAAAATGGAGAGGAAATACCACACATTAGTTCCTCAGAACGGAAGAGTTGCCTTTATAATGTGTTAGAGTTTATTCTCATTGCTACCTTGCTGTTTAGGTGTGATGTTTTCTCACTAGCCTACACCTCCATTATGAGAGTTCATTAATCACTGTTGAGGACATCTCAGTATTAGGGAAAATACTCTTAACAAAATTTGGTTTAAATAGGTGGAGGAAAAATTTTACCATTGCCACAAAGATTGAGCAGACAGTGAATAATGATCTTTAATACCTGTTCCCTTTGGAGGACAGGAATAATAATAGCTTGTTATTTGTGTGTATTAAAATCCTTTTATACTGTCAGTGTTCTAAAAAAAAATCCCACAATTTCAGAAAGCATAAAAGGATGTGAAGGTAGTAAAGAAAATAATTGTGGTTTTTATGATTTAAAAAGCTTACACTTAAAATTTGAAGATGATAGATTTTATTTAAAACGTGAGAGGGATGTATACATTTCTTCATTGTCCCAAGGACTTGCATTAAACTACAGTCAGGGCACAAAACAAATGGATATATCTACAGCCATGCTTTTTAACCACCGACATCCATGCAGAGTTGAGGCCAGATTTTAGCAGCACTGCAATTTAGCAGATTTACCGCAATTTATGTTTCAAGTGTATTCATTTAGATTTCAAGATCATTTCAAAATTAGAATCTCTTTGACTATTGGAAAGAAAAGTTGAAAGTTTAAGAAAGATCTTCAATAAGCAGATGTGAAAAGCTATTTTCGTAAAATTATTTGTGGATTTCAGACTTGGGCAGACTCTAACTGTGTGCAGAAAGGAGTGTGAGTTATATTAAGATGGGCCTTAAACAGGAGGCGGCAGCTTTCACCACAGAGGAGGCTGGAACTCCTTTCTGAAATCAACAGAAAGACATGATTAGCAGGAAAAAGGAGACCCCCGCTGTAGCTCAGCAGCCATTGGCTTTTTTATTGTGCCCTCTGGTGGGAAAACTTATAAATCACAATTTAAACAGTTTTGAACTCCTTCAACAAGGCTTGTTTTTATTTCTGGGCTTTATGTATAATCAAACTTAAGCTCAAGGGAAAATACATGAACAGTGTTTGTTTGAGGCAGAGTTATGTACCGACTAATCCAGCCTCCTAATTTTGCCTAGAGATGATAAATTATTTAGTCCTGAAAGAAGTGAACTACTTATTGTTCGGTGTTCCTGCGTCCCAAGGAAAGTATTAATTACTGAATACCTCGTAAGTGTCAGGCTCTACTAACTCCACATTTAGTCCGATGCGTATTCTCCTTGTTTCCCTGTTAACCTGAAGGTCTTCCCGGTGCTAAAATCCCACCTCCAGTCTATTGTTCACACTCATATACTGAGGCTTCAAATGCTGTTTGCTTCCTGTCCCCTTTCAGACAGGGGCCCAGGGGGCAAGACCGGCAGGTGTGGGTCCCAGGAAGTGCCGTTCTCTCTCAAGGTAGTGAGACCACAGGCCCCCCGAGACATGGGTGGGGTCCTTCATACAAGATAGCAGTGGGGTTGGGACCTCCAACTCCTGGCCCCATGTCCTGAGCCAGGAGGGGACGAAGGTCTGTGTTGGAGAGCCACCATGGAGCTTGTGAAGCTTGGAGAGCTGAGGAGCAAGTGAACATAGGAGGCAGGGGAGCAGAGACTGGCAGGACGTGGGAACACGCAGCATTTGCTCTTAGCCTTGGGTGGTGTGCTCACATTGGCTGGCCAAGGTGAAAGACTCAGAGTAGACACAAGTGTATAGAATGTGAACATTTTTAGAATTAGGAAATGTTACAACAATGTGTAGTCCCACTTTTGCCTCTTTAAAAACTGTGTTTTCTTCTTTATAATAGGATACATGATATACATAGTAATAATAATATAATAGCTAACACTTATAGGCCCCCTATGATGCGTTTTGTTCCAAGCACATCATGTAGATGTACCATTCAGTTCTTACATGCACCCCACGAAGCAGGCTGCATTGTTCTCCACTTGTTGATGAGGAGACCGCAGCCCAGAGCAGTAGGTGCTATGACAGATGTCACGTGGGCAGTGAGTGGAAAGAGCTGAGGTCAAACGCAGGCCATCTGGCCCCGCCCTATGCTCCTAACTGATACTTCATTCGTACATGAAGTTATGAAGCATAATAACAAATCAAACACCTACACACCCTTGGCTCAACTTAAAAAATGAAAGGTGTCACTGGTCCCAGCAAAGGCCCCCAACCAATGTGCTTTCCCAGAAAGGCCAAGTGGCCAGCCCTCAGTTGGTTATATCTTACTGACTTTAAAATGTGACTGTTGAATTATATAAACATTACAAAGTACCGAAAGCAGAAGTTTACTAGTTTCTTTATTTTTTAAACATTTTATTTATTAACTTTTTAGAGAGGGAAGGGAGGGAGAAAGAGAGAAATATCAATGTACGGTTGCTGGGGGCCATGGCCTGCAACCCAGCCATGTGCCCTGACTGGGAATTGAACCTGCGATGCTTTGGACAGCCCGAGCTCAATCCACTGAGCTATGCCAGCCAGGGCTAGTTTCTTTATTTTTTATGGATGCCAACAACAGAATTTTTGCTTTACGTGACTTTTCCCCTTGTATGTGGAGATTACCCCCTTACTCACCCCTTACTTGATTTTAAACAAACCTCAGCCTTCTGTTTCATTTGCATTTAGGGCCAGGGTAACAATTAGTGGTGCGCTAGGGTGGCCTGTGCTGGCGCCCAGTAGCTGAGGGTAATGTTTCAGGGCTTTTGTGAACCAGTTGTCGTATACAACCATTATTAAAATTAAATTATATAATTATACAAATGTATGAATTATATCAAAGATAAAGCTAATAAATACTAAGCACTTATCACTTCCTAAATTTTTGTTACATTGTGTTATTCATGCTCTTGAGGTTATTTACAACTAGGGTGTATGGGACAGCTACGATGTGAGACTGAGCTAGAAGTTGTACATTTTTCCCCAAATCTTCCTCAGACACCTCACATCGGTAACTTGAAACTGGTCATTGTGTATTTACACCATGGAAATCAGCAAGTGCTACAAATGAGGGCTTTTCCCCCAAACAGCCAGGTGTTAAGCAATTAGCAGCACACCACCAGTTACAGTGACGATTAATACACCACCTCTATGAAAAAATAACTCTTGGTCTAACAAACTAGTGATTTGAGCAGTAGACACACTCAAAATTTAAAAAAAGAAGCAGCTGAACAAAACACCAGAACCACAGTGGTCTCTAACAATGATGGTTTTAGTTTTTTTAATTTTTTATTGTTTTTCAGCAATATAGTTGTTACACAATGGAACCTAACAATGATGATTTTAAAGTATTATCCTTTAGTCAAAATCAACCCCATTTCCAAATTTCTCTGGAATTTGCGGATGGAAAGAGAGTGTTTCTGACACTGGGGTCAGTCCTGCGGGACCTCTGGGGCAGGGGTGTCCTCCAGTTGCTAGTCACAGCTCTGTGATCTGACAGTTTTTCACAGAATGGACTTGGAAGTAACAAAAATCAATTCTCTAATTAGCACTCCACAGCAGTAGTCCCCACTCTCCTTTGGAGATGAAATGCCTTTGGGAGCATTTAGCTGATAGGGCTGAAGGGCTCTGCTTCTGTCCAGACCTGCTTTTACTTGAGGTGACAGCCAGAGGGAACACTCCCCCTCAGAGCCGCAGGGCTCACCGAATGAACTGCACACGACTGACTCTGGCCCTGGAGGTCCTTCCTTCTGAAATAACTGTACTTGATTGTACCGACTGTCCTTTACATTACAAGCTTGAGTGTGCCAGAAATACATTTTTTTAACTGTTTTTTCTACAACTAAAATTACTTTGTGTTTCAAGGCTCTAATACTCTGGGTAGCTGAAACTAAATCTCTCTCCCTAGAGTAGTGTCCAATACTAGGAGACTTTGGGTCACCATAGTATCGGGACAGGGCCTTTTGGGTGTTATCTGGGCGTGCTGACATTCAGAGAGACACCAGAGTCTGGACTTCAGGCAGTGGTCTCTGTTTCACTTCTGTAGCCTGCCTTATCCTGGCAGCAAAGTCTAACTCATGTGTGAGCCACTCTGGAGGCCATACTGTTATTCTACACACACACACATACACACACACACACACACACACTCTGGGGGTCCTCTGAGGCAGCCTTGGACACATCTGCCTAGGCCTGAGGCCCAGCTGTGGCTCAGGAGACCATCTGGCTGCCCTGGGGCATTGCCTCTCCCATTTCTGCTGCCCAAAGTGGAGCGAAGTCTGAAAAGGAGGCTGTGTCTTCCTCTCTATCAATTCAGGGATGGGATGTGGCCACTTCTCTGCCCCCTGGTAGATGAGAAGAGGAAGCGAAAAGTCCTCTACTGGCAGCTTTCAAGTGATGACAAGAGGAGAGAAGATTCTGAGTGGTTTCTACTACTATCACAGCAAAAAAAGTATGACAGGGATGGCAACAGGAGGATAAAGGAAATCACAATGTCTTATTACCTGAATCCACCCCGATGTCAATAAAATTCCTGGCTATGATTAAGAAGATTACTGGGGGTTCAGTTACAAGTTAGGCTGAAACAGAACAGTTCATTGTAAAGACTAAATTCCCATTCAGTATCTTTCACTGTCCTTGAACTTCAGATCTCAGCCTTTTCCCCATGGCACTTGCCCTCGGCAAATTCAGGCTGTCTGCCGATGTGTATGTATGTGTGACTAGTAAGGTTGTGATTTGTCTAGAAAGGCAAGTTTGATTCAACCTAATTACCCCATCACTACCCTTCTGTGGTATATACCAAAATACCCACAATTGAATCAGAATCCGACTCAGAATGTCACCAAAAAAAATATGCCATAAAGAATAACTCCATCTTAACACTGTTGGCATTCAATGAATGTTGGTTCTATTTAGAGAACAGTTCTTTCCCTGTTCCTTATAGATGTTTTCATCAGCCATTGCATTTCAGGCCTGCTTTGAGATCTCACTGCTTCTTTAAATTGTATTGTTACGGACTCAATTCATATGCTCCCCTCCCAAATGAATATGTTCAAGTCCTATGCCCAATGTGATGGTTTTTGGAGGGGGGACCTTCAGAGGTAATTAAATTTAGGTGAGGTCATGAAGGTGGGATCCCTATGATGGGATTAGTGTCCTTCGAGGAAGAGGAAAAGAGACCAGAGCTCTCTTTCTCTCCCCCTCTGTGAGGACACCACGAGAAAGCAACCATCAGCAAGCTCTCACCAGGAGTTGAATTTGCTGAGATCTTCATCTTGGATTTCCCAGTCTCCAGAATTGTGAGCGATAAATGTCTGTTATATAAGCCACAATGGTATGGTATTTTGTCGTGAATGAATGTTACAACTTTTGTCTGTTTTTTTTTTTTTATTGAGTTGTAGGAATTCTTTATATATCAATGAGATTATGCCATTGTTCTGTGAGCTACAAATATTTTTCCAGTTTGTCATAGTTGATAATGAGGTTTTTTATAAATATCTTTTTCATATAATTGATGTCATCAATACCTTATTTTGAGGGGTTTAGGTCATTCTTACAAAGGCCTTCTACAGTCTAAATTTTATTAAAAATTCTTCCTTGTTTTCTTTAAATGCTTACCTTTGGAATAACTACTTGGCCTACCTCCCATTTCTGGTATAAAAGTTGTGATGTAAGACTCAAACTTTACCTACCCTTTCCCCAACTCCACACAAGATAGTGACCCATTCATTTCTATAGCATTGGTTGAATAAGCCATCTTTTGCCCACCCATTTGAAATATTATTTTTGTCATATCGCACATTCACACAGTTATTTTGGCTATTCCTGAACAGTATATTTGTTTTATTCATTGTCTTTCTTTTTAAGCACCAGTACCTCACTCTCTTAATTATGATAGCTATAAAATATATTTTAATATATGATAGGGCTAATGTCTCTTCCTTTTCTTTCCCAGAGTTTTTCTGACTATTCTTGCTTATTTTCAAAATAAATGTATGAATTACCTGTTTAATCTTGCTCCAAAATCATTTAGAACAAGGTGTTTTTACTGGTATAGTATTAACTTATAGATTAATTTGTGAAGATGTCATATGAGATGTTGCAAGTAATTTATTGCAAATTATAAAAGTATCAATAAGAAATCATCGTTTATCTTCTTTATATAGTTAGAATGAATCCAAGGCTAACCATAAGCATTCACACTTCACTGCATTCAGATACACTGGGAGGGAATGGGCCCATAGTCACCAACAGCTTCCTAGGAATCCCGCACACCTCCTGGCACAACGTAACTGTGCACTCAAGGGAGTGTATTATGCATGTAAACATCATCAGTCCTTCTGTTACATGGGGGGAAGGAGTTTGAATTTTAGCCAGAGCATATGCTCTTATTTATCTAACACAACTTACTGTGCTTTATTGACCTTTTCCAGGAATACTACCTGTTGTGGTATATTCCCAGTTTTATATATTTGTAAATATTTTTTCTTCAACAGCTCATGTGGAATTACATGTTAACAAAGCTTCCTGGAGATTTGGGGAACACAAGACTACTCTTAAAAATAGCAAAAGAGAACATCTGTAAAATTGTGGTAAAGAGACAGTTCTCATGTTTTCTGGTGTTTTCTCTTGATTGTGCTTTTGTTTCAAGGGAAGACTTAGGGACTAAAGAATAAAACATTAAATAGACTGGGATGGTATCAGCAACCAAATTCCTACAGGCTTGATTTCACTCACATTAACATGAGGAAGGAGTGTGTGGATCGCTTGAAGGGATAAACAAGTTTTGGTCCCTAGTGGAGAAAAAGCATGACGTGGCAGAGTCCAAAGCAAGTTCAGGCTGTAGGAAGAGTTGAAAAAGACACTCCATATTTTTAAGATTAGATAATACAATTTTATTTTCACTTGCTATGGCAACTCTTTGTCTCATCTTTGATAATGAGTAGCAACAATATTTACCATTCAGTATTCCAGTTGTTAAATATTTTACATACATTTTCTCCTTTAATCTGATAATTCTACCACGTTGTTTCTTCCTACTCTACAATTGAGAAAATCAAGTCTTAAAATAGTGAATAATTGAGCCAAAGGCACACAGACAGCAAATGGGGAACCTGAGGAGGCACTTGAGCTCTAACCACGAATTTGTGCTCCACCTTTTATAACAAACTATAGACCTTATTATTTATAACGCTTCATATTTATAATGAAGCATTTCCTCAAAGTGATCAAATATAAACATTTATACTAATTGTTGTACAGAGGTAAGAGTCTGCTCTTGTTTTAAATAAAATATGTTAAAATTGGAAACCTTACCCAGAAACCCACTTCGCCTTCATCAGCTCCCACATTTTGCAGAGTGAAGACATTCAAAGAGCCTTGGTGTGCCCTGCCACTCATTGAACAATTTCTTTTCAAGCCCCTGTCATGTGCATAGTGCCACACACCTCAGGAGCCAGCATGTGGAGTCTGTGTGTCTGATTATGCATGAAAAGGAATTCTTTGGCCTCACACGGTCCTGCGGTATCTTAGAGCAGCTCTCCTGTGTTTACAGGAGGCACACCTGGTCCAAGTGCAATACCTTGTAGGCAGAGTGCTATTACTAAGTCATGCTCTGGGGAGGTCGTGTGTCTGCTTCCTAGAGAATTCTTCTGACCATTTATTTTTGCAGCCACCATTACAATCGGCAGGTAGAAGTATTTACCTGGTTTTTCTCCTGGCTGAGAGTTACAGAGATAGAGGAGACCCTCTCAGGTGTCCCCTAGTGTCTGGCAGTCCCTCAGTGAACTTAAATGAAGTGGTAAGAAGAGGTGGCGTGGAGAATAAGGGGAAAGGAAGTATTGGAAAAGATGGGAAGGTCCACTTACACACAAACACATGGGTGATTGTGGAGAGCATCTCTATATCTGTCGTCTGTTTACCTTGAAGGGCCTGGTACAAACTTTGCAACAAACGGCACAAACATTAGAATTCATACCAGCTCTCTGCAAGAGAATATTTTTGGTCATTTAAAAATTGTGAGAAAGTGAAAGGCTGGAAAGATATAATTACTGTCTGAGGAGTTAATTCTAAATCATTAGGTTTCTTCTTTATAATGATTAGATTATAAGATGGAGAGGTGTCATAGAAATGCATGAAGTAATAGAGATGACTGGAACACTACATATCTAAATGACCATTTCATTAAGGAAATAGGCTGTTATTTTTAAACATTCATTGAATTTTTAAAAAAACCATGCTATAAATGATGAGAGAGATCCATACTTACTGTTGCAGAAATTTAAAACCCTTTGCCTCCTCCTATAAAATAATTAGACTGCACTAACAGCTCTGTACTTCCAAAGAGAAGAAACAATGGAACATGTTTGTCGAGGGTTACGGTGTTCATTCCAATGGGCTGGGATGCTACAGGTGTATAAGGCTGGGATGAGTCCCTGGTCACAGGGAGCTTCCTCGTTGAGGTTAAGGAGACATCGGCCCATAAACTATGGTCCCTCCTGCAAAACACGATAGGCAGTTAATCTAGCGCTAACAGGGGCTCAGTAAAGGGATGGAGAAAGAGCCCAGGTATCCTGCCTGCAATATTGCAAAGGGCAGTGGTCAAGGGTCAGAGATCTTAGTGGGGGGAAATCTTAGTAATAACCTAGAAAACACTCCCAGTTAAAAAGTAGAAACATTAGCTTATCATATCAGACTATTGATAAACACATTTTATGTAGAAAAAATCGCTAATCTGATGTGGTGTCCCCATTCCCAAATTGCTTGTTTTAGAGGTTTTACAACAGAGTTAGCACCTTAAAGATTCCACTAGGTGGAGATCCTGAGCCATATTCCATGTTTCATGACAAAAGAAAGAAAGGAAAGAAGGAAAGAAGGAAGGAAGAAGGAAGGAAGGAAGGGAGGGAGGGAGGGGCAAGCAAAATATTTTATTTTGCTTTTCACTTCACTTTTTGCATGGCTTTTCTGGGAAAGGTTACAAAGTAGAATTATGTATTGCTTGGCACACCAAAGAAAATCTGGCATGTGCCGACCAGCACTTCAAAGGTTTGTAGTAACACCTTTCTGTTGCAGGAGGCTGAATTGACACTGGAAACTAGGAGCATAAAAACCATGATGGCATTTTATTATGAAAGAGAAGTGCAGATGATTGTCCTTGCCTTCACAACCACAGTGACAAAATCACACATCAGTTACTTGAACAGATCTGTTTATAAAGACATTTACTTTAAAGCAGATGGCTGGATTCTCTCAACTCTGGATCTCTTTGTTGAGCTAGTAAGATGACAAAACATGACAACAAGTGGTAGGATGTGAATTTCCAAAGTGACTCAAATGTCTTTTGCTTTAGTGACGGACACAGAAATCTGTCTCTGTGGGTTGTATCTCATGCACGTGAGGTGAGGAAAGGAGGTGAGGACACCCTTGGCTCACAGAACAGCATGTGAATTTCCAGTTCAGCCTCTTGTACCAGGAAAGTCAGAAGAAACTGCCACCTAGAACACAGTGGAGGGCTAGCCAGGTCTCCTGGAGGCATCTGAGGGTTCTCTAGGAGCTCAAGAAACCTTTGGAACCAACAGCTCCATTTTCTCCTCTTTTTCACCTGTGGAACCTAAAGGCACGGCTCTGTGAATGGCAGTGCCAGGGCCAGAACTCCCCCTCCAGTGCCTGGCTATTCTACCAGATGCTTCCCATCTGAACTGAGCTGAGCTCCTCAACTGTAAGCTTGCCTCTTCATGTTGGGAAACCAGTAGAAGTCAGCCACCAAACCTTCTGAAAGAGATGAAATATAAATAGCTTTAAATCAGGAATACCAGCAGACCAAGGATCCAGGGCTAACCTTGCTACTCAACTGTGTAACTTTGCTCTTCAGGCCTCATCACCCTCATCCATGAAATGAGGAGGCTGGAGACACAGTCTCCTCATCCCGTCTGTGATCATCCACAGGCATATTGATTGCTCAGGCAAGCTCGGACCAACTCAAGAAAATAATCACAGGTAGTATCTTTGCCTCTACATACCTCAATAAAACATCGTTCTTTGGGGGAAGTTGCTTTGAGGATCATCACACTAATAAATCAACCCAATTGCCAAGTTTTATTCAGGAATATGGAAGTTATGCTTCTATCAGGGGCTATTTTAATTATATATCAAAGATTGCAGTAGAATTCCATATTCATAAAATTGGTAGGCTATCAAAATAGCCTATTAAAATTCAAATACCAAAATCTCAAAATACCCTTGCAATTACCGTCTTCCCCTCAAAAGAAAAGGATCCTTATGATAATAAATATGGTAGTGGTGGTTGCTTTCACTGTTTAAACCATTACCATAAAGCAAATATGTACTGTCCTCTCCATACTTACAACAGCATCAGATGCACCAGAAGATGACATCTAAAGAGGGCTGTCTGGGGACTTTCAAAGAAATGCCTGTGAGAGAGCGTGACTCCAAGTGCAGGCCCTTGTCCAGGCTCCATGCAGGGCATTCTATAAAATATGTTCACATTAGAGTGTGGGAGACTTGGACATGGAGATTGAAGTAGCACTGGCTTTGGTGGGGTTATTTTGTCCCCCTTCTTTCCAATTAGGGCACAGAGGTATGCTGGCATCTATGTTATTACTGTTCTAAGACTGCATCTCAGTGCACTTTAGGAAAGGGTCTCTCCTATGAAAAAAGACAGAAAATGTTGATAAAGTGAGAAATGCTTAAAATAGTAAAATACATAAGAGAAGACAGAAACTAAAGATGGGAGGACTCTGTGACTTCAGCTGCAACTCTTTGGTTTAAGTGACAGAAACTAACTCAGGACAGCTCGAGCAGAAAAGAGGTGTTTATTGTGAGAACAGAGGGTGTCTCACTGAATCTGATGGCAGAAAAGGAGCTGGCCTGGGCTAAGGAGCTGGACAACCACTGAAGATTCAAGGAGTACCCTTGATCTCTTTCTGGGTCCTTCCTCTCTCCCTTCTGCTGTCTCTCAGTGGAGTTGGAAGGCAGACGTCCCCTTGCCTTGCACTGGTAGTCTCTCAGCAAAAATGACCAATCCAAACTGAGTGGTTATTTTTATCTCAATCCCAAATTATTTGGAGTGGATGCAGCTAGAATCTGCATAGACTAACTTGGGGTGAGGTGCCCACCTTAATCTGAGCAATTCTGTCTTGGGAAGGCATGGCCTACATGGGGGTTCTGGGGCCCACTCTGGGATGTAGCAGTAGTTCTCAAGGTGCCTGTCATCCAGGGAACAGCAGCGTGTCAGGAGGTGGTGTCACCTTATGGTTAAGAGCAGGGATTTGGAAACTTACTACCCATGTGACTAAGTTGGGCAGGTTATTTAATCTTCTCCCTTAGCTTCTTTAGCTATGAGGAGATGAGGATGTCCATGGATTTGAGGTAAACAGATTTAATCCATGTGAAGCTGAGAGCGTGTTCATTGCCTGTAACATAGCTAATGGATATTAGTTGTTGGTGTTATCATAATTATTAAGAGGTATAGATACTTAAAAAAATTCAAGGTTACTTTGAATCAGGTTCTGAGGCTACAGCAACTTATTAGTAACCTTTTAGTTTATAATCCTCTTTTCCTCATTAATAAATAGACATTACATTTTAAAACCCAGTTTATATTAAGGCTTAGAGGACCTCTTAACTCCTGTGCCCTCTAGCCACCCTCTCCCCCCACCCCAAGTTTGCTACTCTCTGCTAAAACCAGCTTAGTATCATGTATACCTCCTGACCTTTTATTTTTTATTGATGAGAGAGAGAGAAAGAAACATCAATTTGTTGTTCCACTTATTTATGCACTCATTGGTTGATTCTTGGATGTGCCCTGACCGGGGATCAAACCTGCAACCTTGGTGTGTTGGAACAATACTCTAGCCAACTGAGCTACCTGGCCAGGGCCCTTTAACCTTTCTTACCCTGAGCCTTCTGCCTCACTTTATCTTCATTTTTAACTTTTGAAATTGTCTGGCCCTATATTCCCCCAAATCCCTCACATATCTTGGTTCATTTTCTCCACTATTAGCAGCTTAATTCCATACATCTTCAAGTCTGTCTAACACTAGGGATCTTCTTATCTTATTAAAGATATGAGGGCTAGTACTTCATCAGGTAGAATTTCTACAGCCTTTAAGTCCCCACAAGTGACAACATTTTTCACTCAGAGAAAATTAAAAAGCCCTACTTAGAGAATTGATGGCAAATTTACAAAGAATATTATACAATCATCCAAAAGTAATTCTTATTTTTTAATGAAACTCTGTATGAATAGGTATATTATTAAGTTAAATGATAAATGAACAGTGACTTGGGGATACATCTGTCCTACATGAATTTTTTCATTCAAAGAAGCTAATTATACCCATAACGGCCACCTTGAACTTAGTGTGGGCTGTTGACCATGATTTGGCAATGATCTCATTATGCAGAATTGGAGGTTATAAATGGTAGTTGTCAAGACAAGATTCTACCTTTATTTAATGGCCAAAGATATAAATGCAGAGTTTCTCAAACTGAACAGTCTGGGCAAGCTCCAAGGTGATGGAAGAGAGCAGGTTTGGAAAACTGGGTGGTGGTGGCAATAATAAAACTCACTCGTCCCGCCTCCATCGGCACATACTTTCCCTGCTGTCTCCTTTGCCTGGTGACTGCATTGACTGTCCTTCCTCCTCCTCCTCACCTCATTGTCTTCTCATTCCTGCCAACCCCTTCATAGTATTCTTCCCAAGCCAGTGTGAGACAAAGTGAAGGGTCTGCGATTACACTGTCCTTCCTAAATCCTAAAAACCATGTTATGCCTTGATTGTGAAGAAGAAAAATGCCAAGTGAGACATGAAAATGTCAAAAGTCAGAAAAGGGCAGCCATGGAACTAGACACTATAGTTGTCATACTGTGGGGTAGGAGACACGTGACTGGACTTTGTGGAGTCAAAGAGAAAACTCTTAGTTATCTGAATGGTGTTACAGCGTTTGGTTCCTGGGAGACCCGGATGTTCATTGACTTCCAATGCACAGCCAAGTCCTGCCCAATGAAAAATTGTTTCCCTCTAAGTGCTGGGAGTTCTAATGTTGAGAAAATCCTAGTGGACCAAAATATATTGATTATTTAGATCAGTGGTCACAAAATGGCTATTGAGCCAACAACTGTAGTAAACAGATGTGTGTTGTTTGCCTTGAATGCTTTAAATTTTTTACAAAAATTTAAATTCGAATGGAAGTACATTTTCCATTTTTCTGTCAGGCCCCCCGGAGGTTTTCCACTGCTTCATTCCAGTTCATCTCTGCTACCCAGTTAGAACCGGGCAGCATTTGAAGCTGCCTGCTGATTTTGATTTAGGTGTCACAAATCTATGTAATTGAAGAGAAATCAAACCCTGAGTTCTCCCTGTTGTTTAATTTTTCTTCCTCTGACATTTATGAACTGTTTGGCCCTAGGGACCTTGTCTTACATAGTTTCCAGGTTCCTGGGATATTACAAGTGAGAGCTTTTATTGTCTCACTTCTCTGGTGACCTGAAATGGATCTTATTGGTTGATCCTACAGTTTACTTAAGCCCTTGCAGAAAGTATTTTTATTATATTTGTTGATGCATTATGTATGCCATTTTTAAAAAAAGCTTTGAGGCAGCTTACTTACAGGAGTATTAAAAACAAAAAGAGAATCATGTAAGTGGTCAATTAGAAGTAGACTAGCAGGATTAATTTGTTACTTCAGTCAGACATTTAACTCTTCTTCCTCGGGTAAAACAAAGAGTATGTAATTCTCATTGCCCGATTAAAGGAAGCATACACCTTTGTTCGGACACAAAATATTGTATTACACACATTCTTATAAGGTGACTATCCCTATTAATATTTTCAGCCTCTTTGTATTTATTGCTACAAAAAATGGATTATCCATCCAACCAACTCTCACCCCAGGGTACCCTGGTTTCTGATGTGCAAAGGCATGGAGGACCAATAAATGCTTTTGAAAATAAGTACTTTTGAAAATCTTTGCAAGCTTAATCTATATAGGGCAAGGATTATTATAAAGCAAATGGATGTTTGTGCTAAAGCTTTTCAGGGCTGGGGAGAGCCTACCAGGCTCCATCAGCCTCCCGTGTTCTCTGAATAGGGCTGGGGCTGCAAAATCACACATGGTGCAAAGACCTATTCACCAGCATGTCGTGGTTATGAGGCCGTAGGTCCACAGCAAGGTGTTGATGGTGCTGTAAACCACTGAAGCTCAGCAATTACAATTTATTGAATCAGCAGCTCCCCTCGAGGGAATTACAGGCTTCTAGTTACCATTTGTCCAGGTGTCATAAACCAAGTCCAGAGATGTTGGATTGCTCACAGCAGAACTAAGGCAGTATTGTAATGGGGAAGAAGGCTCTGATGAAAACAAATTGCTCAACAGACAGCACCCCCCCCCCAATCCCCCGCACCTTGTGTCTCCTCAACCCACTCTTGTCTTAATCTCTGAAAGCACGTTTTGGAGGTGTTTCTGTGAGAACCAGCTCTCCTTTTGAACATCTCCAGAGCCTTGTTTTCATCCAGGCTTTGTCCCAGGAGCCCTGGCTCAGTTCCCACCCTCTGTTTCTCTGTCACTTTCCCCTCCTGGCATCTGCTTCTGACTTGTCCTTTCCAGCCGCTCAGCCTTTTCATCCTCTCTCTCACTTGGGGAAAGTCTCTTCTGTTCTGGGGCCCACCGAGGCTTCCCCGTCAATAAAACAAACTGACGGCAGGTTTAACACATTTCCCAATTATTGTCTGCAGATGCTTTTCAGAACAAACAATCCCTGAAACCTTTCACACACAAAAATACGCTCCCTGGCAAAATGATCTTGTTGGGAGCTTGAAAAGGAAAAACCCCGACAAAGGAAGGGTAGAAAACAGTCGCTGGCAGGAGCTTCCTGGCCTCAGACCTTACTTCTGTTCATGGGGATAAGGCAAGAAAAGTCCAAAGCATCACAGCCTGGCTCTGGGGCTACCACCTTGAAACTAACTGTCACTGAGAGACAGTGGCTGCGAGAACAGTTCCTTTATGTTATCATCTCATTGGTTGGTTAGGCTTTTCCATGTGCTCTGTTCCCTGGGTCCCCCTTTCCTACTATTGTGGATTCAGGTGGTTGATCCTGTCAACCAGCCTTCCCTTTCTGTACCTTTGTCTCAGGAGCCTCAGATGTGATCCCTGAAAGGCCTACCCAGAACTGTGGGGGAAGGGTGAGCATCCAGGCCCTCTCCCGGTTGTAGAGGAGAAAGAGAAATCTGGAGACATCTAGACATGCTTGATCATAGAGGAAGATTCTTCACTTTCTCTTTAGCAAAAACCTGTCTTCTTCTGTATTCCTTTTTCCCTCCCCTCTCCACTTAAAGAATTAGAAATTCTTATACTTATTGTATGTTCTCCTGGGCAGCGCTGGTATGCAGGTAATCCCAGAGAGCTGGGGTCCTTGAGGCTAAGCCCCCTCCACACTCAGTCATAGCTATCTACTGTGAGGGGCCATCAGGGATGGTTACAGCAAGTCCAGCATCCACCCCTCAGAGTCTTCTAAGGCTACCATGGGTAGCTGCCATTTCAAAACTCACTGCGTGGTAACCAGTGAGCCCCCTGAAGGGGGGCTCAACAGAAGGCTGGCTGCACCAGGCCAAGGGGTGGCCTCGCTTGGCCTGCTTTCTTTAGGGCTCTTGAAGGGCACATTCTTCATTCTCCCACCCATCCAAACGGGAGACTGGAGCTCTGTGTGGCAGCAATCAGTAGAAGGTGGGGAAAGGAAGCAGAGCTTGCCAAGTTCAGCCGGTCAGGGTCTGCCGCTCCCCAGCTTGCATGCATTTGAAGTAAGCAAAGTGATCCATCTACACCTTTTTTTCATAGGCCAAATCCCAATTTGAAGGAGACAGAAAAGCCTTCCAAATGAGGCAAAATACAGGGCGTAACTGCAGCCTAGGGGCATGTGTGTGCTTTCTAAAAGGAGCAAAACTTCTTGGAGCCATTTGCTCAGGAGAGTGGGGAAAGGGAAGGAATGAAAACCTGAACTTCAAAGAAATGTAAATAAAGCATTCCTTTCCCCTCTGATTTTAATCTTTTCATTGGCTGCTTCCTTCAAGGGGCTACTACGTAAGTGCGTGCCTACCCCTTCAATCCGTCAAAGCCTCTCAGAACAGGATCATGGTGGAGACACCTTGCCCCAGGAACCTGTAATGGAGGTAGTGCTAGCCCCAGAGTAAGGCCTTCGAGCACAAGAAGTGCAGCCACAGGGGCCGCGGGGGCTCTGCTTCTCGATCGCCCTTGGGAGCAGATTGTGGGAGCAAAGCTTATCTCCCATTTTTATCTGTTTTTAACAATGCTTTGCCTACTGCTAGTTAAACTGAGCTGCCTTAAGCTCAGCACAAAAAAGCCCTTTTCAGAGCAGCTAGCAGATAACTGTAAAAAAAAAAAGAAAAGGAACCATTCACAGGGCTTTCTTGGTGCCCTTTCAGGAACTGGAGCTGTGTTCCGACAGCCAGGCCTGAGAGGCTTTTGGGGACAAAGACATCACCAAGGATTAGGTCTACATTTATTATTCTTAAAGTTGCCACCACACTCTAGCCTCTACCTCTGCCTTCCTTACGAGGAACACCCCTCCACCACCCCCAAGATGGGCAGGCCTGCGGGCAGTTCTGATGGGTGTCCATGGACTGGTCAGTACAGCCCGGGAGGATCTCCTATGTTAAATCGTATCTCACCTGCCTTATTAGGCAATGGTGTCTAAAACACATGGTCTCATCTGCAAACTCTGGACCACCTGTAGCGAAGGTTATAGAAAGGAGAATTCTAGACAGCAGGATGGCGGCCAGATCCCACGAGAGCTCTGTGGATTGTTGGTTTCCACATCAGCGGTGCTGCAGGGGGGCAGCCGCTCTGCCTGCTCATGGGAACGACCCCCTGGGATGCCAGTTCTCTTCCACAGTGTGGCAGGAGTGGCACCCACTCTGCTGCTGCTGCTGAGGAGGAGATTTCTGAGAACGCTGACGTTTATTTTTAAATCTCTGAACATCACTTTGAAGTCAGGTTTCTCTGAAGTAACTCTGAAGCTGTTCCTGAAGAGTTTGATGAGTGTCTGAGGCGTAATTTAAAAGATTCTGGATGAAGAAATAGCCCTCTCTTCCCAACCCATTCTCTCTCAACCGCCAGCCATGTATGTTGGAACAGATTTTTCTGCAGTCACTGAGGATGGCCAGCTCTGGTCCAGAATCCCCTTGACTGAACTTAGTCTGAGGAGAAAGGATAATACTGCCCACTTCACTGTAGTCTTCAGAGTGTAGTCTCCTTCCCCATTACCTTCAACTATGTTCTTCCTTCCAGCATTTGCCTGTTGATTCCATGTCCATCTCCTTACTCTGGGCTTGATTAGTGTTATGGTGTTTACTTCTTCTGGGAAGGAACTTCTGGTCCTCTCTTTCTCCGGTCAAAGCCGACTCTGATGCAGAGGAGGTGTGCAGAGATCAGGGAGGGAGTGCTCCTGTGGTCCTGGCCTGTGGAGGGAGATAGGATGGGGCAGAGGGAGACGAGGAGATGCAAAGCTACCATGCAGTCCCAACTAAGGCCCTGGCTGGCCCCAAGGGGGTAGTAGGCCCTGGAACTAAGATGGTCCTTTAGAGTTGTCCTAAACTGACACAAGGAGACCGAGTCTTTGTACTCTTTATACTGCTGGATGCGGGCTGCCCCTGGACAGAAGCATGCTTTTGGACAAGGGGAATATCTTTAACCAAGGCGGCCCCTACAGGGGCTGACAGGTGAGGGCCCTCTCTGCAGCGGCAGGAGTGATGAAGACCAAGCTTGCATCATCTTCCACCATGTCCATGTCAGGTCATTTGGCAAGCCTGCCGTAAACATCCCACCAGTGATTTTAAAGTGAAAGATGCTTAGAGAGGAGGGTGTTCTCCAAGAGCATGCATCCTCCTCCACACAGCAGGAACCTGTTTAGCAGGGACAAGAACTGCAACCTCTACTCACTCTGCAGTGCCAGACTGGGGTCCTGACTAGCCTGGCTTCAAAACTGGAGTTAGCCACTGACGGTGATTCCACAGCTCGTCGGAGCAACATCTGGTGTGAGTCTCCTCCAGCACCCTGGGTCTGCAGAGCAGAGAGCCGGCATTTACACTCGACAGGAAGCCTAGATTTCAACAGGGAAAAAATATAAATATTTATCTAATCACATAATTAAGGAAATCTACTGTTCCTGTACAGTTGCAATCTAAATGGCCCACTTCATTAAAATGCAAAAGTTTTTGTGAAATACTTTAAACTACTTCCTCAAAAGGCTCTTTCCTCCATGGGTTTATTTTTTTAAAGAGAAAACAAACAAATATCTATATTTATAAATATAAAACTCATATTTATATAGTCATAATGAAGGTATGTTTGTCAAGGCAGAAGTATTGTATTTATATTATATAAAACACGTATTTATATAATATACAAATATTTATATATTTTTATATTTTATATACTTTATGTATATGTTTTTTAACTGCATTTTGATTTGACCCTATATCTTCTTTTCATTTTATTATAAAATGGTTATCAATTATTGGTACTTAAAGGCATTACCACATAGCATCATAGAACATTTTGTTTCATGTTACCATTACAGAACAGCAGGTAGATTTGTCTCCACAGGAGGTGAGGGAACTGGAGAGCTGAATTATTCAATGATTTGAGTAATATTTATGTAGAACAGGAACTAATGTATTAGAAATGGGGAAGTTCAATTAATGCTTTTGTTAATTAGACTTCTTTATTGTTTTTAGCTCAGTTGTGAAGAATAACTATTTGTCTGCTTTGCTTAGGACCTGGGTAAAGGTCTTGATTACTATATTACAAAAAAATAGAATGCCACTGAGGTTGGGGCTCTTTGAAGAAGTGTGAAACTTGTGAGAATAAAAACATGTCTGAAAAGTCAAACACGTTGGTCATTTACTAAAGCCATTAAAGACTCCACTGAAAGTTAGAACAAAGCTCAAAGTAAATTATTCTAACTGAAGATAGGACTGTAAATAAGATACTTTGACTTGTTAACTGTCATTTGAATTTAAGACCACGTTTAACTGCAATGTCAAGACAATACAGTATCGTGCATTTAACTAAAAAGCTGGTGACTTGAGAGTCTCTATTTCTTTTTTATCCTTATAACAATGGAGCTACTAATTAATATTTAGATCTTGGAGACTTAATCATACAACCAATGGAATAGCACCTATAGGGGAGCCTGAATAATTTAGATTTCTGTCCCTGCTCACCCCTAGGGTATAATCATAATGTAGAGTAATTTAGATATCTAAGCATCTGCATTTAGATTTTCCTTATCTTAGTCTAGCCAGTGGTTATCAAACTTTCATGGTGTGCTCAAGGATTACTATACAGGGATATGCTTTTGAAACCAGGATAGTTATTCCCCTTGGACCAGTTAAGGGATGTTCAAGGGCTAATTTGACTATCTGAGAATTATAGTAAGAAGCAAATCAATTATTGATCTGCTTAGGGCTGGAAAGCAACTAAAGTTTCCAACTAGCTATATTCCTCAATGCTAGCTTCAAGATGTGATGCAAATGCTAAACTACTGAGAAAGTATTGAACTTTGTAAGTGATTTACTTTTCACTTTTGAATGGAGTAGAGAGCATTTAACATTAGTCCCGTATAGTAGCATGCTTAATCTTTGGCATCTGGGGGTGTTTTCCTGAGTGGGAGAGAAGGAAGTCCAGCTGAATCTCCAGAAGTGGAACTTTTAGCCTAGCTCTTTGGTGCTGTAGCATTTTTCTGTGCATTGTGAGTCTTTCGATTACTGTGGTGTTTCTTTTTTTTTAATGATAAATTAATTTTTTATTTTTAGTTACATATAGTTGGTATACAATATCATATTAGTTATAATAGTTTCAGGTATACAATATAGAGATTCAACATTTTTATACTTTATAACATGATCTCCCCAATAATTCCAATAATCATCTGTAGCTGTAAAAACTTATCAAATATTATTGACTATATTCTCCTTCACTTTTTTCACTTATCACTCTCACCTCCTTCCTTCTAGTAACCATCCCTTTTGTCTCTGCTTCTGTGAGTCTATTTTTTTTGTTGTTTGTACATTTTGGGCTTTTTTTTTAGATTCCACATATAAGTGAGACCACACAGAATTTGTCTTTCTCTTCATGACTTATTTCACTTAGCATAATACATTTTAGATCCATCCATGTTGTTGAAAATTGAAAGATACATTCTTTTTTATTGCTGTGTAATATTCCACTCTGTATATACCACATTTTCTTATAACTGGTCATCTAACAATAGCCACCTAATTTGCTTCCATATCTTGGCTATTGTAAATAATGCTGCAGTGAACATAGAGGTGCTGATATATATCTTTTGAATTAGTGTTCTCAATTTCTTCAGATAAATACCCAAAAGTAGAATCACTGGATCATATGGTAGTTCTATTTTTAGTTTTTTAAAGGTCTTCCATACTGTTTTCCACAGTGGCTGCACAATTTGCAGTCCCACTGACAGTGCACAAGAATTCTCTTTTCTCCATGTAAGTATGAGTAATATTTTTTTAGTAAGTTCCCACAAGCAAGATAAACAAAAGCAAATATAAACAAATGGGACTTTTTCAAAGTAAAAAACATTTATGAAGCAAATGAAACCATCAACAAAACAAAAAGACAACCTACCAAATGGGAGAATATATTTGCAAATGATATATCCAATAAGGGATTTATATCCAAAATACATAAGAAACTCATACAACTCAGTAATAAAAAAATGAACAATCTGATTGAAAAATGGGCAAAGGAAATTAAAAGATGCTTTTCTAATGAACACATACAGATGGCCAACAGACATATGAAACGATGTTCAACATCACTAATCATCAGGGAAATGCAAATTAAAGCCACAATGAGATATCACCTCATGCCTGTCAGAGTGACTGTTATTAAAAGTCAACAAATGCCTGGAGTGTTTCTGAAATGTGATTTTACAGCTAATTTTCATCTTCACTTACACCATGGATACCTTTTCTTTAAAGGAAGGAAACAAATAAACATCTGATATGGGTGATAAAGAATGACACCAGGGCTATCTGCTTTTAACATCACAACAGTGGCAAAGCTCCCAAATAAGGCAAAGAGGTATGGGCAGCATTTATGAATATCAATTTAAAATAATGAGCAAATAAGTAAAACCATGTGTTCACAGTATTTATAATAACAAAGTGCTTTAAAATTCCTTTAATAGTCTATATTTATGTTCCTGAAGTGAACAAAGTTCTGAAAGAAATCAAGAGTTAAATAATTAGGTCCAGTTAGGGAATACATATATCATATTTAATGACTTTTATTATTCTCTTGCTTATATAATGCTGTAATACACATCTTTGTTATATTTGGGTTATTTGGTCCTGTGATTTTAGCTTAATTCCTGTCTTCAGTTACTACCATCTTATTTGTATATCTTCTTTTACCCCTCTTTCAACTACCTTATATGAAATGAATCTTTCATATTTTACATTACTCCTTGAAGGCTTCTGAAATTTTTTTCATGAAGAAAGTGTGTGTATGTAAGCATGCATGTGTGTTTGAGGAGGAGGACTGTGGTAGGAAGCAAGTAAATAAACAAAGAAATGTTTACAGAAACGTATGGGTGTACATGGCCTGGCACCTCTTACCTGGCTGTATTTGAATGAACGAGTGAATGTGACCAGGTGGAAAGGGGTTATTAGATTTTATACATATGAAATATATGCACTGAACATACTTACTCACTGAATGTATTGGATGTGCTTCTTTTTTGTGGAAAAAATGATTGATAAGATGTGAGCACTGTTTTGGGGAGACAACATGTCCCTGGGAAAACCCAGAATAGTATACAAGCTATCAGCATTCTATGAGATAAGTTCTAGAAATACTTATACTTAGGCCTGAAGGAAGAATAAGAACTCTGATGGGGAAGGTTCTCTTTGTTACCAAGAAAGCCAAATCAAAAGCAGCAAGAGTAACCTAATCAGCTTCTTAGAGCTTCACAGGAGGAATAGTTTCCTTCTGCTTATGATGGGTAAGCAAAGTTCTGTGCTGCCACATAAAGCAATAGGTAGTGAGGCCAGAGAGCCAGGGAGAGTACATCCAGTCGGAGGGAGAGGTGAGGAGGACCAGCATTTTCTGCGGGCCTCATGAAAGATGGGTGGCCCACACATTTACCCCAGAGAGCAACCCTGTGACAAGTGCTCCCTCAGGGGTTAGTTACAGAGCAGGTGCAATGACAGGCAATGAGAGTATAGCAGGGAACCAGTCAGCAAGTTCCTGCCTTCATGGGACTTCCACTCCACCAGGGGAAGCAGATAATTAGCAAACAAACAAGTAATACGAAGGTTCCAGTCATAAGTGATGTGATGGTATGAGCCTGGTAGTAGGACATCAGGAAGTGATAGTTGAGGTACTTGGAAGAGGAGGTCCAGTCCTGAGGAGATGTGAGGCAGAACATTGCAGGCAGATACAAAGGACCCTAAAATGGAAATGAATATATTGCCTTCAAAGAACTGAAGGAAGGAAGGTGGGTTTGGAAAAGGGTAAGCAAGGAAGAAGCAGGGAGGAGGAAAGTCAGAGAGGAGCCAGGCCCAGACCATGGGCTGTGTTGGAGGCTGGCTTTTCTATGTGTGAAGGGAAGTGGTTGGACAGGGTTCTGCAAAGGGCTGATGTCAAAGCAAAATGCCTGAACAGAAGGTAAGTGGTCACAGGGATTCTAATCAGCAACTGCTGAAATTGGGGAAAAGAGACCTCAGTATAGAACTAGACTCACTTCCAAATACATGGAGAGAGGAGATGTATCACCAAGGAGCTCAGCACATGGAAAATTACTAGAGGAAACATCAGGAGGAAGGCAGATTCTAGCTAAACAAACTCAATAGGATTCTTGCTGAAGGTAGGCCAGGATGATGATATATCATGGGTGGGGGATTCAGGAAAAACTGACTTAGGAGGATTTTTGCTCTTGAGCACCAGTCCCAAGGACAGGACCTAGTCACGAAAGGGCAGAGGCCTAACTACAGTTTGGTCCAGAAGAGATTTGAGTCTTTGTTGGTAACATGATTTGAATGTCCTGTTGGAAAGGTTGCTCAAGCTGCTGGGTGGAAATGGACTCTGGAGGGCAGAAGTAGAGCTTTGGAAATCATTGCAGTGGGGCAGGTGACAGGCAGAGGTTCCATGAACTTAAAGAACATGCCACCAGTGATGGAGCACAGATTTGATGCCAAGTCTGATTGAAAGGCTCCAGTACTTTATTTTATCCTCTTCCCTGTTGTTTATAATTATGTGTCAGAATATTATAGAAGAACTCTGGTGGAGGAGATCAAGAAGGTGGAATGCTCTTTAGACTAGCTTTCAGACACTAGGACTTGGGCAAGGCAGGACAAGTCATGTGATGTCAGCTTGGTGTGCCCAGACCCAGTTGTGGGCCTTTCACATTTGTGGGCCCAGGACAAGAGCACAGATGGATACCCACATACCATGTACCTAAATATTTAAAGTGAAAGTCAAGCACAAACTGCTAAATACATATGTTCATACTTCTGCCTTAACAAACTTACTTTCATTGTGACTGGGAAGACCAGATCCTGTTTGCAACTCTCGACTCTAAGTTCAGTGCCAGGACACAGGGGCAATGAGGGTGTGAGTGTCTGGTCCCTGCTTCCAGTCCACGCTGGCTCCATCTCAAACTCAGCAAAAGAGACCCACGGGGCCCCTGGAGCAGGCTTGGGACCATTAATGTCAGAGAATTCCAATGTCTCATATACTGGAGTGAGGCTTGGATTAAGAGGGTTGTGGGTTTGGGGTGGCTGCGTTTCCCTGGCCCCACTCACTCTCTGCCCTGTGGGGAGGAAACCACTCTGGACAAGGTAGAGTTGGGTCTCTAAAGAATGGGACCTTGGACAGGTGGTCATTTCATCAAGTCTTAGAGTAATGCTCTCTCTCCAGTAAGGTGGGAGTTGAAGTGGGAAGCTACAGAGGACAGGAAGCAGACCAGATCTCCAAGGAGAATTGTTAAAAAAAACAAACAACTCGAAGCATAGCATTGCTTATTAGTATGGCCACTGTAACAAATCACCACAAACATGAAAGCATAAGGCAACATAAAGTTGTCCTCTCACAGCTCTGGAGGCCAGATCTGAAATCAATGTCACAGGGCCAAGGTCAAGGCATCAGCAAGGCTGCTCTTCCTCCAGTGGTTCTAAGAGAAATTGGCGCTTTGCTTCCTTCAGCTTCTGATGGCTGCTGGCATGCTCTGTCGTGTGGGCACATCACTCCAAACATCAAGGCCAACCTCTTTTTTGACCCATCTCCACTCTCTGTGTGTTGAAATCTCTCTCTTCCTCCGTCTTGCAAGGATATACGTAATTAATTGCATTGAGAGCCCACTTGAAAAATCCAGGGTAATCTCCTTACCTCAAGGTGTTTAGTTTAATCACACCTACAAAGCCCCTGTTTCCTACAAGGTAATCTTTACAGGTTCTGGAGGTTAGGATGTGATAGCCTGTGAGCCCATTGTTCAGTCTGCCACAGGATTTTTATTGTCTGATAATTCAAGTTATAATTTGGTCAAAAAAAGTTTTTAAAAATATTACTTTTGAAGGAAAAGCAGACTTATCACATGGTTTGATGTGGCGAGAAACATTTTCATCTTGAACGTTGTAAGGACCATCAAAAGACCAGTGATGACAAAAGCTTTCCACGTGGTCCTCCTCTTTTTTGGTTCGGGAGGTATTCTGATAGCAGATGACTGAGGAAGAAAGGATTTCCAGCCAATTTTTTTCTAATTTTATTTACATCACTCAATGCTATTTTTATTTGGGGTGGGCAGCTGGCAAACCACACCATGTTCAAAAGGAATTATTTGTACCCTTTTTTAAAAAGGTGAGTGTACTCAAATAAACAAGACCCGATAACAAGCTTTTTTCCTGAGAATTTGTCATTAGAGTCTTGAAATTAATTCAACATTTCAATTAACCTCAAAAACATTTATTGAGAGGTCTCTAAATGCCAGGCACTGGACTTTGGAAATAGAAAAATAAATTATATTCTAAAGATGTCCAAGAGCTCACAATTTAGCACATGAGGAAGACACAAACAAACAACTGAGAAAATGAAAATGCAATGTGATAAATCCTGTGAGAGAAGTATGATTGAAGTGCTGGGAATAAAGGTCCAAAAGGAGAAAAAAGAGAACCTGGGAAATTGTCTGATACCCAGGGGCACTCAATGAATATGTAAAGAAATGGACCACTGCCCACTCCTTTCCAACCCACCCCAGGTTCTAACTACCATCATCTGTTGCCTGGACTACTCTAACAGCTTCCAAACTGGACCCCTGCTGCCCTTCTCATCCCCCCCCAATTCATTTTCCCTGCAGGAAATCCAGGTCTTGTGTGTCTAAAATCTTCTAATTGTTTCCCACCAGATTGGGAATCATATTCCATCTACTTGCTCTGGCCTACCAAGTGACATGATTTACCCCTGCCTACTCTTGGATTGTTGCTTGTATTCATCTTTCCACAGTCACACTGGTCTTCTTTCTCCTCTTGGCACCTCCAAGTCTACTCCTGCCTCAAGGTCTTTGCTCTTGCATTTTTCTTGTTCTACGTTTGTGCCTTCTTTTCATCCAGTCTCGGCTCAGACGGCCCCCTTGAAGAGGAACAATTCTGACCTAGATCTAATGTTTTAATAAGAAATATCAATTTCTAAAGCAATCACCTATGTTTATTTATTTTCTTCCTTTATAATTGAAATGTAACTTCCTGGAGGCAGGAAACTTCTTAGTCTTATACATTTTCTCCCCATTGCTTGTCACACAATAGATATAAACTTTGGCACCTGGCAAGATATGAAAATTCAAAGTCTATATGTGCAAAGTCAAGGCCTTGATAAAAAGAATTTCTAGATAAATAAACAACAGCCTTAGTGTTCTAGGTATTGGCTACGAACTACCCTGAGACTTTAAGAGTAGTCTTTTTTTAAATTTATTTTTAGGGAGGGATGGGAGCGGGAAAGAGAGGGAGAGAGAGAGAGAGAGATATCAATGTGCGGTTGCTGGGGGTTATGGCCTGCAACCCAGGAATATACCCTGGCTGGGAATCGAACCTGGGACACTTTGGTTCCCAGCCCGTGCTCAATCCACTGAGCTACGCCAGCCAGGGCTAAGAGTAGTCTTAAGAGTTAATCCCATAAGGGCCATAGTTCACAGCTGTGATGCCTTCATGAAGGATGATTTTAGTGTTTTTCCAGACTCCTAGGCTAGTCATTATGCTAGATTATGACACAGGAGCAAAAACGGACTTAAAAAATTAGTGTTGCTTTAAAATGAGAGCAGTACAGGAGATAAAATTGTGATCATTTTAATTAGACATTTGAAAATCTCCCTCTGTCTTTTTTCTGGAGTCTTTTTCCTGTCCTTCAACAATAAAAATATCTGTAAGTACTTTGCAGCCAGAAAAGCTTATTACAAAGACATGTGTTGGTTGCTAAAATATGCTCACTGGTTAGTCTTTCTCATTTGTCAGTCTTTATGCTGCATTTTGTCTGGAAACCTCATGTCTCTCTCCTTTGAATTATTGCCTAAGCATTAAACTAGTATATTTTGTATGTCAGTCATATTAAATTAGAGGTTAAACTGAAAAAGCTCCTTTGTGTAAAGGTCAAGCTCTCTTGAAAAGGCTCTGGGCATTCAGCTTGAAGCAGTACACAAAAGAGGATGGTGAGGTTGAACAAATGGGCCTTAATTGGCCATTAGACTTGGACAGATTTGAAAATGAATGCCTAATTCTGCATTCTGAGTGTCTATTCACCATATCTAAGGTAGTTCCTCTTAGTAGTCTACTTCAGATACGATCATCTAATCCCTTTCCCATTAAAAACTTCCTTTGGATATTGGCTCAATAACTACCGGGTATAAAAAGCTACCCTTGGCATACACCCCTTTACTCTGATTCTCCACTTAATCAGACTTAATCAATTATTCATTTGCTTAATTCAGGAAACATTTTAAAATGTTTTTCACTTAATCATTTTGACTAAAAAAAGCTACTAAACCGGTGGAGATTTTGAAGCCTGTTAAAACCATTAGCGCATAAAATGGTGAATTCTATCACCTAAATAAGATGGAGAAAAAGAATCAGGAAGTTCTTTTAATGGTGAGAGGAACACACGCAGGCTGGTGAGTGAGCGGAGGCGGGTCCCTGGGGTGAGGGGGCCAAGGTTTCTGTTGTTGTGGCTTGGCTCTGAAATGGGATTGAGTTAGGGACACCTGTGGGGGGAACCAGTATGTACAGGTAGCTGTCACCTCTGATTAACAGAGCTTGGACTCCTGTGATGAGGGAGCCTCATGCAGAGACTGTTACAGTCAATCTCCTGGATCAAAGGGCACCGTGAAGGATGCCTTTGACAGCTTGAAGCAGCCTTTGTCAATGTTTTTGAAAAGGACAGGGGCAACAGCAGGTGTCTGCCATCCGAGTGGATGTCCAAGGATACCATAACCAAAGGCAAAACTGGGACATTGTTATGTCCTCCCCAACTTGAGGAGTGGCATTTAGCGGGGGGCACTAAAGATTCAGGACTTTTCAAAAATTACCTTGAATTTTCTATTGCTGGTGCCTGGCATATGGTCGAGCATTTAATTGATGTTAGCTACTATTATTACAATTAATCATATTAGCTACTCACCACCTATATCTGCAGAATCATAAAGCCTGGATGGTCATCTGGTCCAAATGTCTGCCTTTAGGGGCTTAAAAATGTCAGAAGATATTCAACTGAATTTCTCACTTGCATTCATATTTAAAGAATTATGCAGCAAAAAAATAGCCTTCTCCTCACATGCATGCTTTTTATTCTTGAAATGATTAAGAATGCCATGAAAAACTACCACTAACTAGCGTATACCAATGCATTTATTCACATTATGAGCACATGCCAGTATCTTTAAGCAAATTACTCAGAGATGCCTCCTCTACAGTGGTGCAGTGCCCTGGGCTGTGGGCTGCATAAGGAAAGTGGGGGTTGGGTTTCAGCCCAAATCACACTCTAAACTTGGCACCTCTAAAACCGGCACCACCCTATCCAGCAGTCTTACTGGAGTGAGCCAAGGAATACCTGCTAGGAACAAGTAGCAGGCTATCTTGAAAAGGTGTGGTATATATGTATTTTAATTTTTTAAGGAATAGGCTATATTTTAGAATAGTTATGCATTTACAGAAAAATTGAACAAGTAGTGGAGACAGTTCCCATAATATCTTCCCCACTTCACACAGGCTGTTTCCCTTAAAATTAACATCTTATCAATACATTAGTTTAGTTCATTTGTTACAGCTAATGAACCAATATTGATACATTAATAACTAAAGTCCGTATTTTATTGGGATAGTTTTTACCCAGTGTCCTTTTTCTCTTCCTGGATCCCATCCGGATTCCACGTTACATCTAGTTGTCCTGTCTCCTGAGGCTCATCTGGATTGCAACAGCTTCCCAGACTTCCCTTGTTTTTGATGACTGACAAGTTTGAGAACTGCTTAGATATAATATTATAAAATGTCCCTCTACTGAAATTTGTCTACTGATATTTTTCTCATGATTAAGACTGGGACTATTGATTCGGGGGAGAAAGATCATGGAGGTAAAGTGCTGTTTTCATCACATTAAATCAGGGATGCAAACTACCAAGATGATTTATGACTGTTGATATTGACCTTGATCGATGGCTGAGTTAGTGTTTGTTAGTCAGGTTCCTCCACCACGGAGTCATTCTTCCCAGCCCCCTTTCACACTGTACTCTTCGGAAGGAGGTCCCTACACACATCCCACACAGGGTGGAGAGTTTTGTTCCCCCTCCTTTCAGGGGAGTATCTGCATAATTTTTTGGAATTCTTCCACACAAAGAGATTTGCCTCTTCTCCCCAATTTAATTTATTCAGTTATTTATTGTTTGGTATGGACTTATGGATATTTATTTATTCTTTGATTTATAATCCAATACTACTTAACTTTGCTACTCAAATTATTTCACCTTTGGCCATTATTTCACCTTTCACCTCTTTCAGTTGGCTCCTGAGCCCTGCTAGCTTACTCCCACCATTGGGGGTTGTTTGGGGACGGGTCACTCCTTACTCCCTGGCACTATACAATGCTCCAGGCTCATGTGCATATTTCCTGCCCAGTGCTGGAATCAGCCATTTCCCCTAGGAGCACTGGCTCCCTTTATTAGAGGATGATATTAGAAATCAAGATCTAAATGTCAGGCATACTCAGTGCTACTGGGGTCTTTTCTTTTAGGCCCTCTCAGCTGACCAAAGGAAAATTGTGTGTATACTAACTGTGTGTGTGTATATATATATATATATATATATATATGCATCTATAAGTATATCTATATGTAATCATCTGTATCTATATTAACTTAAACCTGAGTTCTTACCCATGTCTCTAATCCATTACCACATGGATCATTCTTAGCCTTCTTCCCTTGAGGATCTATAAAATTTCTCCGTGATAGAGAAACCATTTACTCAATTATTTAATTCCAGTATACATGCACAGCAGTATCAGCATGTTTAATCCATACCCCCATGGAAAAGAATTTATTAACTAGAGTGTAGTATTTAGACACAGAGTGGGGCAAAAGTAGGTCACGGTTGTGAATATACAAAACACAGAGTTTATTCTTGTATCATTATTCATTAATGATTATATTATTTTCCACATGAACAATTGTAAACCTACTTGTCCCACACCCTTTATAGCTGTTTTTGCCTTTCATTTTAGGTCACCCTTTTCCCTGTCCCCTTTAGTGAGGTGGCATCATGTGGTAGTAACAAAGATAGATTCTCTTGTCACATTCTGTGCTCTTCCTCGGGATTCCCTAATGAGGAGATGTGGTAATTTAGTAAATTAATCTTATGTTTACCTAATACATCACAGATGATATGCAAGATAGTTTTTAGGTAACTTTTTTGTTTTAATGGATACACGTTTATTTTACTTTGTAAAGAAAAAAGTATATAACTAGTCTATCGAAACTATGATACTATGATTGATTATTATTCATTAGGACAAAGGTAAATATTGTAAATTTTAAACTGAGTCACATTAGTGAAAATTGACAGTGACAAGGGAATGGCTGAAGTTTTGGAAAAACTGAATTAATTTATGCACAAGTCTCATCTACATTTTATCCATATCTATTTTTAATCCACAGCCAATCGAAAATTCAACTTCAGATCCCAAACTTATGACAGTTCAAAGTAACAATATGGCTTACAGATAATAATCACGTGGTATATATTATGTATCTTTCCTTAATTTTTGTCTAAAGTAGTAATGCTGCTCTCTCTGGTCTAGTCTCAAATAATTTTATACCTCAGGAGGCGGCAGTGAAACCATGACTCTGGCCAACTCCTCACTGAGTTGGCAGCTTCTGCAAATGGCATAACCCAGGGAACTCCAGGATCTCCTAGCAGCTGAACTTTTTCAGAACCCTAAGGAAGACAACCTCAGTGGCAACACTAATGATCTGACTCACCTTAGAGAAACACAACTGAGAGAAATAACATCTGGGACAGAGCATGGATAGGACCAAGGTACCTCAACAGGGATGAGATAAAAAAAAAACAAAAAACAAAAAACAACCCTGGAAGAGTTATTAAAACTCAGATTTTTGGGTCTCATCTCCAGGGTTTCTAATTCAGTAGGTCTAGGTAGAGCTGAAGAATTTGGGTTTCTAACCCAATTTGAGTTCCAGGAGATACTGAAGTTTTGGGTGTAGGGACCATAGTGTGAGAACTATTGGTCTAGGTGTTTAGGCAGTGACTTAGGGCAGCAAAAGAACAGATTAACCCTGGATATGTTATTGTATAAATTACATTTCTTGGCCATGGCCAGGTGGCTCAGTTGATTGAAGCATCATCCTAGAGACCAAAATGTTACAGGTTTGATCCCCAGTCAGGACACATGCCTTAGTTGTGGATTTAATCTCCAATTGGGGCACATATGGGAAGTAACTGATTGATTTTTTTTTCTCTCTTTCTCTAAAATCAATAAAACATATTCTTAAGTAAAGATTCTTAAAAAATGACATTGCCCAAAGGCAAAATCCTCATATAAAATTTTAGGTAACTAAATGAAGTGAAACTTGAACCTTGGAGTTTCCTCAATTTTACTATGGTCACAAGACCAGATAAGGTTTGTAAGTACATATTAACCTGTAAATTAACCTATAAGTGACATTTATTAACATCATCATCTTTACTGTAATTGGTTTATTTTTTTTTTATGGCAAAGTGCCTCAGATTTTTAATGTGTTAAATAAATACTCTATCAGGGACTTTTAATATTATTTTTAGGGCATAGTTGACAGGAGCAAGTATTTTGTGAAAGAAGGAATTACTTTTGTTTTTAATCATTTTTTTAAGATTTTATTTATTTATCTTTAGAGGGGAAGGAAGGGAGAAAGAGAAGGAAAAAAACATCAATGTGTGATTGCCTCTGACATGCCCTTTACTAGGGACCTGGCCCACAACCCAGGCATGTCCTCTGACTGGGACTCGAATTGTGACCCCATGCTTCACAGGCCTGCACTCAATCCACTGAGCCACACCAGCCAAGGCAAGAAGGAATTTCTATTTTTACTTTGCTTAGTTTGAAAACATAACTCAAATTTGCCTCATTTTCATTTAATCATTTGATGGTATCTTACAATATAAGTGTAAAAATCTTAAAGAAATTCATAGCCTGAGATATAGCAACCCAATTTTTATGAATATCTCTTTCCCGTACAAGGTTGAATGTAGGCAAAGCATGAGAATGGAGATGATCACTTCAGCATCACTTCAGAGTATAGATTGGAACTCATCCCAATGTCCAGTATTAGGGCCTGTTTAAATATGTTATGTTAAATAAAAAGAAATGTTCTGTACCTCTACAAGTCAAATGCATAAATGACAGAAAAAAAATCCTGTAATATCTTATAAAAATTAGCAAATTGCAATATTTTATAAATAGAATGGGTCAAGTACATAAAATGCATAAAAGTTAGACTGGCATAAAATGTGCCAAAATGATGTGCGATTTACCCTAGGAGTTAAATGTGCTGCCTCTGAGTACAGACCCAATGCATGGAAACCTCAGCTCTGACACTTTCTAGCCATGTGGCCTTAAGTGTGTTTATTAATCTCTTTTTGCCCTCCACTGTGAAATGGGACCTGTGGTACAATGGGAAACATATGTAGGTAGTCATGTGCCACATAATGTTTTGGTCAACCACAGGCCACGTTCATGAGACGGTAGCCCCATAAGAGTATAATGGAGCTGAAAAATTCCTATTGCCTAGTGACACGGCCATTGTAAGGTCACGGTGCAACACATTACTTCTGTGTTGGTGGTGATGCTGGTGTAAACAAACCTACGGCGCTGCCAGTGGGATAAAAGTGCAGTGCATACAACCACAGAGTGCATAGTATTGATAATAATAAATGACTATGGTATTGGGTTATGTACTGCTATACTATATTTTTACTTTGTTATTTTAGAGGGTATTCTTTCTCTTATATAAGAAAGTTTGCTGTGGAGTGGTACGCTGTGATAACCTGGCAGCAGCCTTACGCATCTCATGTTTACTTCCTGTCTTGATTACATTCTCTTATGCTTGATTTAATCTTGTGTTGTTCTTATGAATTTAGTGTAGCCCAAGTGGGCAGTGTTTATAAAGTCTGTGGTAGTGTATAGTATGTCCTACACCTTCACATCCACTCACCACTCACTCACTGACTCACCCAGATCAACTCTAGCCCTGCAAGCTCCACTCATGCTAAGTGCCCTATGCAATTGTGCTATTTTTGCCTTTTATACTGTATTTTCACTGTACCTTTTCTATGTTTAAATATGTTTAAACACACATGTGCTTACTATTGTGTTACAATTGTCTGAAGTATTCAGTGCAGTAACATGCTGTACAGGCTTGTAGCCCAGGAGCTATACCACAGAGCTGAGGTGTGTGGTAACTGTACACTCCAGGTGTGTGAACCTGCACCCTGTGATGTTCCCACATGATGAAATTGCCTAACAATGCATTTCTTAGAATCTATCCCTGTCATGAAGGGACACATGACTGTAACTGGTTTTTGCCCTGGGTTCTCAGCATAAAACTCCTAAATCCCTTAGAATTTTATGAGCAATAGGAGTATGTTTAATTATTCATAGCAAACCCTTTTCAACTGTACCTAAGTTTATGCTTATAACGTGACTCTTGAGGACCTCTAGATAGCTTCAGGAAAGAAGATGGTTTCAAAAAGAGCCAGGCATAATGAGAAACTTGGAACTTTCAGCCCTACCTTCCAATCTCTAAGAAGGGGAGAAGGGTTGGAGATTAATTTCAGTCAGTGGCAAATGATTGAATCAATCATGTCTATGTAATAGAACTTCCACAAAACCCCTATGGGGCTACAAAAGCTTCCAGGATGTTGAACACATCAAGGCACTGGGAGGGCGGTGTGTCCAGAGAGGGCTTGGAAACTCTGTGTCTCCTCACCTTCCCACCATACTTTGCCCTATATATGTGCCCTGTTTGGCTGTTTTCAAGTTGTATCTTTTATAATAAACCAGTACTGGTAAGAAAAGAGTTTTCCTGCATTCTGTAGGCCATTCTAGCAAATTAGTGAACTGAGGGGATTTGTGGGAACACTGACTTATAGCTGGTAGGTCAGAACTACAAAGGGCCCAGGACTTGAGACTGGACTCTGAATTAGGGGCAGTTGAAGCAGTGAGTCCTGTAACGTGGGAGATTTGAGGCTAACACCAGATAGACACCTAGTTGTCTTGTCGGACACCAACAGGTGTCTGGAAAATTGGAGAATTATTGGTGTTGTGAAATACCCAGAGTCATATTATTATTTACCTGTAACACTAATAGTTCAGTAGGGAAAACAGATTCACTCTAAGTATTTAAGGTCTGGGGAGGGAAGCCAAGAAGTAGCCACTAGGTTTTACAACTTTGCACAGAGTGAGGGGATTACAGATCCCATCCAGGGGTGAGGGATTGTAGGAAACCTTGCTGCTTTATTGGTTATGCCTAATCCCCATGGCATGTGGCTGGAAAGGGATTCAGAGACCACTGAAAAAATAATTCCTACTACAACCCACATGTCTGCTACTACTGGAGGAAGAAGAATGGATTCTGACTCCTCCCTTGTCTCACACATCTAATTACTCTAGTGCTAGAGCATCTTAGTAGAAGACAAAATGTAATTTCATGCAGAAGAACCACAGTAGTAATAGTATTGGAGTCTAGGACATGTAGCTCTTGGTCTTCCAAACCCTAAAATTAAGGGGAAAGCACAAAAAGCATGGAAGTGCTAACCACTTAAGAATCATTTTAAAAATCCAGCATACAGTTTACATAGAGTTTTTGCGAGGGCTAAATGAGAAATGTATGTGAAGTATTAACAGAGCATGTGGACACATTTTAAGCATTTAGATATTGTAAACATTCTTGATGATGATAATGATGATGATGGTAAGTTTCTAGAATGTGAAGGAGACCGAGGATAATTTGTTTTGCTCTATAATTTCCCACATTTTCAAGTTTTCTACAGTAAAATTTTATTATATATTTAGAAGAAAATTAACTAAAGCCAACATAAATGCTAGAAAATTGTGAAAATTTTCTACACATGCATGTAAAACATTAGTGTAGGATAGCATATTGCAATATTAATGCAGAAATAAAATACTCTTTCTACACAAGCCAAACACATGGATGTTTACCTGGCACATGTCCAATGTGCCTGAAACTTTAGAATGATAGGTGTCATCATCACAGTCCTTTCAGCCTTGCCATTCATGCAATTTTTCAAGCTCTTTTTAGTAGGGTTCTTATTTTAGGTATGAAGTGCATTCTGAATCAAGCTTTTATTTCTGTGATTCAAACTTAATTATTCTACCTGCTGTCTTCCAAAAATAAAAATGCTTCCAATTCCTATGAGAGCATCTTGGTAAAAATTGAAAAAAGCAAATGACTAACAGGAAGAACATTAAATATATCTGGAACATAATGAGTAATAGAACTATTGAAAGAGCTAATTTTTCAGTGAACCCAGGGAGACAATTTGAGTTAAAGGACTAATTAAAATCCTGGAACAGAAGCTGTTGTTTTCCAGATGAGATGATGTAAAAGACCTAGAAAGCATCATACTTTCAGAACAAATCTTAAAATGTAGCAGAACAAATGCTACACAATGCCTTGGCATTTTTAATGTGGCATGAAGTCTATTGAGTTATTATTACCATAAATCTTTAGTAATATAAAATATTATAACTTGGTATTTTAATCAAAGAATGTTACTAAAATGACTCAATGTCTGAGTTTTGCTCCACTTAGTGTATTAAAATAATTATTTTAAATACACCAATTATGATGGTCAGAACAAGTAGAAAATAATTTATTTAGAAAGTCACCACCTTCTTAATGTTCCCTGCCCACTGTCTCAGAGCTGATTAATACTGTACAAACCAGATGTGATTAGTGGTAGCCTGGCTCAGAAGAGTCATCTCATTATTGGCCCATTACCGTGTAAGCCCTTTGCTCAAGAGCTAATTAGTGAGCCAATTAACTACCCATTCCTTAGTGTGCAGGAGCACAGAATTGTGGTGTGTTTGTCTTTTACAGATCTCACCTACCATAGTCATTTATTTTGAATATCATGAGAAGTAAGAGCAAGTAGAAGAGAGATTTCTCATTCTTCAACTGTTTCACTTTTGGTAAAAAAAAAAAAATCCCAGAAATTTAGGTAAAAATTGACAGAGGGAATAAATAGTTACTTTCATAGAGCTCTCTTTCGGGTGTGTTTTGTGTCTGTTCAATTTTATTGAACATTTGCTTCCACTGGAACATAAGTTCTAAGAGGGCATGATTTTATCTTGTTTACTTTGGAATCAAAATGCTGAGAATTGTGCCTGGCATGTAGGGGATACTCAATAAACATCTGTTTAATGAATAAATGAACACTTGAAATGATGTTAGTGTATAATGGCAAAGAAAATGTGGTTCTTTATTTTATTATTTTATTTTTTTAAGATTTTATTTATTTGTTTTTAGAGCGGGAAGGGAGGGAGAAAGAGAGAGAAACATCAATGCGCAGTTGCTGGGGGCTGTGGCCTGCAATGCAGGCATGTGCCCTGACTGGGAATCGAACCTGCAATGCTTTGGTTCACAGCCCGCGCTCAATCCACTGAGTTATGCTAGCCAGGGCAAAAATGTGGTTCTTACATTTAGACAATGTCCAGGCTAGATGAGAAGCAGACATATAAACAGATAGAAATAAGGTAGTGTTTGATACATTATTATAATACAGGTACAAAGAAGAATGTGAGATAGTGAAAGGCTAACTTTGGTGTTAGGAGGAGACTAAGGGTTGGGTAGGGATAGAGCAATCTTCCCAGGTACAGGAATGCATAGATTTTAATAAACTGTTAGGAACTCAGCAAGCCAAATGGAAGGTTCCAGAAAAAGAACACTATATATAAAGGTATGGATTCCTGGAAGAGCATCGCCTATTAAAATATCACAAGGGAAGTTGTTTGCATAACCCATGAAACTCTGAGGTCTCATAGTCATGATTTAAAAAAAAATAGTACCTGGGAATGAACAGGTAACTTGAGAGGAGAATCTGAAAGTAGCACATTAAAACCATTGTTGAAGATGCAAATTAAAACCACAATGAGATACCACTTTACACTGGTCAGAATGGCCATCATAAACAAAGCAACAGACAACAAGTGTTGGAGAGGTTGTGGAGAAAATGGGACCCTAGTTCACTGTTGGTGGGATTGCAGACTGGTACAACCACTGTGGAAAACAATATGGAATTTTCTCAGAAAACTAAAAATGTATCCGCCTTTTGACCCAGCAATTCCACTACTAGGATTATATCCTAAGAACCCTGAAACACCAATCCAAAAGACCCTGTGCACCCCAATGTTCATAGCAGCACAATTTACAATAGCCAGGTGTTGGAAACAACCTAGGTGCCCATCAATAAATGAATGGATCAAAAAACTATGGTACATTTACACAATGGAATTCTATGCAGCAGAAAGAAAGAAGGAGCTCCTACCCTTTGCCACAGCATGGATGGAACTGAAAAGCATTATGCTGAGTGAAATAAGCCAGGCGGTGAAAGACAAATACCATATGATCTCACCTTTAACAGGGACCTAAACAACAAAACAAACAAACAAGCAAAATATAACCAAAGACACCAAAATAGAGAATAGGCTGACAATGACCAGAGTGGAGAGGGGAGGGAATTTCAGGGGGAAAGGGGAAGGGTTTACAGGAACAAGTATAAAGGACACATGGATGAAAACTAGAGGGGGTGGAAATGGGAAGGAGGTGGGGAGCACTGGGGGGTTGGGCTGGGATGGAAGTAAAAGATAGAAAACTATACTTGAACAACAATTAAAATAAAAAATACATTTTTTATACTAAAAAAAACATTGTTGAAGAAATGAAGGGTTGGAGAAGATAACTTGTGCAATGCGATACCAGTGCAAATGGCAGAGCAGGGATTTGGACTCATCTCTCTTACTCTAGATCCCACAGTCTTACATACAAACACTGTACTGTTGGCAGTATCTGTGAGGCATCCACTCCGCTTATTCTCTCCTTGAATTATTATACCTGAGAAATCAAAGTAGTTATTCAAAGGCCTATTTGGTGACCATGAAATCTAACAAAAAGGAACCTATAATTTGAATGTTTTATAGAATCCCACTTTCCTTTTACCTTCCCTCAGCTTCATTGCTTCATTCGTTTAGTCAGCATTCCGAGCACATGTACACCAGGCAGCGTGCTAAGCATTGGTTCGTAAGACTGCTTGCCCTGGGCTTCGCCGGACAGGCAATGACAGTCTTAATCTCCAACTCTACTTTCCCAGGTTCAGTGTGTTAATATAATTAGTGCAAATGCAATTTTACAAATATATATATTTAAATCTGGGGTTCCAGAGCTGAGTAAAATATCACTTCAGTAATTCCCAGAATTCCCCAAAGTGCAGGAGTGCTTTTATTTGAAGCCTTTAGGGGTCTGTTGCCTACTTTTCTGCTTCACGCTATTGATTGCAGAAGCTTTACTCATTGTTGAGATTTTCATTTAGGTAGTGGTTCTCAAAAGTCATTCCAGTGATTGCTTTTTCTCTGGGGCATGGGGAGAAAGATCAGGGTTTACTTTCATTTATTTTACCAACAGGGCAAGAATTGTGTTTCTCACCTGTGTTAATGTTGATTTTGTGAGGGATTTCATTCTGTGTCCTAGTGAATAGACCCTTCCTTCCACTCAAAGCAAATGTTTGTCTTTGAGCATGCTCCCCATTGTCATTTGTTAAATGGATCCGATTGGGCTGTAGCTGGGTTGACTTGATATATCTTGACCAAAATAGAGGTGAAAAGAGTTTACAATCTGATCATCTTTATTATGACTTAGCCACAGGATACTTCACCTGGCATTTTATTTTTAGCCATCCAGAGAGAGTAGAGGAAAGAGTGCTACTTGACTTAAGCCTACCTTGCAAATCTGTCACCTCTGACTTTAAACACATTGCTGAGTGGGGAGCAGAGGGTAGGAACCCCATTCTCACCATGCTTGTACACACTAGGCTCTTGATACATTAGTTGAATGAAAGCATACATAAAGTAATGACTGAATGTAGAATGATTTTCTATTATGTTTCTTGAACATTGTCTTTTTGCTGAGGGGAGTTGAGGACCTCTTCTATCTGGTGAAATAAAGGGATTTGAAATGTGGCTGAAAGGGGCCTTCAACCACCTTGTCAACACTTTATTTTGAGTTGGGTATGTGTTTTTCCTAGTTCTGTGTTGATTTACTCCTTATATCTTTTTAAATATGTTAAATATTGCCTCATACATTTAGAAATAAATAATCATAACTCACTAAAATAGATTCAGGTGTCTGAGAGGCTGAAATCCTTTGACAATGAGGCTTAATGATGACAGGGAATAACAGGAGAAAAGGATACCAGAATGCTCATTTTGACAGCACCTGTGGAATAAGCAGCACTAGCTGTCCAGGATTCTGCATGCAGGAGGCTGGGCTGCAGGTACAGTACGCATTGTTCCTCTGCTCTTCTGGTCCACTGTCCAGGGTGGAGGCTGTAGCAAAGCCAAAAGGGAAGACTACCCCACTGGAGACAGCTCACTGCTCCTGGGCGCCTCCCATAGAGAAGCTAGGCTACTTCTGGCCATGCAACATGAGGGCTAGAACATCAGGCTTTCCTGTCGGCCCCTCATTGTTCTGCAGTAGTGACAGCCACTATCATGATTCTGTGTGTTTTTCTATTGAATTAGCAAAAAGTTTAACTTGTTCATAAGTAGCTAAGTGGTGAGTGAATGAAAATAAGAAAAAAAACAACATTGTAAAGGAATGTGAAGAATAAAAGTTTTGAGGAGACAGACTCAAGTGGATAGAGTCTCCTCTTTCTGTTTTCATGGGACAGTTCTTTACTCCTGTGGCTCCAGTTTGGTCCTCCTCCCAAAGTACCTATTTACAGTAATCTATCCAGCCATCAAAATGACTGGAAGTTACAAGTGGATCCACAGCTGTGGATCCTTGGCTTTACAAATGGAAGGAGAAAGAGACCACCTGTCCCTCCTTTCTTCATCTGAATTGTGAACCCTTTCAGAAGCTTCCTACAGCCTGGTCACTATTAGCCTGCCCTGCCCTTCCCTAAAATCCCTGTCAAAATCCTCTCTGTGCCAATCCTGAGTAGTAGGTAGTAGAGACAGTGTTCCTTCATTTCCTTTTGTATTATAGTAAAATATATGTAACATGAAATTTGCCATTCAGACATGTTAAAGTGTACAATTCAGTGGCATGAATCTCCTTCCCAGTGTTGTGCAACTATTCTCCACTATCTCCTTTCAAAACTTTTCCAGCACACCAATCAGAAATTTTGTAGCCATTAAGCAGTAAGTCATCTAAGTCCTCTGGTGATGTCTAATCTACCTTCTGTCTTTATTAACTTGCCTATTCTAAACATTTCATGTAAGGGGAATCATACGATGTTTGTTCTTTGGTGTCTGGCTTATTTTCTTTTTCAAATTTTATCAATGTTGTAGCTGTGTCAGAATTTCTCTCCTTTTTAATGACTGAATAATTTTCATTCAATATAAGTCCCTTGAGGACCCACCTACACTGTTTTTTCACAGCCCTGGGTTAACGACACAAAGATACATTGAAAACACATGGTCTGTGTTCTCAGATGTTTATGATGCTGGGTGGGAGGAGGGAAAAACTCACAGAGGACAGAAAGCAGACAAGTACATCAGTCATTATCGATTACATGGTGTATCAAACATGTATGCCATGTGACAGTGCTGGAAGTAAAAAACAAACAAGAACAGTTCAAAATGCCATGAGCAACAAATAGACTTACTGTCTCAGGTAACCAGGCACCTGGAGGTCTCATATTTGGTCATCCGGACAACTTAAACCCAGGCTAGGTTCCGCCCTTCTTTTTGCTCTCCCATCTCCAGTCTCTTCTCATCACATGGACATCCCTCCTCAAGAATGGATTGTTGCTGTTTCTCACACACAGACATCCAGAAGCTGAAAGGAGCATTTATCTCATCTTCAATCTCCTTTTAAGAGCTGAGAAACATTTTCCACAGTAACTGCTCACCCCCAGCAGATTTCCCTCACTTTCCTTGGTTTAGATTGTCATGCTTCCCTCCAGGGGCTGGGCAGAGAGGGTCTCTCCTACCCAGAGTGCACTTAGGGAGGCAATCCCAACAAACTCAGGGTTCAGCTGGCAAGAAAGAAGGGAAGGAAAGGGCATAGAGTGAGTGACCAAAAGTTCCTGCTAAATTCTGGGTCAGACATAATCACAGGGTGTTTCTATCAGCTTGTGGAGTGGGAAGGGCTTAGAAAGGATCTTCTCTTATTGATGTTTCATGTCACTGAGGCTTGCACACTGGTTACTTACAGCAAATTACTTTTTCTTTCATAGCTAATAGGTTTATTTCTAATATTAAAGTCCATGTGCCTATTGGAAAGTGATTAAAGTAAAAAAGTGTGTGAAAAAGAAATAAAAACACAATCTTACTGTCCTGGGGTTTTATGTATTTCTTTTCTTTTTCTATAAATTATATAATGTACATACACATATATAGTGATTTATATATATATATATATATATATATATATATATATATTCACATATAAATAACTACTAACTCATGTGCATAAAGGCATGTCACTTCATTTTCTGTAACTGAAACCACCACTATGCCAGAGGGCAAAAGCAAAATCCTGACTAGTTACATTAATCTCAATCAGTTCAAAGTTTTATTAGTCAATTCAAGGTATCCTCAGTCAGTTCAAGGTGTTCGCTCTTTCTTTTCTTGGATATTCTCAAGCTTCAGGAGTCCCAGTGTTGGTGGGGAATGGGGGCAGCTGGTATTTCTGGTCCTTTCTCTGTAGTCCCTGGCTAGGTCTGCATCACCTGGGTAGTTTTTTGTTTTGGTCCAAGTAGATGACCACCATGTCCCCACTGTTTTTACAGTCAGGCCTCTTGGGTCTGCTGGCCTGTCTGTGTGGGTACCTCACACCCCAGTTTGTATTCAAGTCCCAGTTTGCATGCTCCCTCAGTGGCTAAGCCTTAGCCCTCGCTGGGGTCTGTCTACCTAGGAAACAATCCATGAGTCCTAAGTTCTCAAGTTGCCCTAAGTTTATCTGAGGTGTGGCATCTCTCCCTCCATCCCCACTCCCAGCCTGCAGCCCAGAGACACACCTGTGTGGAAAATCTGTTCTTTACTCTTCCCAATCTCTCATTTCTTCTCTCCTCCTAGCTTGGGAAACTGTCTCTGATCTGGATTTGGTATTTAGGCTGGAGGGGCTGGAAAACCTGACTGTGACCAAAATCTTATTCTTTCTTATCTGTGCATTATGGCCTGAGTTCTTCTGGGTCTTTGCTTTGACATTTAAACTCAAAAGCCATTTTTTTCTCCAAAATTTATCTATTTTAAAATTTAAAATCTACAGCTTTTAAAGCCAAAAGTTGAGCTGAGGTGAGACCAAAAAAAAGTAATAATAGTTCACAGAATGGACTATTTGGGGAAAAAAATCAAATATCCAGGTGATGTAAACAATAAAGCAAAATATAGTCAGTTGATGGTTTTGATAGCTTTTGGTCCTCAGTTTCTCCATTCCCAGTGCTGTTCATCATTCAGCACCCTCAGGCTAAGGCAGCCTGTGTTCTGACTGATCGAGTTCTGGTGACCATCATGTCATATTTTGTTGCATTTTTGTTTCTCTGATCCTAATTTCCTTTCCCTGGAGTTCACAAATTGGTCACTATTATTCTCTATGAGTAAGGTAAGCTCTTTAGAGAAGATAGCTCAGCAGTGCCCTGGGTAACCAGGAGGGGTGGCTGAGGAGGAGGTTAATGAAGTATTTAGATTGACCCAATTGAAGAGCAGACTTGTATATTTTAAAATAGCAAAAAATAAAATAAAGTAAAATTGTATATTAAACCATCAATGTTCAACCCTTTTTAATCCCATGGCTTACATAAACTAATTACTAAAATTCTGCAGTACAGCAAAAAACTGATCTAAAAAAAAGATATACTTTTGATTCATTCACACCAGACGGCTATTGTTCTGTTGGCTATTGTCAAATTTTTATTTGACAATCTAAGGAAAAGAGGTCAGTGAACCTGATTAAATTGTCAGGTGTTGCATGTTTTAAATATTCCTATGACACACCAATTAAAAATTAATATTGAACATTTAAATGATAACTCTGTTGTTGAGAAGTTGAAGTCCAGTGGTTAGAGGTTGCCCTATATCCTCATTCACAATCCCCATGGATCTCTCTGAGACATTCACACATGCAGCTAAAGCGATGTGGTACAAGGCTCTTTCTTTCTTTGAGGTTAACACCAAACATACACACTTTTACTTATGAGAGAAGGGTCATTAATGCCACATGGGGAGAGAATGACAAAGAGCTGCTCTACTTTCCTTTGTAGACTCTACTTTGTCCATTAGATCACAGATTCAGCACAAAGATATTTACAAATGAAATACAGTATAGGATTTAGGGGCTAAATCAGGGGATTTTTGATGGAAGGGCATAACCTTCCACCACATTTCAGACAAAGAAATATTTTAAATTCATGGCATAGTATGCTTATCTTCTGAGGTGTGAAATCTGGGCCTTCTGTTGTCGTCAAGTTCATTCTCTGAATCGGTGGCACATGCTTTAATAAACATCAAGTGACAGCTCCTAGTCACTAACCAACACAGAGCTCTTGGAGCAGATCCAGTCCCCGGGAACAGAAGCCATGTAAATAAACTCTGTGGGGTAGATCATGCACCGAGAGCCAAGCAGACTAAGACATCAAGGCAATTCCTGGACATACTGCTGTAGCTGAACAGATGGCAGGCGAGAGAAGTGCTTAAAGGAGCCACTGGAGCACAGTTTCAAGTGACGTCTCACATTCTTTGCAGTTAGATAGTGATAGAAGCAAACAGATTATGGGGATATATTGCCATTCAGAAAGACATTGTTTGTTTCAAAGCTAGTCTCAGCAAAAGACATCTATGCAGAAAATGACAATAGATATGGAAGGATTACTGACACTTGGGTACCAAGAGCATAACTTAGGTTTGGGAAATAGCAAGGGTGACTTTGTCACATCTTAAGAGTCTCGTGTTCATTATGGGGGACTGCACTCCAGTAAGAATTCCAAGCACTTCCTGGCTCAGAAGGATGGCTGAGGTTGAGCCTGTAGGTAGCAAAACCTGCAGTGGGAACAAGCTGTGAGGCTGGGAAATAGAGACAGAGGAAATAAAGTGAGGACTGATAATAAGGAGGAGCATTGTCCTTGTCCCTTTATAGACCCTGCACAGGCCCAGCAATGAGCAGGAGAATTCAGATGCAACCTTATTTGGTCATTTATGTTGAATAAGAGAATCAGTTGGGAACTTAGACTTGGGGGAACAGATAGCTACTCAGAATCTTCTCTTCCTCCCCCTTGTGACCAGAATTCCATTTTTTTTCCCAAGATATCCACCTACTTACTTGCATGGCTCTTAGTGACTTTTTCCCTAGTTCAAGAGTAAATCTCTATAGATGTAGCCAGGTTCCCTGCCAGAGATTGGTGGGTATATGAATTATTTCTAGCCATCAAAGCTGGGAGGGTAAAGTCTCTGAGGATGGGGTACTTCTGGGAAAGGTTTCCTTTATCCCAAGAGTTGGTAACCCTTTCATTTATGAAGGTCCCTGTGTCTATAAATAATGGCTGAACAAGATGCTACAGCCATCCTGTGACCACAAAGGATCAGTCTATGTAGATCAAGAAAATGGAGGAACTGAAAAATTAACAATGTAAGCCTAGGTCTTTTTGTCATTTGCAACCTATAGCATCTTTACTAATAGGTCTTTTTAAAGAGTTATGCTGACTTTTCATAACGCTCAGCAGAGGTGGGGTGGGGAGCTGGCTTAGCCTGTACAGCTTATCTACTCCATCCATCCATCCACCCACCAATTCATCATTTATTAGGTGCTTACAATATGTCAGGCATTTAGATGAACATTGCAGGTATGAAGATGAATTGGAAATAACCCCTGCTCTTGAAGTGCTCACAGCTCCATTAATAGATTACAATATAATATAATAAGTCTTGTAACATAGGAATATACAAAATGGCTTTGTAGTCGAGAGTGGAGAGTGATGCATGCTTATCTTCAGGTCAGATGTAGGGCAGTACATACAAAGAATGCCCAAAACTTGCCCAGCAGAAACTGTGTTCCAAGGAGGTGAAATAGCAGAAGAAAAGTGATGCAGTAAAGAAACCAACTGCTTCGTCCTTAGATGTAAATCCATGCAGAAAGACTGATTGTGTGGAAACAGACTATCTGTATCATAAGGGAAATCTAGAGAATGATGAAGGAAATAAAGGTAAGTTTACTGTATTTAGATGCTGCAAAAGGGAGACAGTAGACATTAGGAAAGAAGGGATATAGGTTATGAGACTAATCCTCACACTTGAGTTACACAGTCATGCCAAAGTCTCTAAAACACCTGCCTTTCAAATACAGTCCAGCAGATGAGCATATTGCATGAAGTCCTCATGACCCCATTTCTTATTCTGATTGTCAAAATCAGATAAGTACTTCCTTCCATCCCACTTGGCCTTCATATGGGCACTTCAATTCCACAAACATTTATGTAATCAACTGGCTGCTACATGTGATACAGTTTGAAAAAGAAGATATAGAGAGGACCACCAGACTTTGCACTTAAGGAACTCACAGGATGGAAGAGAAAATGCACACATAACAAGTACCTACCATATAATAGGAAATATTATAATAAAAATAAGTATACAAGTAATATCCTTCAGGGATACAGTGGGGAAATAGTGGCCAGATACAGAGAGTAGATTATATTTCTGTTGATTTTGAATGGTAGGTGCCAGCACTCTGCCTAGATTATATTGTGTATTCCTCGCAACATCCAATGAGGTAGATACTATTAAGCTAATTCCACAGATAAGGAACTGAAGTGTTGCAAGGTCAAGTAACTTTTCTCAGATCTTACAGTCAAAATATTCAGGACCCTGGATTCAAACCCAGGGTCATTGGATTCCAGGGCCAACACAATAACATAGAATTTGGAAGCTCAATGGAGTGGTACTTAATTCAGGCTGGATGTCAAGGAAGATCTCCTTAGGGAGATGATGCATAAGCTAAGTTTTAAAAATGAGAAGGAGTTGGCCAGGTGATGAAGAGAGGGTATTAAGGCAGAGGGAACAGCATGGGCAATGGAGTGGAGAAAGGGAAGTGCCTGATAGCAGAGGGGATTAAGTTGGTACAGCATTATTATAAGGCAATAGGGGAAAGAGATGAGCCTAAATATTTAAGCAGTGACCAAATTATGGGTGGCTTTTTATCATAATGGGAGAATCAGGCATCGTAAATTGTAACAGAACCAAAATACATTACAACCATTTCACTGTCAGCAGCTGCCTGCAAAACATACACACCATATCAGTTATTGGAAGTATAATCCACTCAGTTGTTAAAGCAAAACCTTGAGATTCATTCTTGATTTTTCCATCCCTCACCTTACTTAATGAATTAGGAGTTATTTCAGGGTGGTTATCTCCTCCTTCTAAATATATCTCTTATCTGCTCTCCTTCTCATCCTCATTGCCATTCCCCAAGTCTAAGCAAATCATTTTTCACCTGGATACAATGAGGGACTCTTGTGATTCTGCACTTCCACTCAGCAGCACAGAAGTCTTTAGCTTGGACCAAATCCCTCCTCATCCCATTTGAAATCCTCCTGTGACTTTCTTGTATTTCAGGTGAAATCCAAGTACCTTACCAAGGCTGGCAAGGCTCTGCTTCCTCTTCAAGTGCTCTCACCCCTCTCTCTTCTTCATCCGCTTCACTCCACTGCCTTTGGGTCCCAGAAGACACTCTACTCCTTGCTTCAAAGACTTTTCCTTGAGCTCTCCTGACTGCAATGATCCTCTTCTAGGTTCACATGACTTTCTTTTTCCCATCCTTTAGATTTCAGCTTCGATGAGGCTCTACCCCTTCCATCCCCCTCCAATTTGTTCTCTGTCATTGATACTGTTGTTTTCTGAGCATCCTCACCACAAGCAGTCACCATGTATTTGCTTGTAAAATGTCTGTCTCTTCTGTTGGTGTGTAAAGTCCCAAGAGGACAGCACCATGTTGTTTTGTTCACACTCTACTCTAGCCCGGAATAGCCACAGTGCTTAGAAATGTGGCAGTCTTCTTTTAATTGTTTAATAACAGCTCTACCTGCTAACAACCAGAGACCTAAAAACAACTTTAAATGACAGGATAATTGGTAGAACATGGAAAAGAAAGAAAATCTGTGCAGGAAGTAGAGGAAAACATGGTGATAATTTTGATTGAGCAAGCATGAGGACTTGGTGACTATTCTGGAGAGTACCTGGCACAAAATGGGCACCAGTAACTGTTTGTCAAATGAATTAATGTCGGGTAAATGATCGAATCGGTTGACATAGCCAAGTAATTGGAGAGTAACAGACTCCATAGTATAAATGAAAGTAATAGTTCCAAATGAATCATTGCCAAAAACATTTTCTTCATCTCTAAAGGGAAAGCACTGTTTTATTTTCACAGATGTCTTTTTTTTTGCTTTACAAATTTGAAGTGAAAATGCACTTTGTTATAGAAGATGGGCCCTGCCAGGCATACAATTTTAACTAGATAGAGGCAGAAGCCTTTTCCTTAGCAGTGAGTAGAATATGATTCAGTAAAGAGTAATTTAATAATGGTGAGAGTACAAGTGTCAAGCTTAAAGAGTGGCCAGAGAATTTTTGGACTTCATAGAATAATGCAGTGTTGTTGGGGATATATTTTAATTCTGAATGTTGATAATCCAAATGGCACAACACATCAGGCCAATGGAGTTGGCCTTTAAAAGGTAACAGTGATTCCACGGGTGCCCCAAGTAGCATTTTTAGAGAAAGCATTTTATAATGCAGTTTCTCTATTGTTACCTTTTGTATTGGGAATGCAGTCCTATACTTGATGCGCTTTGGTTAAAAATAAAGATAAGATTTCAGACAGTTGTATCCTCTTCTCAAAGTACTCAGAAACTTTTTAAATCCCTACTTATCAACCAACAAGTATTTATTGAATGTCTTGTTATATGCCAGACAGTGCTCATTAAAGTTTGTTTCCCCTTTGTTGTGCTAAACTCTAGGCCTTCAGTGTTGTTTGCCTATAATTAGGAAGGCAGCTTCTTTTCTTACTATTCATTTTTTTTTGTCCCAATTACTCACGACTTTTTGTGTGGGTGGACATCTCATGTTCAAAATCTTCTATGATTCATCTCAATCCTCAGGTGTTTATTAAAATGTCCCACAGATGCAGCGAGTCTAATCTTGCCCAGGGAATGTGTTTCCTGAGAGTTCAGTGCAATCAGAGTCGGTGCTCCGAGAGTGCGGGGACTGCATCAGGGGTGCACATCTTCCATAGGACCCTGACATGCTCGTCTAGCTTCTCACTGGAAAATGTTTCCTCCTTTGGATTAATGGGAAAATTGTCTTTTGCCCCAAATCCCCAGGCCCCATCAGATCATCATCCTGACCTCATGTACTTAAACTTGAGGTTTGGGTCCCTCTGTCCACGACCCCTGGTTTTGAAGTTTAGCATCTAACCTTTTGTGTTGACCTTGTTTTTTAGGAACACATTTTATTTGTTCATTTCTTTGTTTGTTTCTGCTTATTGGTTTGTTGGTTTTTAAGAGCAATATTTGTTCCATCAATCACATACCCTGGGACTCATTGTTTCTATCACATAAATAAGGCAGATGTTGAAACTCAGAGCAGAGTTATGTGTGGTTGGGTTTACTTATCTGTAGGGGGACCAGAATTCAATCAGCCTGTTGGGTTGACTGGAAAGGAGTAAAGTGGAAAGTAATCATCAAACTATAATGAGGAGACTGAGGGAAAAATTTCACAATTTCAAAGTTGTGCAAAAAGAATAGGCAGCACTAGCATAGCTAGAACTTATGATATGGAATAAGGATTACACAGAAACTCATTTTTATGTGAAATGGAGAGTTAGGAGACAGCCAAGTTATTGGTGTTCTGAGCCCTATTTGTAGTAAGCAAATATGAAAACACCAGTTGTCAAAACTAATTGAACCTTAGGAATAGAGAATAGGTAAATAAATAAAAAATTTATTTATAAACTTAGTCTTAAACATGTGGCCAAGATTAATTAGCAGTCACCAGGAGCAAAATTAAAAGGAAATTCTAGAGGAATTGGAAAATGAAAGGAAAATGTCTCCTTCTCAAGGCCAGGGAACAAAAGGAAAAGAAAGTTAGACCAGAGGATTTTCAACCTGGTCTTCCTCCCCTCTGAGGATGTGGCATGTGATCACAGTAGGTAGGAGCTGACAGGGGGGATATTTAAGAGGTGTTGTTGGGGACCCTTTTAAAGTACAAAAATTATATCTGCTGTCCTGGACTTTGTTCTTTTAACTAAGATAAGGCTTAAGCAAAATACTTAAGGACTTAACTCTACATGAGTTAAAGCTTTAAATTATTACATGGGTCCTTTCTATACTTAGACAGCTAACATTTTCATTTACACAAAATTATGCCTTCCTAAACTGGTCCTAGAAAAGAGACGTGAATGCGACAACCTAAGAGGGCACTTTCCAATACTCTGCCCATTTTCCCGTGGAAGGCTACATGTGTTCCTCAGGGACAGGGATGGGAGTGGGAAGAGGGAAGCTGAGAGACTGTTGGCAGCAGTAGAAGGTGGAGGTGGAAAGGGATGCTGGCTCTTTGAAGTTATAAATGGTGTGTCAGGACACCTGTAGGTCTTGGAGACATGTTGAGTAGGCTTATAGCAGCAGGGGAGCTTGGTTTCCTGACACCTCTGTATGTCTGGGCTGGATTAAAAAAATAAAAATAAAGCTCTGCACCTGCTCATTTGTTCTTCTTCCTCAGGTGGCCTCCACTTCACAGTTAGTCGTGACTGTGACTGCCAGGAAAGAACAGCTAAGAAAAACCCTGGGCCTGAGTAAAAATCTGTCTTCTTTTTTAAGTTATTTGCCATGTGTATAGCTGTATGGATAGAACCCTTGGAAGATTTGCACCCTACTTCCAGCAAAGAACCCAAACATGGCATGTTTGTGTGTGTATATTAGAATCTTTACAGATATCAGTTGGGTTTAACTTAGTACATTCATTTGGAAGCCTTTTAAAAATGCCAGCTACTAGGGTTAGGAATTGGGAACAAGCATTAGCCAAAAAATAGATTAGTTACTTAATTAAATAATTATTGGACATCTACTCAATAGTAGGAGCACAGGAGAAGAAGTGTTCCAGGAGGGAACTCCAAGGAGTCTCCATGTAGTCTCTATTTCTGTGATTGAAAGATGGCCTGCAAAGGAGGTCACCGTGTTTGACCTATGTACACGTGGGGTGATTAGTTAAGAAGAGAGGGCGATTTCCAGAATGACAAGAGGACCTCCATAGGGCTGGGAATGGGGATAGTTCAATGCTACCACCACAGTATTGCTTTTTTTTCACTTATCATAAATGTTTTCAACAAGCAATTGTTCAGTACCTCTTAAATGCCATGCACTGTGCTAGGTGTTAAAGATAGGAAGAATGAATTATGGTGCCTCCTGCAGCCTAATTACAAACAAACAAACAAATGTTGCAAAACAACAGGATAAGCTACAACTGCCATGGAGTCATGTGTAGAAGGAAGGAGAGAACACTACCTTGGAGACCCGGGGTAAATGGTAGGCAGGTCAGGATGGCTACCCAAAGAGAGTGGCCCCTGAATTGAGACTTGCAGAGCTAGTAGGGCAATGGAAGGTGGATATTGAAGGGTCAGAGTGGCAGAGGCAGAAGCTATCCCATATGAAGGAAACAGCAGGTACTAAAGTATAATTTTATTAGCCTTATATGTTATTCACCAAGGAACATCACACACATATTTGCATATATTTTATTTTCATGTAAAAATGTGAACCCTGGTATTTCTGTAGTACTACCATCTTCAACATTGTTAAGACTCTCACCATCTCCCTGTTAAAAAAAAAAACAAGCAAATACTGTGATGGAATAGTGACTAGGTTAATTGAGGCAAAGGTAATGAAAAGCTTAAGATCCAAACTCTGTATTTTTAACTAATTCCTCTCATTCCTGAAAGGGCTTACTAGAAAGCTAAAAAGTATGTTGTGGTTACATGGCTTGATCTGCATTTTTATTAAAAACATAAGGAAAGGAGACTTTTTTCCCAAGTAAAAAATAGGGTTTAAATTTACAGTTTATTTTATCTTCAAGCATTGTGCCTATGCATTTGGTGCCCGAGGACTGGTGCAGCCCACATGTCTCCCCACAGGAACAGAGGTGCCTGGAGGTAGCTACAAGCCCTGCCCCAAAGATCTTGCAGACTAGGAGACGGCAAGTCTCCCATATGCATGAGGAAGACCTGAGCCCTTTGTCTGCTGTGGAGTACACATTTCTACAATCAGAACTGTCCAGTCATGGTGTGTTGTGTTCTGCAAAGAGGCAGATATGAATTGAAAGAACACATTAAGACGTGAATGTCCATGAACACAATAACATAGAATTTTAACATGGGTTTAGGATTCAACATCCATTTATTAACCTATTTATTATGTGCAAGGATAACATGCCTTCTGGCTCATATTGTTACCGTCGTAGTGTAGAGCATACTGACAGTCTGAAAGGCTAAGTTATCCTAGTTTAAACAGCTCCTATCCAGCAGTGCTTGGAGTTCAACCCAAAGTTTCTGACGGTAAGTCAAATGGCCTTTCCCCATACTCAACTGTCAACTTGAAACTCAGAAAGCAGGATCCTCAAGTAACAAAATTTATGATGAATTATAGGAGGAGCCACCTGGGTGGGCTGACCTAGGTGAGCTGCCCCATAACTGAGCCTGAGTCACCTGTGGGGCTCTGTGAAGGGCTCACGGATCCCAGTAAAGCTGCCTGTCCAGGTGGTATGTGGGAATGGCTGGAAGGTGCTGGTACCAGACATTTCACTTCCTGAGAGATTCAGCTCAGGTAAGAGATGCTGGTACAGGAGGGACATCACTGAGCCTGGTCAGGTCTCATCAGCACGTGACTGAGTACCTTTCATTCCAACCTCTTGATCCATAACAAGGCCAGAAATGTTCACTCTGTGAGGCCTCTGTTGGTGTTGGAGATTCTCTTTCAATGAAAACATGAAAGAATTATGCAAGAAAAACATTTCCTCCAGAGTTTCTTCTCAAAATATTATGCGTGAGGGAGAGAAATATGTAAGAAGAACAGAAATATTTGAGTAAACAGTACAAATCAAACCAGTAGGCAAACTTGCACATCCAACAATGGAAAGGAGGAAAAAGGAATCATTCCAGCTTTCTGTTGTTCTCCCAGAATGTTTCTTTTTTGTTCTTAATGTTTTCAAGTCAAAAGCTTGTAGATTTGCCAATTCCTGAGAAATGGCTTAGGTGGGAAGCAGTGATTTTTTTTCCCTTAACTTCATTCCTTCTTTTCTCTCCTGTTTAACTCATCATAACCTTTGATCTTCAACTTCTGCGGTTTGAACTTTTCATCACCACCTGGATCCTTCAGTTATGACTGAACATAAGTAGCTACTTAATTCTTACCGCATTAGAATGTTGCATCCACATCATAAAGTGTGGACCTACTACTCCTGCCACTGCTTATTCAACTATTCAGTTTTTTCTTTCCTTATCTGCAAACAGATAAGGCCACCTTGAAATGAAAAATGTGTTCTTTGTGGACTCATTTCCATCCTCAATACCAGTGTCATTACTCTCCAAGTGGAGAATTCTGTTGGGAACTGAAAAGACTTTACTGGAAGCAAAGTATTCTTCCAAGAAATGGGGGGCATCTCTGTTCAAACTAGTGTATCAGAATTCACAGACACAAATGCAAAGAGGGCTGAGCCAGAGGATGTAAAAGGCTGAAGTCACCTAGATGTAAGGGTAGTTCAGACCAAAGTTGAAAACTGAAAGTGCACGCTGCATCTGAAGCAGACAGCCTGCTACCACTCAGCTCGAATGAATTGTCTTCATGAAGCAGCCAGGGGCCAGCATTGTTTGGTCTTCTTACTTTCCAAGAGAAGCTCATTCTCTGAATGTTTATGTGCAGTCTTTTACTCTTGTTTACCAACCCTAACAATTTTATAGGTACTCAACTGCCACTCAACAGCCAGATAACAACTTCTGTGGTAGCTGAGGAATGAAAGTGAGAAGGCATGCTCAGATGGTGCCATTCATTGGAAAATGACTTCCTTGTGTGTAGTTTAGGATTTTGTAACTTAAAGTATGGTCCATTGACCAGCAGTATCCATATTACCTGGGAACATATTAGAATTCAGAATCTTGGACCACAGACCGACTGAATCAGAGTCTGCATTTTAATGAGGTCCTTGCTATTGGTCTGCGTGAGGTGATGTTTAGTGTAAGGACATCTCTGATGTTCTGCAGAGGGCTCCGCCATGGTCTGCCCACTCTGAGGGGCACCACGGGAAATTTTATTTCCAGGAGCTACAGATTGCAAAGCAACTGGAGGCTGTGATTCATTCACAGTCCTCTCTCCCTTATCTCCTGTCTGTCCTCCTCTGGCCCATTTCTGTTCTCACCAGTTGTAGTTGGTGAAACATTGCTGTTGTCACCCATAGACCTCCCAGACATCCCAGTAAATGGTAAATTGCCACATAAAGGGCTTCACCAACGTCCTACACTTTCACTCCAGAATTCCCTCTCCTTTCTTTCCCTCTACCTGGGCATATTCCCTTACTCACCACCTCCCCCTTGGATTTTTGTTGGATATTTTTTGTTTGTATACTTTTGTTTTGCCTCAGCCTTTTCCCATCACCATTTGAACTGGAAATCCCATGCTGGGCTGATATTCTGACTCTGACCTTGAACTCTCTTATGATTCTTTCTGCAAGTGTCCTTCCTCCTCTCGGTTCTTGCAACCTCCTAACAGTAGAGACTTGCCTGAGTTCTGTATGGGCTCCCAGGCCCATGGTGGCCACTTTTCTCCACTTGCCAGGAGTCTGATAGGAGATACTTTAAGCAATCTCTTATTGGATGTGAACTGATAATTAACAGATAATACTGAAAAGAAATTAAGTGTGTGGTTTTTCTAAAAAAAATTAACATTTGAGTCTTGGAGAAAAGCAATCATTTTTTGAAAATAGCTCAACATAATACCTATGTCAAATTCAGTTATGGCTTGGTGTACAGTGAGATAGAAATTGACTTATTCTTTTGGGTATAAACCTCACATTTTAAAAATACATTTAAATGGCAAATGATATCTTTTTGAACTGTATCCTGCCAAACAATTTTTTAAAACGGATTTTATTTACTTACTTTTAGAAAGAGGGGAAGGGAGGATGAAATAAAGGGAAACATCAATGTGTGAGAGATATATCAATTGGTTGCCTCTCACATGCCCTCACTGGAGACATGGTCCATAACCCAGGCATATGCCCTGACTAGGAATCGAACCAGCAACCTTTCAGATCACAGACTAGCTCTCAATCCACTGAGCCATACCAGCCAGGACCCAAACACTTTTTTTTATGTCATATCTCCCTCAGTTTTCCCATGACCATGAGAGAACATATGTACTGTCCTCTCTTGTTGGCCCACAATGTAGAAGTCCTGGGTTTGTCATGGTTCTGGTCACTCCGGTCACTCTGACCAGGATACTTTCAACCCTGCCTTGGCATTTCTTTTCACCTCTCCCTCTTCTACTCTTAACATACCTCTTATTTGATAAATAGCTATTGAGCACTTATGTATAGGTGGTCTTGGGTCTGGGAATGGCTAGGACAGAGGTAGCTCCTGCCCTCATTGTAGCAGTAAAGGCAGACATAGGTGATCAATTACACAAATTAAACTCAGTGGTATAGGGCTATGAAGAAGTATATGCATTATAGAACTTCCATTAGGCAGATCTTACTCTTCTGGGAAGGTGCAGAATAGTGTCCTTGAAAGAGTGATGTTTGAGGCTATGGGCAAAATATCCCCAAAGGGTGGTCCAGATTTCTGGGGCTAGTCACAGTGGGGCACTATTACCTGAAGGAGAAATGGGTGAAGTGGTACTAGAACTTGCAGAGGGCTCTGTGGCAGGACCAGCTGAAAAGAATTGTGACCTTTTCTTGAAAGACAAAAGAGCCCCTATATATATACCATGAGGGGGAAGAACTGAAAGAATAAAGAAAAAATATCTGAACCCTATTCTTCTCTCCCACTCTAATCTCTTGCCAGTGCCCTTTTACCCCCAGTGGTCAAGTCTCACTAAAAGAGAACAAGGGAGTCCCCTGATGGAGCCCAGGCAGGTCAGCTTTTTTGGGCACAGAGCAGGGTGAGAAGGATGGGGAAGGGATCTTGGAAGGAATAATTACCCAAAGTCTTTTGGCATTTAGTCTAAGAACAATGGGAAATCATGAATTGGTTTTGAGTATGGTGATATATGCTCACTTATGTTTTAAAATGATTGTGGCAGCATAGTGATGGGAAGTGAGGGAATAACAGGGAGACCATTTCAGCAGGTGTAGAACTATCCAGAGGAGGTGTGGTGTTAACCTGAACTGGACAGTGGATGTTTCTGAAACCAATTCAAGAGGTCAAGCATCAGTTTAGATGGATTGCATATGGAGAAGGACACAGTGCTGAGGGAGGAATTTGTCTGAAATGGCTTTCAGTTTTGGGGGATGGAATTTGTGATTTTGCTGAAAAAAAGAGGGAAAGAGAGAGACTAGGGTTCCAAATCAAATCCTGGGTGTTCAGGGTCAGAGCCAGTGAGTTTGAGGTGTGAGTAAGTCTTCCAAGAAGTCAGAACAGGAGCCTTGATCTTAGATATGGTAGAGAAGCTGCTAGACTTCCTGTTTAGGGTCACCTGGGAAAGCAAAACATGCTGTTCCCCAGTCTAAGGACATTAAATGAGTTTTGTGAATGCCTCCCTGTATCTTCCGGGAGGGTTGGAGTATTTCACACAGACAAGGATAACTTCATCTGTGCTGTGCATCTGTGAGGAAGCTGCTGTCAGGGTAGGAAAACAGTGCTGTTTCATAAAATCAGTTCTGGTGCCAGACTTTAGGTCTCGATAAACTTGTCTTTACTTTTACTTTGATAACTGACGAAGTGCTAGAAAATATTGTCAATTACAAATTTTTCTCTCTTCCTCTCTTGGACCCGGCTTTTATTTTTCCTTCATATTATTATAGAATTACAAAGTTTTAGAGTTTTAAATCACCAGAAGAAGTCATTTAGTTCCAGCCCCAAAATTCATTCACTTAAGTGTACCACTGTCCTTTTTATAAAATAATTAAAGGTTACATAAACTCATCCAGGGAAAGAAACTCACTATTTCCCACAATAGTGTGCTTCCAGCTCATTCTTTGGACAGTTTTTCAGTAGGTTGATCTGAGTCACCCCCTTTTTTTCCTCACTTTCTGGAGGAATACAGATTTTTTAAACTTTTTTTTTTATTGTTATTCAAGTACCGTTTTCTGCCTTTTTCCTCCAACCCTCCCCACTGGAAGCAACCTAAGTGCCCATCAGTAAATGATTGGATCAAGAATATAGAGTAATACTTCTTTCTTTCTTCCCGTGACCAGCCTGCAGTTGTGCACTCTGGGTGCCATGTTGCCTCACGGTCTTTTCTCTCTGCTGGTAAACCCAGCTCCATGCCCCTCAGTATCTAACTTGCTTCTGATCCCTCTGCATCTTAGGAGATATTTTCCAAATGGGGTGTTCAAATGAGAGACTGAGATCTGGCCAGTGTTGAATACAGCAGATTAGTACGTCTCAAGGTCAGCACAAATACACTTCTGATGATCCAGGCCTCTTTCCCTTTGTTGCTTCTGTTGCCATAGATCTGCCTTCTCTTATTATTTCCCCTTGCCACTTCAATAGAACTTAGGGATTTTGTGATATTAGTTTGAATATTTTCCTTATGTGGGTGACTAAGCCTCTTAAGCTATTTGTGGCTTCCTGGCAAACTTGCCTTCGCCATCTTCAGCTTAGCTACTCACCTACAGATACCCCCTTCAGGGGGACCTGGAATGGATGTGGTGGCATTGAGAGAGGTGGTCTCCCTGATGTGCACTATGCCAACAACCATGGACCCAGTATGAGGAATCATTTAAATCACATTACTCTTTCCAAATAGGTCTTGGCAACTTCTATAGTGAAATTAGATGAAAATGTACATTTCTATGTTGAAAACAACTTCTTAAAGCCTTCTATTAACAGCTCCAAATCTGAGCTTTTCAGAATTCACTGGTTCTCTGAGGGGACATTAATGCTAAATGGCCTTTTGTGTTTTCCAACAAAGGTGATAGCTAGAAGAATTAAAGAGCCCCTTGCATCATTTAGCAGTGATTCTCTGGTAATAACATAAAGGAGAACTATTATTATGCCTATTTTATGAACAAAGAAACTAAGGAAAAGATGAGTTAGGTTAACTGCCAATGGTTGGAGAGCTACAGATTGGCAGAGACACCACACTAAATTGTAACAGTCTGCTGTTTCTCTGCGGGCCCAGGCAGAGTGCTCGTTACCTTTTTTTCCATTTTGTGCCAAGTGCTTGGTATTTGTGTATGGTGGAGTGTGAGGCAGATAGTGGGCATCGGTGAAAAAATGGATGGCTTAATAAATAACTTTCATTCCTTTCTTTTCCCTTGAAACTCATATTTATAAAGAAGAAGGCACTATTCCTTCTATGTCAGGGGTGTCAAACTCATCTTCACCAGGGGCCACATCAGCCTTGCAGTTGCCTTCAAAGGGCCGAATATAATTTTAGGACTGTATAAATGTAACTACTCCTTAACAGTTAAGTGAGAGCTTGGTGCTGCTGCAGGGTAGAAACAAGGTGCCGGGCCGGATGAACAAGGTGGAGGGCCGGATTCTGCCCGAGGGCCTTGTGTTTGCCACCTGTGTTCTATGTTGTGTCTTTGAAGATAAAATCACACTTGATAAGAGCATGTGATTTATCCTCCAGAGGAACAGCATTCTTAAGTAATCTTATCATTAATTTTGGTTCACTTATTTGGCATTCACCTGCAGATGGTGGTTACCATCGGGTTCTGACTTACAGGTGCATTAAAAGCCCATTCAATATGGGGACTCGCAGAACTGTCCACACTTCAGTTCAACTCCTAATAGTGTAAAGCCAGTGAACAGTGTCAAGTGGATAGGGGTTAGCAGATGGGAAACAGGGACACTGATAAAGAGGGAGTTATGCCAAATGTGTGCTATTGTGTAGCCTGGATGACTGGGCGATGTCAGCAAAGTTTCCTCAGATTGGTCAGGCTGGCCCCATGTATATCTAGCCATGGAGTCTGGTCAGTTAATATTATGCCAGGGACACTGGGGAGAATCAAGATTGCATAACCCGAATGATCATCTTAAACAGGTACTTGTTTGTGCTGCTGGGGAGGTGAAGAGCTCAAAGGTAGGCATCTATAAGCAAGTATTTACTTTATGGGAGTAAATATTTTATTGCTTTCTTATTTTCTAAAGCACTTGGTGTTTTTTCTATGTTTGATTAGTGAATAAACTTGTTATTGGAAAAAAGTGTCTGCTCTGAAAAGTGATTTGAAATATTACAAAAGACGTTCACTTTACAACTACAAAGGAATTTCTAGTAACAGTTGCATTACATGCATCCTAGGCAAAATAGGCCATTCGAAGCTCTCCATTCAAGATAAAAAAGTTTTCAAAATATGTAGGCATGGTTGAGAAATAAGAATCAGGGCAAGGAATTAATGTTTGGTTTCCATCACTCATTTTCATTGTATCATGTCACCAATAATGATAATATATTTTAAAGCTATCAATCAAACAGTAAATACTGTAACATCTTAATTTGGACTAAATATGTTTTACACATCTAAATTATTTATGAGCTTGCTACTTGCTGGAAAATTGATCTGATTGGGAGAAATCCAGAGAGTTAGTTGCATTTTTTTGCTGTTTACCTCCTTTCGCAGCCAGCAACTGGTTTTAGGGTTCCAGATGGTACAGCTGAAGAACATAATTGTGCTTTAGGGAAATTTTTTGTGGGAATAATAAATTAGGGAAGTTATATTCACATCCCAAGCTTTATTTCCTTTGCTGAAATTCCAGTTTTGGTGAAATCACTTTAGGAGGAAATTGGCATTCTAGCCTTGGCTCTGCTACCAGTTGGGTTTTGTGTGATTTTGACCAAGCCATTAGCCTGGATGGCTCATGGTTTCTATATATTTTTTAAAGATTTTATTTATTTATAGAGAGAGGGGAAGAAAGGGAGAAAGGGAGAAGAATATCAATGTGTGGTTGCCCCTCATGCACCCCCCACTGAGGACCTGGCCACAACCCAAGCATGTGTCCTGAATTGGAATTGAACCAGTGACCCTTTGGTTCTCAGGCCGGCACTCAATCCACGGAGCCACCCAAGCCAGGGCTCTATATTCTTAAATAGGGGTTCTGGGTTGAATAATTTTTAAGCTTTCCCCCCTGATAAAAACAACTGGTTCCAAACAATGCTTCACACTTGAGGAAGAATGGGGGAGCAGACCCCCGATAGGCCTCTAAGCTCCTTGTAGCAATTCCTTCACCTATGGAGGAGATTAATGTTTGATATTATGCACCCACAGGAAAGGTGAGTGCAAATGAGGGAATAATCATACTTGTGGTTTTGGAGGTGAAAAGTGGTGGCCAAGGGCTTGTGTGTACAGAGCAGTGGGCTCCTCTAGCTATTTTAGCCTGGATGAATTTCATACTTTCAGGTACTTTGTATAAGCTTTCTTACTTGTTATTAATCAAAACATATATGTATACATAAGAGTATGTTATATATAATATATGTGTGCATATACATGCACACACATACATGCATGTACACATGCATTTGTGTTACCAATCAGATCTTATGAGCTAATAGTTCAGCCCAAAACAAAGTTACCTGTTGTTTTATTTAACTGGCACACTATGCCTTTAACAAACACACAACTTCTGCTAGTGTTTTAAAAATATTTAGAAAGAAAAGCATGACAAGTCCCTTTACCAGTTTTGAAGAGTCAGTAGGACTTTTCAGCGAGCAGCCTCAGATGTTATAAAGCCCAGGTGACAGTGCAGCTCCTTTCCCGTGCCCAGAAAGGGTGGACTCTGTACTTAGAAAACTGCCTCTGCGGAGCTCCAGGTCACAGCATAATGCAGCTCTGTTAGACTGTATATTTTGGTGGGTGAGACATTTTCCCACACCCTCTTCCTCTCCTCTTCTTAAAATTTTGTTATACAAGGAGCTCCAAATTGGAGCCAAGAGGTAGTAGCACCTTGAATTTTCACATGCTGTTCAATAATCCTTACCTGTCCTCCACAAACCAGCAGGAAGACCAAGTCCCCAAGAAGGAGGCATTAGGTACTTGTCCATAAGAGAAACTCAGGCAAGCTCCATTTGTGAATTCAAAGTGCTTCCCCCTTAAGAAATTTACCATCAGGACCAGGATGCACACAGATGGCTGAGGGGTTGTACTTGGTTGACATGGTCCTCATTTAGCATCTCCTGTATGTAGCTGAGATCCGAGGCATTGAAACCACCTGGAAGTCATTAGAAATGCAGGCTGTCTGCTTGCCAGGTGATCTAGAACACTTGTTCTGGATCCTGGCTGCATGTTGGTACAATGGAAGAACTTTGAGACTACCAATACTTGGGCCCCACCTACAGAGGTTCTAATACACTTGGTCTGGGATATAGCCTGGGCATTATGACTTCCAAAGTTCCCTATGTGATTTTAATATGTAGCAAATTTGAGAACCACTGAATTAGAATGTATAGCAATGTACACTGGAAGAAACCATCACACTGGATCATCTAAATTTTCCTGTCAACACCTCATTTGTTACCACCTGCTTGTTTGGTGGCTCATGTTACATTTTCCTGTAGTGACCACCCCTATTTCTCCTCATCACAGCTCATGTTTGACCCCATCTGTCTGCAAGAAAGACTCACCTCCAGTGCCTTCTTCACCCAGACCATGGTTTTCCCTTCCTCCTCTGAACTCTGTATCACTTTATCTTAGCTTCCTCCATGAACCTATAACTTTTCACTTCATAATTCATTTATTTACGTGCATTGCTTATCCCTCCTCCTACTCAGTGAGCTCCTAGAGGACAGAGCCATGTCTGCTTCTTAGGGTCTAGCAAGGCTGAGTAATGTGTACATACAATATGGATGGGAACAGAGAGGGGAGAAAGGCAGAACAGCCCAGATGTGCTATCTCTCTTCAAATTAGTCAGGTAAGATGGGCACACAAAGACTTCATGGGTGTAATTTTGGACCTGGATGACATGCAGAAAAGAGCTTTATGAACCACATCATAGGATGGGCGGTGTGGATACCACAAGTTGATAGAGGGACGGAAGCAAGAGATAAGTGATTATGTACAGTGAGCAATGAGCCTGTTTTTCTGAAAAACAGAGAAGGCAGGATGGCCACAAAGTAGAGAGAGGTGAGGAGCTCAGATTTCTCAGACAATGTGGGGGGTAGGGATGGCACACCTCCCAGGCTGCTAGTGGAGGCTGACAAGATTTGCCCAACAGGTTATCATTTAGCATGGCCGAGCTCCAAACTGCCTCCAGTGTTCCTCCCCGGCTTCTCAGAAGCGGTGCCTTTCAGCCCTGAATGTGCCAGCAGCATGTATATGAGCAGTTATGCAATCAAGATGCCCAGTTCTGTTCTCACCTGAGTGCAGTTTCTTTTTCAGTGGTGGATCTCTGCCTCTTACCTCATGTCAGCATTGCACCTAATGCCCATCCCACATTCAAACCTGGGATTTAGATCACATTTCTCCCAAGAACCTTCAGGTAGTTTACAGAAGGGAAGCTTGAATTCCCGGTGGTAACTGCACAGGCTGCAATGGGAGCAGGACTCAGCACAGAAGTGCAGGGCTGCCCAAAGCCTCCAAAGGCAGCCCAAGAAGGTGGCGAGTGGGCAGCAGACTATTTGGGAAAGGGACTCAATTTTATTCCAGGGGCTCCAGGGGTCCCCAAATCCCAGAACCACGGACCCCAGCCATGTTTAAAAAACAATGCTTTTCATCACAACCTCCTCTCTGTAGTAACCCCCTGACTACCACCACCAAAAAAAAAAAAAAATTCAATGGCTACTTCTAGGCCTAAAGGAAGCCAGATGTAGAGCTAGCTCAAAGGGAAAATCATAGAAGGCATGATGCTTTCCACATGCTTTTGCAGCCAAATTAGATGCCTAAAAGGAAGGTCTTCTGGGTCACACTCCTAAGCCTTGAAGAGTGGGTCCCATTATGTATCCTGTCAGAGGCAGTCTAACAGGAAAAAAAGAACATAGTACTGGCTTTGTAAATTTGGGAAGTCACAACAAAGATATCTTAAATTTTCTACTTAGTGTTCAATAGCAAAAAAATAGAAAGGAAACATGTTTAAACCTCAGTTCTATCATTTGTTGGGTTTCCTAGTTTATAAATAAGAATTATAATGGCTGCCCAACTGATATGTGTGTATGTGTGTGTGTAGATTTAAAAATGTTTAAATGCATAGCATGGGGCCCAGTATAGAGTAGGTACTCAACAAATGCTCAAGTGTTTGTTCCCTCCCCTCTTCCCCCACATTTAGTCTTAGTAGAATCTCAGGGCCAGAGAGCCTCTACACACCAGATAGAAACCTCGAGAAGAATCAAGGTTCCATGGACAGCTGGCTGCTAAGACGAGAGCAGAAATCAGGATCAAAGAAGATTGTGCATGTAGTGTGGTCATCTTGCTGTTGGCTGTTGCAAACAAAATTTTTGTGTGGTCAAATGCCCTGACATAGAATTTTGCAACCTCGACACACATTTATGCCCCTGACAGTGAACCCTCCTTTCATTGCTCCCCTCCTCCTGCCCCCACCCCACTTCCTAACCAGCCTCCTCTTTACACTTCAGGATAGCACAATTGTATGCAAACTTCACCTTCCTACAAAGCCTGTCACCCTCCACTTCTTTCAGAGGAGAGAAGATGAAGGGCCAGCAAAATGCAGTCTTCTGAGTTCCTTGTACAAGATATCTGACATAGGAACCGGACAGGGGCTTACCTGTCACTATAGCCAAGCTGAGTGGGGCCTTATCTGATCCCCATTTGTAAAATGCCCACAAGCCACCCTGACTATTTGATCTGCTTCTTCTCCCTGATCTTCAATGAAACAGAGGGAACAGACATGAGACTGGTGGGAAAAGTAAAATGGACCTAAAGGGTCATCTAGCATTATGAGATCTGAGGATCTGAGTACCTGTTTCAGCTACCACAGAGCCTACAGGCTTTCTGGGCTTCCTGGGTGCTGAAGTGAGAGCCCTAAGTGGGGCCATGGCTCAGTCTGGACAGGCCTTTCCCCCCTCATCACTGCAGTGGGTGGCAGATGGCTGATGGTTCCCTGGATTGCCAAAGGAGGGATTTTGTTTGTTTGTCCATTGGATTTTTTTTGTACTGATTGAAGAACAAACCACATTCAGTAGGAAAAGTTTTGCATGCTGGAAAAATAAATCAGTAGTTGGAACACCTAACATAGAGACAGAATATTGCCAGCAATCTCCTTACTTGGATGTGTATTTCAGGTTCAGCCGATTTGCCACCTTCTTTTCAAAAGCCTTGCCTGAATCCCCAGCTAGAGAGCTGCTTCTCCTCCAGGAAGTCAGTGACCTTGACCTGCACCTCTCCTAGGACAACTAGCCCTTTCTATCACATGTTCTGTTTATGTAGGTGACTTGTCTCTCCTTCCTGAGAGTGGAAATTGTGTGATTTGTCTTTACATTTCTTGGTAAAGACTTTTATGATAATAAATGTTAAAAAAGGTGAGAAACAGTGGCAAAAGAGGGACATCACCCCTTAGATACCTCCAGGAACCCATGCATTTACAGGCCCTTCGAGGCCCCTGTAATTCCACCCAGTCAGACTCTCCACCTCATGCCATTCATCTTGACAAAGCAGAATTGTCATTTTGGCACCCCTGTTTGTGAGCCCCCATGAAAGGTGAGTTTCAGCTTCTTCTTCATGTCTTTATGATCAACTCAAGCCTCACCTCAATAATCTTTCTCTGTCTGGAGACAGAGCTGGCTTCTCTCACAGCCAAACTCAGAAGATTTGGGTATGTTGCCTACCTCAGTTTCCTCATTTTCCTCGGACTCTCTATCCATTCTAATCCTGCTGCTCCACACTTGAAATGATACAAAAACAAATGGCCTTCTTAGCAACATTCAACTATACTCATTATTCTCTTCTTCCTGAAACATTTCTTTCCCTTAACCACTGTGACACTCTACTAGATTTTCCACTCATGTATCTGTAGACTGATTATTAGTATTCTCAACTTTCTCATTGCCTCTTTCTCATGTTCACATGCTGGAGTTCCCTAGTCCTCAGTCATGGGCCCTCTTCCACCGTACCTTCTCTTCAGACTTTCACCAACCCAACACCGTAATAGCATACACTGCACTGTGTCTGCTCTCAGATCCGTCTCCTGAAGAAAGCCCTGGCTGGGGTTCAAATTTGTATACCCAACAGCCTCATCGCTCCTCAATGTCAACATTTCTGAAATTGACCTTGTGATCTCTCCCATAAAATAGAGTCTCCCTTTAATGGTCCCAGCTGGCAGGAGTGTGCACATGTGCGCTGTATACTTCTCTCTAGAGAAATTAATCATGGTATTAATGAAATAAAAAAAACCATAAATTAGCTATTAAATGTCTGGCTATCTCAACAAAATGTTAGCTCCCTGAATTATGTGTATTGAAAGTTATTTGTTGAATGAATGTGTTAATGAGTAAATTAATGAATGCATGAATGAATAAATCAATGAACTTGGCTAGCAGACCTTTCCAATCCCATTCAGAAATTCAGCTTTCTCATATTAACAGAGAACAGATTGGTGGTTGCCGGAGACAGGGGTTTGGGTTGGTTAACAATACTATGTTGTATATTTGGAAGTTTCTAAATGAATAGATCTCACACACACAGAAAAGTTGTAACTGTGAAGTGATGAATGTGTTAACCTTGTGGTGATGACCATTTTGCAATCTATACATGTATCAAATCATCACACTGCATACTTTAAACTTATATAATGTTGTATATCAATTGTATCTCAATAAAGCTGAAAAAAAGAATTTATGAGTTGTCCAGTAGCTTATAATTAGATTGACACTATCCATAAAGTGCAAACAAACAAATAGGGAAAGATACTTATCCAAAGGAAAATGTTTGGGTACAGAAACTGGAAATCTAGATGCAGACTTTAAGTTACACATTGCTCCCAGAGTCTGCTGGTGCTGGGTTTTTCCCACTGCAGAGTGTTTCGCATGCTTCCGTAGGCAGAGATACAGTGCTTCTGACATGTAACGGGACTGGTCCACACAGCTGTGTCTCCAAACTCTAGATGTGTTGGTTTTGAAGACTCTTGAGAGGGGCTCCATTGTAGGCTAATGTCAGACACTGCCTTTCCCCAACCTGGGACTATCTGTCAGGTGCTACAAAGCTACCGCACAGTTGGTAGCTTCCTACCTGGACCTGGATGTGCATGGGAAAGCCACGCTAGGATCCAAGGTCAGCTGTCACTAGTACTAGGCCAAGGGCAGGTCAGCAAAAGGCATGAGGCTACCTGAGACCTGCTGCCTGCTGCCTGCTGCCTGCTGCCTGCTACCTGTATGGCTCAGCCACTGGAAGAACCTTGGGTGGTATGAGAGTTCGGTGAGGCAGGCAGGGTCTCAGAGAATCACCAGGGTGAGGTGAGTGGTGTCTACCAGGTTAATGCAGATTCAGCCTTGGTGCCAGTGCTGTGCCTGAGGCCACTTAGCAAAAGTCACATTTACACTGAGTCCAGCAGCCACCTACCTGGGTCCTGTGACCTGTTATAATGTATTGGTGTCTCAGGAGTCACAGGGTGGAGCTAGTGGTGTTCTTCAGCTAGTTTAGATTAAGATTTGGGTGTGAAGGTGGAGGTTTCAACACAGGGACAATGGCAGTCATGCCCTCAGACCTCACCCTGAAGCCATGCAACTCAGTTTCTTGCTTTATGTCTCTGGTGCCCCCAGAGCCCAGGGTGAGTGGCTATGAGCAATAGTTTGGGAGCAGGCCATTTAAGAGGATGCTTTGGTTTCTAGCAGGCTTCTGCCTTGCTTGGACAGATGGAATCCTTGCTGATTTTTATAGCTCGATGGTTTGTAGGCTTCTCTTCCTGGCACTGGTGTGGAGGCCCCTGCAGCTGAAATATCCCTCCTGATTTTCAACAACCACATGTAGGTGTGGGGTCAACCTATCACTTCTCTGCCCCTCCTACAAGTCTTGACATTGCTTCTTCTTTATGTTCTTAGTTATAGAACTTCTGTTCAGCTAGTCTTCAAATGGTTCTCCACGTTGATTGTTCTGTAATTTAGTTGTAATTTCGATGTGGTCATGGGAAAAGGTGAGCACAGTGTCCATCTCCTCTGCCATCTTGGCTTAATTTGTTCGTCTTTTAGCCTCTTAGTTGTTATATTGGGTCAGCCAAAAAGTCTGTGTTTTTTCTGTAAAAAAAGACACATTCTTCATTTCACCAGTAACTTTATTGATTTGGATATTTTGGGTATGTTGGCTATCTCCCACTTGGGATAATGTTCATTTTCTCAATTAATGTTTCAATTTGATTGCTATGAACTTCAACTGGTGTACCCAAACATGGAGCATAGTCCAGTGAGAAATCTCCAGCACAAAACTTTGCAAACCACTTCTGATACATTTGATCAGTCATAGCACCTTCTCCATACACTGCACAAATCTTTTTCAGTGTTTCACTTGAATTTTTACGTTTCTTGAAATAATAAAGCAGAATATGCTGAAAATGTTGCATATTTTCCATCTTCGTTATTAAAATAGCTATACAGAAATTCATTGTTGATTTTTTTTAATGTACGTTGATATGACAGCTGTCACAATACAATCTCACAAAATAGTTTCAAATGACATTAAAGACAACTAGGCACTACTGGAACCATCTTATGGGAAAAAAATTTAGTGGACTTTTTGGCCAATATAATAGTTATAACTAGTTTTTCTTAATAATAATCTAACAACAATGACAATAGCTACAATTTATAAGAGACTGCCTGGACATAGTAGGTTCACACTAACTACTGGCTTATAATTATTAGTGATAATGACTATTGGTAACAATGACCATATTGATCTTGTACCGAACTGGGCTTTATATATATGTATGGTCTGTCCAGAAGGTTTCCAGCCTTGTAATAGAAAAATAGAGACATTTATTGAACATACAAGAAATAAGAAACATTGTACATAGGACAATGATGCTTCAGTCCCCTTCAAAGGAGGCACCTTAGGACCTCACACAGTTCTCCCAGTTGCCATCAGACACCCCATCATATTTGCTGAATCTCACTGACAGTCTGCAATCTCTTCCCTTTAAAAGGTGATTTTGGTTTTGGGAAAAGCCAAAAGTAGCAGGGCACCAAATCTTGGCAGTAAAAGGTCTGAGTCACCTGGGTGATTTGATGTTTCACCAAAAAACTCTGCACGAGATGTGATACATGAACAGGCATGTTATCATGATGAAGCTGCCAATCACAAGATGCCCATAGCTATGACCTTCTAAATCATTGAAATAGTTTCTGCAGAGGAATATTCTAGCTTAACACAAAATCTGATGCAGATTCATTGCTCTACTCACTCAGTCATTTTGAATGCCATGGCCATGTAATACACATGCTCACTCAGCAGTGTCTATCACCCCCACTGACTAGTATTGTGAAGTTGTCATTGTTCACACATGCACATTCCAGTCTGCTTTCCTTGGCTAACAGATTACATTGATGTTGCACAAACTGTTCTTATTATATTAACAATGGTTAGATTTTTTCTGGGCAGACTGTGTGTGTGTGTGTGTGTGTGTGTGTGTGTGTATACACATATATATATTACACACATATATACACACGCATATTTAGATTGCTTTGAATTTTTCACTCATAAATAATAGTAATCAGAAATAATCTGAATAAACACCTTTTGGTTCATATTATATTTTTTTATATAAGTTCACAGGAAACAATTAATTTCATCCACATCAATAGTATATGAGGCTTCTAGTATAACCTTGCCAAGCGTGGGTAGTATACTGCATATATTTTTTATTTTACACAGTTTAATCACTTCTATACAATATGAGGCAAGTCATTTTAATTATGAGCCTCAGATTCCTAGCCCATTAGGAATTCCTGTAAAATTAACTAATGGGTATAAAATTCAGAAATTCGGTTACATGTCATAAAGTTTGTGTTGATTCCAAAGTCTGTTGGAGCTCAGTATTTGAGAAGTAGCTCAAACGAGAAAGAACTGTGGTGAAGTAGGGCTCACCCCATTGGGGAGGAAGAGATGCCTGACTGAGAGCATTTCCAAAGTAATGTGGTGGCTGTACAGAATGTCCCAGTATTGGTTGGGCCTGTTGATTACCATTCAGAGAGTGATGAGGGTGACTGATATGATTCAAATCTGTGATTATTGCTGCTGGTGTCTGTCTTGCTAAAATGCATGCAGGGATCTTGGTGTGTGTGTGTGTATGTACTGATGTATCTTAAGCACCTTGGACTGAATCTGACACCCAGGAGGGATTCAATAATAAATGTCTATTGAATGAACAAATAAGCTGAGTGAAGCTGGCTGATGCCTGCCAAAAGGCTGTGTACTCTGATAACCAGCAGACACTCCCAGGATAAGTGTGAATGAGCGGCTACAATTGAGGCGTCTTGCACTTGCCTCTTTCTGGCAACCACTACTATGTCCCAAAGCACAGTCTTTCTTTCTTTTTTATATTTTAATTTTTTAAACATTTTTTATTGTTGTTCAAGTACAGTTTCTGCCTTTTCCCCCACCCCTCCCCACCACGTCAGCCGTTCCCACCTCCCTCCCCTGTTTCCAGCCCCCCCTTGTTATTGCCCATGTGTCCTTTATAATTGTTCCTGTAAACACTTCACCTTTTCCCCCATTATTCCCTCCCTTCTCCCCTCTGGTCATTGTCAGCCTGTTCTCAATTTCAGTGTCTTTGGCTATACTCTGCTTGCTTGTTTGTTTTGTTGATTAGGTTCCTGTTAATGGTGAGATCATATGGTATTTGTCTTTCACTGCCTGGCTTATTTCACTCAGCATAATGCTCTCCACTTCCATCCATACTGTTGCAAAGGATAGGAGCTCCTTCTTTCTTTCTGCTGCATAGAATTCCATTGTGTAAATGTACCACAGTTTTCTGATCCATTCATTTACTGATGGGTCTTTCTGATATGTTAATTAATACCTTCAGCCCAGCAAAGATTCAGTCTCCCCTACTACAATCCCCACTCTTCACAGAAATGTTGCATCTCTCAGTTCCAAACTGCTGTGGGTTGTCTTAATAAGTCAACTCGGAGAGTAGTATTATTTCCAACTTCTTAGGGATAACCCCTTGCTGCTCTTTTGTACTGCCTCCAGCCACCACCTAATGGGAGAGTTGTGAATATATTCTATGAGGTAACATATAATGTACAATACAGAGCTGTTCATCCAGGGAATATGGTGTGGTAGTTAAAAGCTTGGGCACTAGAGGCGAATCCCCACAGTTTACATCTGGGTTTCACAAGTTAATAGTAATTTGTCACCTTGAACAAATTATCTGACTTCACTGTGTTCAGTTTTCTCATCTGTAAAATACAAATAGTATCTACTTTATAGGGTTGACATGTGGATTAAATGAGTTAAAATGTGAATAAATAGAAATAGTAAGTAAATATTGCCTATTTTGATCCTTATTATTACCAGTAATAATAATCCCTTTGAAAATTTGCTATGTGCCAGAAAACAAGTGTTTATTATCTCAGACAATCTTTAAAACAACTCCATGGCTAACTATTCTTGTCATCCCTACCTCATGAATAAGGATATTGAAACTCAGAAAGTTTAGTAATGTCCTAAAAATCATATAGCTAGTGAGTGGCCAAATCTGGTTTTAAATGAAAGTATATCTGAAATATTTTCTCACAGAGAAATTTTTCTTAACAAATTTGAAGTATCTGCACTTTCTTTGACATTATAATTTCTCATATCCAATTTCGAGCCTTTTTAGCCATGCTTGCAACCTTAGAACATTTTTAAGAAACCAACTTTACATGCATGTGAATATTGAAGCACCCACCTGTAACTGAGGGTCTAGTTTCTAAGGCCTCTTACCATCCCTCACAGTGATTTCACTGTGGTCTGGTTCACCAACCTCTGTGTGTCCTCTACTAGGGTTTAGCAAAATCCATCAGTCAACTAAGTAAGTATGATTGAAAATCTACAGAGTGGCAAATGATGAACAAAACAGGCAATTTGCATTCTATGGAATAGGCTTGGTAAGCTTATAAACCTTATAATCTGAAAAAACAAAACCCGGCTTTCCTTGCAAGATCCAAATGTAACCATTTCAGGATTCATTCTCAACAGTATGTTCAAGTGACAGGAGCTCTGACATTGCAGAAGTGTCCTGACACCTGTGGCAGTAGAGTCACATCTATCGTGAGGTAACTGGCTCACTGGGTGCCCTGTGAGTGGCCAACATCCTTCTCATTGCAATTGACAGACTAGAAATTTAAACCCTTTCAGACATCCCTGGCAGGCAAAACAATGAAAACCGAAAAGCAATCTATTTACCAATGTCAACCCAGGCAATGTATTTGTGAGCATGATTTGCTATGCTGTATTTGACAGATTATTTTTTACCTATTGTTGTTCAGCTACAGTTGTCCCACCTTTTTCTCCACTGCCCTCCCCTCCCCTGTCCTCCCCACTCCCACAGTCAGTCCCTCCTATTGTCCGTGCCCATTATTTTATACACTTTAGATTTATCTTACTTGCCTGAAAACATACTATAAAATATTCTGTTACCCTTTTCCAGGTGAATGAGTTGTGTTCATAGACAAGAGATTTATTTTTTATTTTTAATTATATTTTATTGATTATGCTATTACAGTTGTCCTGATTTTTCTCTGTTGTTCCCCTCTACCCAGCACGCCCCACTCTCTCAGGCAATCCCCACACCATTGTTCATGTGTCATATGAGTAAGTGCTTTGGCTACTTCATTTCCTATGCTGTACTTCACATCCCTGTGGCTATTCTGTAACTACTGATTTGTACTTCTTAATCCCCTCACCTCTTCACCCATTCTTCTCCTCCCCCTTCCATCTGGCAACCATCTGGTAACTAATTTCATTTGCTGCTTTTAAGAGTCTCTCCTTATCTTTAACCTTTGGCCTTTTAATTATGATGTGATAGACAAGAGATTTAGATAGTGTACTAACAGCTAGCCTGGCCAGGAATTGACAGAATAGTATAATAATCAGGCATTCCCCAACCTCCCTCCTCCCCATCTGTGGACACCACTGGCATTACTGCCTGAGCTTTACCTACTGTCCCCCACCTCCTCTGACCTCCCCACCCCATGTGTGGAAAATTGTCTTCCACGAAACTGGTCCCTGGTGCAAAAAGGATTGCAGACCTCTTGGTGTATGATGCTTATTTGAGAAGCAGATTAAATATTAACTATGATGGCATAGGTTTGCATAGGATTCAAGTTGATGTTTGAAGATCTTATTTTTCTCTTTAACAGGTTAATTATGTATGGCTTTGTGAAAGCCATGGTGAATGCTGGCCAGTTGAAAAATGGAGATTTCCATTTCACTGACTGTTTGTTTTTTGGTTCACTGATGTCGGCTACAGATCCAGGTAATTGCTCAAACAATATATTTTCCTCTTTTTAAGGACCTAACACTTAAATTGAATGTTCCTCTAAATCATCATCTGAGAGTATGTAGTAATTTCTTATTCCTATTCACTTGTATTTGGCATATCTGTTAGTGATTACAAAAGAAAAAGAGAGAAAATAAAAGAAAAACAGGTGGATATTTTAATAGCTCTCAAAAGATAGATCTGAAAGCAACTTCAGCAGTGGGAAACATTCTTTAAAATTTATTATAGTTTGTTTCTCTAGAATATATAGCCATTTTGAATTATAGTCCTTAATTTTTTCTACCTTCTCTTCTTCCAAAAATGATCTATTGAATTAAATGGTAAAAGTTGTTTACTATGCAATTTTTCAAACATATTAAGAATATGGAGAATTCAAAAAATTTCTACTACCCTTCAGCAATTATCAAATACAGCCAATGTTTTTATTCATACCCACCTACACTTGTTCTTTTTATCACTGTCATCATTAATTTACGCAGCAGTTTGTGCAAATTAAAACCCAAACAAGGACTATACCTTACAAATGATTGATATGACTATGGAGTCTCTTTTAATCTATGTGCTCCCCTTCATCTTCTTTTTGTCTAGTCATTTATTTGTTGGAAAAAATGCAATTTATCTTGTGGTTGAATTGAATATTTGCTCCTGTGTCCCCTGCATTTCTTGTAAATTGATGGTTAAATCTAAAGACAAAATCAGATGTAGTTTGTTTGTTCATTTATTTATGGCAAGAACACTTTATAGGTGGGGCTGAGCAACTCCATGGCATCGTATTGGGAAGCACACAGTGATTAATGACCTGGCCATCAGGTGGATCCACCACACTGTTGAACTGACATTCCAACACAGACCACCAGCACACACCTGCGGTGGAACAAGATGAGTTTATCACATGCTGTAACGAGAGAGGATGCTCTCAGAGGGTGTTAGAAAGAGCTTACTATAGGACTTGCACTTATGTTTGGTGATTTTTAGGGAGGGTTCAAGGAGTTGGACCTTTGCTCTGGATTTGATGCTCTTGGGCAGCAGAAGTAATCGGGCATTGCAGTAATGGTTATCTAGAGGGAAGGAAGCCTGGACTGAGCCCAAAGCCATGATTGGTGACAAAGTAGCAACCACTTAGAGCCAGGACAGGAGGTGGTTTGGACAGTTTTGTGCTTTGGTAGCATTCATCATTTGTGTTTTGGTGTGATTACACAGTATTTTGTTTTTGTCTTGATCCATCATCACTGCTAATGACCTTGTCTGATGTTGTTCTATGAAGTTATGTTCAGCAGGAGAACACCAAGGCCAAGCTGATGATACCAGGCCAGCTTCCCATTGTCAGGGGCAGCTTTCTCTTTCTCTTTTGTAGTATGGCCCTCTCACCAGCAGTATTGGCACCATGTGATGGCTTGTTACAAAGGTAGCATCTGAGACTCAATCCCAGGCCTACTGAAGCAGAATCCAGAATTTAACAATATCCCCAAGTGATTAATATGCACATAAAAGCTTGAGAAGCTCCATATATTTTTTTTTATTTTATTTATTTACTTCTTAAAGAAAGGGCAAAGGAGGGAGAAAAAGAGGGAAAGAAATATCAATGTATAAGAAATACATTGATTGGTTACCTCTTGCATGCCCCCAACTGGGGAACTGGCCCACAACCCAGGCCATGTGCCCTGACTAGAAATCAAACCTGTGACTTTTTGGTTCACTAGTCAGCACTCAATTCACTGAGCCACACCAGCCCGGGTGAGAAGCTCTGTATTTTAAAGTTACTCATTTTAACTAATGGCTTTAGTTCCCATCAGTGGTTACTGCTTATTCGGGTACATATTAAGGCTTATAAACTGGTGATATGCTAAATCTGTTCTACCTTTTGCATTTATTAGCTGGGACTCTCCTATAAAGAAGCCATTTTTGTGGTCAACCATTTGAGTACGCATGATATTTGAACAAAAGAGCAGGATAAATAATTGAGTCCTTCCCTTCATTTACTAATTTTCAAAATAATGAGTTTCCCGAGCACCCTCTAGATATGACCAAGGAAACTGCATTAGGTATTATATCAACACTGGAGTTTTAACATAGTTGATATGCTTTAATCTGTTGCTGTCGTTCTTCTCCGTGGTGATCCCAGCTTCCCATAGCACTGCCACGGCACTGGAGGCCCCTTCAGGTCTCTCCTGTGCCCTTCGGTTGTGACTCCGGTCGTCCTTCGCAGGTTCCTGCTCTGTGCCGGGGCTCCCTGTTGCAGCCTTACCTTGTGTGTCTTCTCCACCCTGACTTAGAGCTAGCCATCTCCCCGAGAAGCATTGTTTTTTTTCTTTTTTTCTAAGTGGGAAGTATGCCAGGGTGGGCAAGAGCAGTTGTGAGTATGCGAAACAGTTTATTCTTGTATTATAATTTATTAATTATTGCATTATTTTTCATACAAGCAACTCTAAACTTACTTTTGCCAACTCTTGTATTTAGACAAATTTGGGCACTAGGGGGTTTCCACTGTAACTGGGCTGGTTATTGTTTGTAGATACTTCTGTTTTGAACAAGAAATAATATTATAAATTCACATTAATAATAATTATTTATAATATAATAATAATATTATAAATTCACATTAATATTTTTAGTTCAAATTTACTTAACTGCCTTGAATTTTGTTTGCATTTTGATTTTTTTCTGCCTAATTTTGTTCTTCTTACTACATTGTTATAATTTCTTACTTGCTTAAATATATATGTTCAAAATTATAATATACTCTTACTAAAACACAATTAAAAACTACTTAAGATTTCACTTTTTAAAAAAAAACTTTTGGGTATATTCCACTAGGGAATAAACAGTCACAAATTACCCTGTTTTAAGAGCTTTTAAAATAATTCCTCCATGTAGTTAAGTCACGTCACTACACAATAATGTTCATCTGTTTCATTTTGCTTTTACATTTTGTTTTAAAATTAAATTAAATATCTACAAAACCCCCAAATAAAAAACATAGGAAAAAAGAACAACAAGAAAAATCTAGTTTCTATCCTGTCCCCTCCACCTTAATTTTTCAATGATTTTGGCTGGATTGTAGTTTACCCTTCTAATTTCAAACCTAAGCAAATACAGAAACATGTATGCACTCTGTTCTACTTCTTCACTTTACTGTTCTTAAATTTGAAGTATTTTGGAGAATGCTCCATAGCAGTATACAAAGGTAAAGACCTTTCTCCTTCTCTTTTACAGCTGCAGACTACCCCATAGTTCCTTCAACCAGTCATCTGTTGATGGACGTTTAGGTTCCTTCTTGACTTTTGTGATTATGAATGTTGTTGCAATTAATAGCTTTTCACATTCGCCAGTGTTTCTTTGAAATAGATTTCTGAACAGATTAAGGGTAAATGCATATGTAATTTTCCCGGATGTCAAATTCTCTTCACAAAGTCTGTATCACTTTGCCGGCACACCGACATTTGGATCACCCTTTGGCGTGACTGAGTACTCCTCTCGTCATGAGTGATGCTGGACATTTGTTCCTATGCTGAGGGGACATGTTTATGGGATGCCTTTTCTCAATGGGGCTGTGGTTCTTTTACTGTTCAAGTTTTAGAAGCTCCTAATATATGAGGGATAGTAACCCTTTGTCTGTAATGTAAATTACAAATATTTTTCCCAGTTTTTGTCTGTTTTATTTTGCTTATATTATAGAGGACAGAAAAACTTCAACATATGAAATTGAAGTAGGCCTCAGATTTGGAGCCTCTGGTGTAGAGTAGAGAATCAGAGCCCCCTTGCGAGTGCAGGGACAGACTGCTCCGTCTCCAGGGCTGGGGTTGGCCAGGCCACTGAGTCATCGCTGGACGATTTTACACCCTGCTCTCACAGCCCAGAGAAGTGCAGGAGTCCCTTGGGAGTCATGAGGAACATGGACTCAGGAGAAAATATTTTCAAACACATCAGTGATTTCTAGTTAGTCATGGTTCTTTTCTGCATGGATGGCATTTTGCATGGTCAGGTCCCACTGCAGGTCACTTTTGTATAAGTCTGCATGCTAGAAGCATTGCACCTATTGTCTCCTGCTCCCAAGGCTCTAAAGGCCAAGTCTGTTGTGTTCTATTGTGTGAGGCAGCCGCTCCACACTCAGCTGTGTTCAAGCTTGTTCCTTCTTTAGCTGCTGATATCCTTCATTAGAGGTTATGTTTACTTGACATGGAAATTGATTGAAATAGAAAAAAAATTATAGCTCGGTAAGATGGTTATTTATCTACATTCTGTCAAACAGCTGAACTTAAACAGAATTTTTTAAAGTACAGAATGGACTCGCAGCCATAAAGAGAATCCTGGGAGCCAAGTCCAATTTCCAAGTCTGGCACAGACCAGTAGTGAACCTCTGGGCACCACTTAGCCTCTCTAGATTTTATGAGTTCTTGGAAGTGGAAGATATTTGATCTCGACTCTTCCAACCCCTTCATTTTACAGATGAAGAAACTGACTTTTCAACCCAGAGCCTTTCAGCCGGACATTCTGGGGTTCTAACCCCAACTCAGCAAATATTAAGAGATGATCTCACACAGCAGAGACCCACACATGGATGAACGTACTTAGCTCTCTCCATTTGCAGGGAGCTAACTGCTATATTGAAACACACTGAACCTACTCCCTGCTACATTGCTGCAATTTAAGATCTTCGACAATCTTAAAACACCTAGTTAACCTTATCCCACAATTACTCACTTATTGCCTAAATTATTGTGACTCACTAATTTATAAAAGAGAACCTATGCTCTTGAGGTCTGCTTTTTCTGGCTGTTCTTTAAATTGATTCTTTTTTCCCATTTAGTCTTAGCTAATCTTAGGTAGGTGTTTTTAAGTATTTGTATTTTTTTTCTTTTACAGATACACATTTAGACTTAAGCACAATGCTTCCTGCACGTTTCAGGCTCTCCTCAGCCAATTTTCAGTTTAGCTCCCGTTGGGATGGTTGACTATTACTTGATTGATTTAATATCCTTCTCTTTTTTTGCTGATGAAAATCTTGCTAATGAGGTAAAGGCCGTCAGCAGCAGTTAGTGGGGAGCAGAGAGCTGAATGCCGAGCCCCCAAGGATACCCTGTGTGATAAATGGGAGGGGGGAGGTGAGGAGAGCTTAGAGGGTTTGATCGATGAGCCAGCTCATCTTCAGGTGTGTTTAGACAAGGGAAGATAGGAGCATGAGGGACTGGAGGAAAAAGATCAACAAAATGACAATGCAGTAAAAGCCTAACTACTGGAAACAGATGCTTTAGTTAATACCCCTCATCTTACAAGTGGCCCAAGGCCCTGAGGGAGCCCTCTGACTTCAGGCTAACCCCCTCTCTGTCATCGTGGACTCGGATTCCGGTTTGAGAAATTTGGACCAAGGTAATGATTTATACTAGTAAGTCTGAAATGCCCCTTTTGATGGGATAGATGAGATAAAGAGAGAGGTCTTTCAGGTGTGTAAAGATAATTGGGAATCCCAGGGTAGTCATGTCTGTTCCTTAAACATGCCAGTCCTGTTGCTACCCCGGGGCATTCACAGCTCTTGTTCCCCCTCCCTCGCCTTCCTCAGGTCTTTGGTCAAACGTCATCTCAAAGAGACCTTCCCTAATCATGCTATCCAAAATGGCACCCCACCTCCCACTGCACAGTCACCCCCATATCACAGTGCTTCTCATCCCCTTTCCTCATTCTTTGTCCCTATGAAGGAAAAGCTTTTATTTATGTTTTTACTTTTCTGCCCTCCCCCATCTGTTCACTCTTATATTTCTAGTATTTAGAACAGTAGATTATCAATAAATATTGTTACATTTGTAAATTAATAGATTTGTGGAAGAAACTGCCAGAGCAAAGCATGGCGCATGAAAGGGGGTCTCTTTTCAACTCTGAAATGTGAAGCAGCGGAGTACCCTCATGACCCTCAGTGATAAGGAGTCTCAGGGCCCCAGGAGGGCAGCGACTCTAGATGAGAGCAGAACTCTCCGCACGTAGCTGAACTCCCAGCACAGGGCCCAGTGGCAGTGCTGGATCTTGTCCTCTGAAAAAGGTATATTCAGCTACAAGAAATGTACCTTTCTTCTTATTTGTGCAGCCAATATTTCTTTCTTCTTGTTCACCAGGTGGACAGTGGCTTAATGTCATCCAGAGGGTGCCAAGCCATGGATTATAGACTCGCAGAAGCAGTTATAGTATGTAGTATGACTTTTCAAAATTTTTTGGTTTGAGGATGTCCAAAATAGGAGCTTCCTTCTGGAAAAGGAAGCACTCAGCACACTACATTAAGTACTAATCACCCAGAAGATCCTATAGACTCGTCGTGGTAGTTACAGAACTGGCATTTCCTCCAGGGTGTCCAGGAAGCTACTTACTCGAGCACACGTGGGCTGTGCATTTTCTCACTTCATCTATTTCCCTGTTTCCTGTTTGGATTAAAATGTCTTCATTTTATATGATGCAGCTGCATTAAGGTTCAAATACAGCTGTACTGTTTGAACTCCAGAAGTGTTAGTTCATTATTTAAAACTAGAAAATACGCCTTGATTCACAGACTCATCCTATTTTCTATCAAGAAAATTAGTACAGGTTGTCCTGATTTCAGTAACCCGAAACAGGGCTCCCTGCAGTGTCGCCCCGTCCAACACAGCGATTACGAGTCACATGTGGCTGCTTTAAATGCGGGTAGGCCAGAGCAGTGGGCTATAAGTATGAAAGACACCCTAGACCAAGGACTTAATATGAAAAAAATATATGTCTTATTGGTAATTTTATATTGATTACATTTTGAAGTTACACTATTTATTTAATGTTGAGTTAAATAAAATTTACTATTAAAAATTCTACTTTTTTTACTTTTTTAAATGTGGTTACTAGAAAAATTTAAATTATATATGTGGCTTTTATTATATTTTTTTGGTAATGCTGCTATAGAGCAATAAAGATATGAAAGTGCTATAAGACAAAAATATGATCCTTTTTTCCCAGCTTTACTGAGATGTTATTGTTGTACAGCACAGGGACATTTAAGGTGTGCAGTGTGATGATTTGACATACCTACATGTTGTGAAATGATTACCATAATAAGGTTAGTTAACACATCTATTCTGCACATAATTGTCTCTCTTTAATGTGTTGAAAAATGCAGGTACAAGGTCTACTCTCTTAACGACTTCCAAGTCTGTAGTAGAGTATTGTTAACTGTGTTTACCAAGCTGCGTGCTGGATCCCCAGGACTTACTTGTCTTACAGCTGGAAGTTTATGACCATTGACCGACATCTCCCCGCTTCCCCCACACCCAGTCCCTGGCAACCATCCTTCTGCTATTTACTTCTATGAGTTAGCCTTTTGTAGTTTTCACACAAAAATACTATCCTTAATGGAAACATCACAACTTAAAACTGAGACAAGTTAAGCACAGATACAATGCACTGCACAGGTAATGACGTCTGGTGAAATATAGGCACTTCATTTTGCAATATTAAACAATGTCTGAAATTTTCTTTCTGAAGCCTCTTTCCGCAGTCTTATATTTTTGCTCCAACACCTAATTACCCATAAACTAATTTATACCCATGTTTCAGAAGCAAAGAGAAACAAGAGTAAATATCTAAGTGACTTAAATATCATGCATGTGCCAGTTAAAACTCTAACTACTGCAGCCTCTGACTTGAGAGAAGCAGATTCAATAAACTTCCATCCAAGTGTCTCAGTTGTGTGGTTTGCCATAGTAGAACACAAATAACAAGTTCTTAAAACCTGGCAATTGTAGAGCTGGGTTTTTTTTAAATGCACATTACTATTTTGTTTTGTATAGCTTGTTAGAAATCTGAGAAAGTTGACACTTATTTTATGTTAGCCCTGTTTCAAAGGATGTTGATGCATTTAATAACCCTAAATTTGGTGGATTCAATATCAGAAATAAACATTTACCTAAAAGTAATAAAGACAGACTTGTGTAGTCAGTTGGGATAATACAGTTCACATTTTTTTCATTAAGTTTAGAGTTTAAAAATCTAGTTGATATAAATTATTAGTTTAATTCTCTAATTAAACAAATCAAAGTATACATAGTGCTAAATAGGATTTATTTCTTTATAATTATTAGCATTAAATACTATTTAATGACTATATCTATGAAAGCATTTGTAGGTGTCTCAAGAATACAAAGGGCCCGTTGAATTTTGCAAAGTGCATAGTAAATATTTATTGAATAAGTAGAATAGTCATTGAATATTGGGTGGGAACAGTGTCCATGGTGTGGGATAAGCTTGTGTTTAAATCCTCATTCTTCCTGACCCACTTGAGCCTTAGTTTCTTGATCTCTAAAATTAGGTTAATAAGATTTATTTTGGAGTTTCTTTATAAGGGTTAAATGAGATACTATATTATTCTTTTTAATTGTTATATTGTTATTTTCTGTTGTTCTAAGATGAGGCTGCTATTTTACCACCAGCAAGTGAAGCATGTGCATTTTTGCTTGTTTTCCTGGAATAGGAGTGGATTCCCTGAATTTACGTACTTGCTTAGTGGAATGCTCTTGCCTTGTTTGAGTTGGAAATGTAATATATGCAATGTAGTAATTTTGCTTTGGATAAAACACAAATACACTTATTTATTTATTTATTGTATTTATTTTCATTGGAAGATTTTGTAAAAGCAAATGTCAGACATTGCCTTTTTATTTCTATGTATTTTTGTATACATCTTTATAATTATGGACATTATTCTTATGTAACCATAAAGCCATTATCAAGCCAGCCACACTTTACACAATTCATTGGTATCATCTAATACTCATTCCACATTCAGATTTCTGTGTTTTTGCCTTTTTTTAAATGAGGTTCAGACATGACAAATAGTTGTTATGTCTGCTTTAGTGCAGAGCAGTGTTCCCTTCCATCTTTTCTGTCTGTGCTCTTGACTTGTTGAGGAAGTGTGATCAGTTCTACTTTATCTGTTTGTTTACCTGTGGTACTATTTCACTGTTCCTGCAGCCTCATAGTTCTATGGTGCCTCTTGTTGCAAAAAGTCTTGATTAGGTTCAGGTTCACCTCTTTATGCAAAAATATTGTATGTAGGATGATTTCTAGATCGAGTTGTGTCATGTGTATCATGTGCCTCAGAAGTCATATGTTCTCTGCGTGTTGACTTTCAGTGATGCTAAGTGTGATCAGTGGTTCAGGCAGTGACAGCCTGGTTCCTCCTTGTGAATTTCCCCATGAAACATTGATGCTTATTGTCTGAACCTATTAGTTTTATTAAGATGGACAAAATGGAACACATACATGTAAAAAAATGAAACTGGATCACTCTCTTATACCATATACAAAATAAACTCAAAATGGATTAAAAACCTAAATATAAATCCTTAAACCATAAAACACCTAGAATAAAGCATAGGTAATAAACTATTTGACATCAGCATTAGTAGTATCCTTTTGGATATGTGCCCTTGAGCCAAGGGAAACAAAAGCAAAAATACACAAATGGGACTTCATAAACTAAAAAGCTCTGCCCAACAAAAGAAGCTACTCAACCAAATGAAAAAGACAACCTATTGAATAGGGGAAGACATTCAAGGTGATATATCTGATAAGAGGTTGCTATCCAAAAAACATTAAGGGACTTACACAAAGCTAAAACAAAGAAAGAAACAATTGGATCAAAAAATGGGAAGAGAACATGAAAAGACATTTCTCCAAAGAGGACATACAGATGGCCAACAGATATGTGAAAAGATGCTCAACACTACTAATCACTGAAGAAACTCAAATTAAAATCACCATGAGATACCACTACCATCAAAAAGGGAACAAATACTGCTGGCAAAAAGATGTGCAGAAAAGGGAATCCTTGTGAATTGTTGCTGGGAATGCAGACTGGTGCAGCCATTATGCAAAACAGTATGGAGGTTCTTCAAAAAAATGAAAATAGAACTACCATATAACTCAGTGGTTCCATTTCTGGGTATTTATCTGAAAAAATTGAGAACATTATAGAAAAAATACATACACCCTTATATTCATGCAGCATTATTTATAATAGCCAAGATATTAAAGCAATCTAGGTGTATATCAGTACGTGAATGAATAAAGATGTAATATATATGTATATATGCACATGTGTATATGCATATGTATATGTGTATACATATATGCATACACACATAAATATATATGGACTATTATTTACCAATAAAAAAAGAAATCCTGCTATTTGAGGCAAGATGGATGGACCTAAAGGATATTATGCTAAGTGAGATAACTCGGACAAAGAAAGACAAATATTACATGATTTCATTTAGGTGTATTGGGCATTTTACAAAATCAAGACAAATGAACAAACAAAACAAAAGAAAAAACTGCCTCAGAGAAACAAAGATCAAGTGATGGAGTGATATTTTTGCACAGTGACAAATGGTTACTAGACCTAGTGTGAGGATCGCATCAGGAGATTTAAATGTTGAGTCACTCTTTTGTACACTTGAAACAAATATAATGTTGCTTTATTTTATGCTTTATTTTAAAAAGTAGCATTCCTTTGATATTTGCCCAAGACTTTTTTCTTCAAGTAGTTTAGGACAAAAATTAAGCAGAAGACGTCTTTTAAAAAATGATTAACAAATGGTGATTTTTTTTCTAATTGTATTATTTTTTCCAAATTATTAGATAGAATTATTTTTGCAATAAAAATATATATTATTATTTTAAAACACTTCTTATATCATCTAAAAAGAATATTTAGATGTTATCTGGATACTTGGTCAAATAAAGAAGCTATAAACAAATTTGTATTTTATTTATTTACTTAAAATTTTAATCCTCACCTGAGGATATGTTCATTGATTTAGAGAGATTGGAACAGAGAGAGAGGAGCAGAGAGAGAGAGAGAGAGACATTGATGTGAAAGGCAAACATCAGTCAGTTGCCTCCTGTATGCACCCTAACCATGGATGGAACCAGTAACCCAGTTATGTGCTGTGACTTGGAATCGAACCCACAACCTTCTAGTGCAGGGCACAACACTCCAACTAGCTGAACCACCAGTCTAAGGCAACAAATTTCTATTTTAAACATAACTTCAATTGTTTCATCACACCTGAAATATTAACAATATTTTTTTTGTGATAGGCAAAATAATAGTCCTCCAAAGGTGTCACATTCTAATATGCAGAACCTGTGAATATGTTCCCTTACATTTCAATAAGGGCTTTGCAAATAAGGGTAAGTTAAGGACCTTGCAGTGTGGGTATTCCTCTGTATTATCTGGGGGGCGCTCAATCTCAGTCCCGCTCAACACGGGACCTAAAAGTTGAGAACCTTTTTGGGCTGTGATCGAGGAAAGATGTGACTATGAACAAAAGCCGCAGAGAGTTGCTGACTTGATGGTGGGAAGTGACCTTGAACCAGGCTTTGTGGATGCTGTTCCACAAGCCAGAAAGGACAAGGAAACCGATTCTCTCCTAGAGCCTCCAGAAAGGAATTCAGCCCTGTGGTAACCTTGACTTTATCCCAGAGAGACTCATATCAGACCTCTGACTCACAAAATGATAAGGTGATAACTGGTGCATTGTTTGATCCACTTAGTTTGTGCTAATCTGTTATACCAACAAGAGGAAATGAGTATAATTTTAAACATTATCAAATATAGTTAGATTTAAATCATCTCATAAAAATTTTTATAGCTGCTTTATTTGACCAAGAGCCAGATGATGTCTTGTATATTGCTCTTAAATAATAGAAGGAGTGATTTAAAATAATAAACTTGTATGATTTTTTTTTTTGCAAAAAGGGACTTGGAGGACTTTGAATCATCTAAGCTAATATCTTTATTTTATGCTCCCCCTCAAAAAAGCCATCTGAGGTTCAGAGCTTAATGAATGAATCAGGTGATTTAACCTGGCTTCCTTGCCCGCTGCCATCTGATTTTCAGATAGGTGCCCATGTACCACTAAGCGCAGGTGCAGCCTGCACCTGCAATCCCCAGGGAAATCACAGGCACTGAGCTCTCCCTGCCATGAGTAGCATGAGGAAGCACCTACACACCAGCTTCAGAGATGTGTGTAAATGGAGACCAGAATGCTATGAATCCTCGCTAAATGTTTGGGTCATAGAAATCTGCGGATCCCGGTGATGGGTGGGTTGACCTGCTTGACCTTCTGGGCTGCTGCTCCTGTACCACCTGCTGCACCCCACTGTGGTAAACAGCAATCCAAAACAGCCTGCCTTCTTTCTGCAGTGTTCTCATGGTTTTTGTGGGTGTGTGGGAGCTCTCTTCGATAGTTCCAATTCTTTTTTTCTGCCTACACTTTCTGTTATGGTTTTGGGGATGAAGCCAGTAGCCTATGTCAGCTCACCATCTTGCTGATGGAAAGAATGCCACTTTTCCCCAAATTAACATAAAAAATTAATGAAATGTCCACGAAAGCCTAACACTTTTAAAAAGATGGAGCGAGATAAAATTACCTTAAGGTTTATAAAGTAGAATACAAGCATGAGGGGAACTGCTTAATCAGATATAAAAATATACTATTAAACCATTAGAAACAAATCAATGAAGTATTGACCTAGGACTAATGAAACCAGTGAAAAGAACAGAGGAACCAGAAACAGAATCCGGTATAAATGAGAGTTTGACAGAGGTGGTATTTCAGTTCGTGGGGAGAGGGATGCTTTATTTAACAAATGGTGCTTGCACAATTGCCTGGATATCCATTTAGAAGATGATAAAATTGTAAATGTATCTAATATATGCATATATATATATAAATATATATGAATTAAAATGTAAAGGAATGAAAAGTAAAATAACTCTGGCTAAAGATATGGAAATTTTTCTTTTTTAACAAAAAATAGAAAACCAGAATCTATAAAAAACTAGTATATTTGACTATATAAAAATAACATTTTTAAATAAGAAGAGATATCATGGTCAACAAACAGACAACACATTGGGGGGAAGCATGTAAATATAGTAGACAGACTATTCATATCTTTCTAATATACAAAGAACACTAAAAAAACAGCCTGGCAATAAATAACAGAAGAATAGACAAAGACTCTGAAGAGGTAATTCCTAGGACAGCAAATCTGCGTGGATTACAAATGTGAAAAGTTGTTCAAACTTAGCAGAAACATAAAAATGTAAAATAAAGTAACAACATACCATTTTACCCCTAGTAGTTTGGCAGCAATTTTAACACCAAGTAATAGCCACTGCTGGCAGGGAGTCAGGGAAAGTGGACTCTTACACATTTTTAGTGGAAATTTAAGTCATTAACAGAACTTTGGAAAGCAATTTGGCAACAGCTATTAGAATTTAAAATACATCGCCCTTTTGGACCCAAGGATCTGACTCCTGACAGGCTGTTCCACACAAGTGAAAATATCGGTTATTAAGATTTTGTGGGCTGGGATGGCCAGAATATTTATTGCAACATTTTTTAAGTGAAGGGGAGAAAAAGAACAAGAAAATGAGCAAGTGAATCCTATCAATAAGGGAGCTGTTGGATAGGTTGTAGGGCATCTCCGTGTATCATATAGCCATTGAGGAGAATAAATTAGTGTGTTGTTGGCTATGTAAAGCAAGTTGCAGAAAAGTATAAAATATGATTCAAAAGTTGTAAAACTGGACACTGCCATGTACTTAGGCATAGATAACTAACCCCCATGCGTGTGTTTGTGTGTGCATATGTGTGTACAAAGCAGGACTCAAGGAGCATAACCTTAGAAACTGCTGTTTTCTCCCACTGCTCCTTGAGAAGTACTCAGTGGGGCTACTCCTTTTCCATTTGCTGGAATAAAATCTTGGTCTTTAAGTTAGTTGCAAATCATCGTCTCAATTAAGCAGCAGATGTGTCCAATCCCATGTAATATTATAAGTTTCCAACTTAATTTAAGACACTGTCCCTGCCTCTCTTAGCCCCTTGGGAACAGGCTGCCTGCCTTGGGGAGAGCAGGTGTGGGTGGGGTCTTCTGTCTCTCTCATGGGACTCATATACCCTTTGCTAGATATGGCTTCTGACTCCTACAAGGTGGAAGCAGAGATGAAATGAAGAGATTTTTTTCATTTGATTGATAATAAGCCACCATCAGAGAAGCAGAACAGCCACAGCCCATTAGATTTCTCAGGTGAGAGTTCAACAGGATCTCACTGCTTTACCCGGAGTTCAGGTGTCACCTCTCAGGCTGTCTGATGGTGGAGGTGATATCCTTTGCCATATGCTTGAGATGAGGATCAAACACCTCCCTCCCCTCCCCATCCCATCTGGGAGTGTGAAATTCACAACTCACAAGTAGCAAGAAAGACTTCCTTAATAAATGTTAACCTCCAGGCTAGAGTCCACAGACGCTTTCACCTTCTTAGTGCAAGTGAGAGGTTTAAGGGGGTCATATAACTGGGCTTTGAAGAAGTACTTTAAAACTGTGCTTCTCACCATGGGGAATGCTACTTTTTCTTTGTTCCTGTTTAAACTTCTGCTTTAACATCTGTTACATGTGTGTTCATGGCTATTATACAGAGAATTTTAATATAAAGAGATTTTAGTGGGACGTATTTACTTGAGCCTCAGAAACAGTACTGAGCTTATGTCACCCTCTATAATTCATCACCTTCACTCAGAAATGCAGATACTTCATTTATCAATTCTTATATGCTTCAGGTCTCTGGACAAGGATCATTAGCATCAAATGGACACTGGTTAGAATCCCAGTTTTGGACCCCAACCCAAACCTACTGAATCACAGTCTCTAGTGGAAAACTCCCAAGACTGTAAAGTTGGGTTACTTGGGAGGAGAGAAGACATGTGTTCAGGAAATGAAAGCATAGGGAAAAGAGAGACATGCTAATAAAAAGGGGGTGGGGAGGAATGCTGTTTAAAACAAAGCAAACACGCTTCCAGTCAAGACAGTGGCATAGGTAAACAGGGGACTCTCATCCTCCTATAACCACATCAAAATTATAACAAAGCTACAGAAAAACCGTCATTCAGGACCACCTGAAATCTGGCTGAACAGAATTCCTACAACTAAGGAGATAAAGAAGAAGGCACATCGAGACTGGTAGAAGGGATGGAGATATGTAATGGGTTGGTCTCATACCCATATGGTACATATAGTACATAAAAATCAGAAGGGCTATTTTGGCTGTTGAGGAACCCCTGAGGAGCAAGGGGTCTCAGCCCCACATCAGGCGCCCCAGCCTCAGGGTTCCAGTGCCAGGAAAGAAATTCCCATTACTTCTGGCTGTAAAAACCAGTGGGGATTAAGGCTGAGGAAGCTGGAGGACTTATGGAGTCCTAGGCAGTTCCTTATAAAGGACCCACACATGGACTCACTCCTTCTGTGCTCCAGCATGGGGGCAGCAGCATCAAAGTCACCAGGGTCGTACAGAGGGGAATTGAACTGTCCAGGGTGGGTATCAGGGTGGGACAGCTTTCTACCAGACAGAAGTGCTGGCAGAAGCCATTGTTTGTTTTCTGAACTCTCTCCTGACAAAGCCAGCAGGAGTGCACCATATCTGCATTTCCATCAACCTAACTCACACTGTTCACCATACCCTGGTGATTCTCTGAAGCCCCATCCCACCCAACTTTTGAGCCCACCTAAGGGACTTCTAGAGGCTTCTCCATACAAATGGCCTGTCTTGGCTCATACTTCAGACTTGTGTAAAGTATCTCAGAAAAGATAAAGAAGGAGCATCTGGCCTGAGCATGTCCTGTACCTCTTACTAAGTGGCTCCAGGACCAGCACTAGCAACATCTGGCCTTGGTTCACAGCTTGGCCTCTGGTGGCCTCCAAGCCCAGCATAAGAAGTAAGCATCTGCAGATCACTTTGTAACTCATATCAGGTGACCTCCGAGCAGAAAACAGTCAGTGGATGACCTTGGCCTGTACCTGCCAGGAGTCCCCAGAGCCAGCACATCCATTGGACAGCTTCAGACTACACTGAAGCACCATCCAACCACATCCACAACTGACACACACAAGGGGTGAACTCAGCAGACACCAGAGCCCCAATAAAGTAAGTCCTACTCTCTGTGGAATAGGACTTTGCACAGCTGGTCCTTCATAGTGATTGCAGCCAGTCCCTGCAACTGATTGGCCTGGATCTAAATCCCTCCAATTGATGTGCCAATAGCAATCAAGGCTCAACTACAATAAAAGGATGGACAATAAGAGGATGTATATGGGGTGGGGGATGTCAAACCTGGAGTGCACAGTTTGGGTAATTGAGAAAGCTGTGTCACTGGGCCCTATAGGACAGCTACTACATTAGGACATTCTACCAAACACAGAGACATAGCAGCTCTACCTAATACATATAAACAATCACAGGGAGGCTGCCCAAATGAGAAGACAAAGAAACATGTCCCAAAAGAAAGAACAGAACAAAGCTCTAGAAGAAGAACGAAAGAAAATGGAGACAAGCACTCTACTAGATGCAGAGTTCAACACACTCATTATAAAGATGCTCAATTAGCTTACGGGAGGAGTAGATGAACTTAGTGAGAACTTCAAAAAAAGAGATAGGAAACATTAAAATGGAACTAGTAGACATAAAAAATAATCAGTTGTAAATGAATAATACATTAACTGAAATTAAGAATAGATTACAGGGAATCAACAGTGAAGTGGATGAGATAGAGGTTAAAATCAGAAATTTGAAAGATAAGGAAGCAAAAAACACCCAATCATAACAGCAAAAAGTAAAAAGAATCCAAAATATGACAATAGTAAAAGGGGCCTCTGGAACAGCTTTACTCATGGGGGTGCCAGAAAGACAAGAGAGAGAGTAAGGAATTTAAAACCTATGTTGAAAAAATAGTGACGGAAATTTTCCCTAACATGGCGAAGGAAATAGACATACAAGTCCAGGAAGCACAGAGAGTCCCAAATAAGATAAACCCAAGAGATCCACACCAAGGCACATTATAATTAAAGTGCAAAAATAGTTAAAGACAAAGAGAGAATCTGAAAAGCAGCAAGAGAAAAGCAGGTAGTTACCTACAACGGAGCTCTTGTAAGACTGTGCACTGATTTCTCTACAGAAACTTTGTAAGCCAGAAAGAATTGGCAAGAAATATTCAAAGTGATGAAAAACAAGGACATACCACCAAGATTACTTTATACAGCAAAGCTATAATTCAGAATGAAGGGAGAGATAAAGAGCTTCCCAGAGAAGAAAAAGCTAAAGGAGTTAATCAATAACAAACTAGTATTACATGAAATGTTAAAGGGTCTTCTTTAGGAAGAAGAAGAAATGGATAAAAAAATATGAGCAATAAAATGGCAATAAGTACGTATATATCAACAACTGAATCTTAAAAATAAAATAAACATACAAGCAGAATCGAAACAGATTCACTGATACAGAGAACATTTTGATGGTTGCCATGCGGGAGCAGGGTTGGGGGGATGTGTGGAAAAGGTGAAGGGATTAAGAAGTAAAGATTGGTAGTTAAGGAGATATAAATTACACCATAGGGAACATAGTCAATATTATTCTTTTTAATAAAGGATCATCAATTATATTCTTTTCTTTAAAGATTTTATTTATTTATTTATTTATTTATTTAAGAGAGGGAAGGGAGGGTGAAAGAGAGAGAGAGAGAGAAACATCAGTGTGCGGTTGCTGGGGACCATGGTCTGCAACCCAGGTATGTGGCCTAATTGGGAGTCGAACCTGCCACACTTTGGTTTGCAGTCCATGCTCAATCCACTGAGCTATGCCAGCCAGGGCTAATATTATTCTAATAACTATGTATGATGTCAGATGGGTACAAGATTTATCCTTAGGGTGATCACTGAATAAGTTATATAATGTCTATTCACTAGGTTTTACATTTGAAACTAATATAATATTATATGTCAACTGCAATTGAAAATAAAAATTATTTAAAGTAAAAGATAAATTAATAAAACAAAGCAAACAATGAGTATGTACAATGTGATGACATTTATGCATTTATATAGAAGCACATCTATGCCCACAAAACAGAAAACATCAAAATTTCATAGAATAATACAATTAACCAGTCATTTTTTAATATCATGTTAATAGAACACTATGAACTATAATGGCACAATCTTAAAGGAGAATCTTCAAACTCAATATGATATTATGCATCCATAAAGTAAGAATAAAAAAAATCAATGACTTCACATATCACATCTGAGTCACCATCTCGATGTGCTCAGGCAGCTAAGTGTGTTAAGAATCCCCAGTGCTTGATGATGCGTGAACCCTGCATGTTGGCTTTCGGAAGGCAACTGCTGGCTCATGCTAATTGAATTTAGAAAATTCACTCTGGCATTACCTTCTCTGGAGCCTAAATTAAATGCATGGATGATCATTCTTTTTTTGAAATTAGAAGCCAAGAGGAATATAGATAAAAGTCTCTGCTTTGCTAACACTGAGTCCAACTAGCCTCTGCTTGGCAAACGTTATAGCACTATGCTTTTGTTACTATTGCCAGCTGGGAGATCTGCGGTCTAGTGTAGTTCCTGCCACTAACTCACAGGGTAAATAGGGTGGCGCTTAATCTGTCTAGGCTTAGTTTATGCACACACACTCCTAGAGGAATTAGATGATTGCTGAGGTTACTTCCTGTTTTACGTTAGTGGTTCTCCAATTTGCACATACATACAGCTCACTTGGCAAGTCGGTTAAAATGCAGATTATTTGGCTCCATCTTCAGAGACTGTGGTTCAGTAGGTCTGGGTTGGAGTCCAAGACTGCAGTTCTAACCAGTGTCCAGTTGATGCTACTGATGCTCATCCAGAGATCTGAAGCATAAAAGAATTGATGAGTGAAATATTTGCATTTCTGAGTAAAGGTGATGAATTATAGAGAGTGATGTAGGATCAGCGCTGATGTTTTTATGTTGAGTTAAATATCCATTCAGGAACTTGTAGGACATGTCTGTAATTTTCAAGGGTGACACGTTAATTCTTAGCATAATTGTAATAAAGATGTGTTTCCCCCAGCGTGTGTATTTTCTCCTCAAAGCAAGGGAACTGCAGAAGTCCTAGTTCCCAGAACACTGCAGAAGAGCAGAAAATGCTGCTGTAAAATCTCTTGAGACTTCTACCTCTGGAAGTAGTAACCTCCCTCCTGAGAGGCCACTAGCTGGGGGTTTCTTGGCTGCCTTTCCCAGCACATGCTACCTAAAGTTACCGCTAGGTGTCGCTCTAATTCTGGGGCAAATTGGACTCAGGGGCACGCGTGAGCAAGCGCCCTGGGGACTATGTTCCCAGATCCTACGATTGTGGTTAAAGCCTAAGAGAGCTCCCAGGAAATTCTCCTTATAAAAGAATCACAGTTATGAATGAATCATAAACTTTCAATCCCAAAAGGATCTGCCGCTAAAAATAAAATAGACGTGTGATGAGGTAGGAGAGTTACCTGAAAATGAGGTCAGGACATGGCCTTCCAGTGGACAGAGCATCCTGGGTATTGAAAGTGCTCATTAAGGCAAGATTAGTGTTGCAGGAGAATGGGGTACCACACTTTAGTGCTTTAACTGTTCTAAACCTCACTTTCCACATCCTTAAAATAGATACTGTGAGAACAAAATACACCAGAAATAGGAGGTACCTTGCATTTCTTTACAGAATTGCAAAAGACCAAATGAAATGCTATATGGAAAATTATATTTTATACTGTATAAAATTATATTTTATACTTGTAAATCACTAAGCATTAATAAATAAATTATTGTTAACAATGAATTCTTCCAAGGAACTTGATTGGCTTTTTAGATGACACTATCATAACATTCTTCTTTGTTTATAACTGAACATAAAATTGTGAAATATCCATTCTCTTCTTAAGTACCAATGATGAAATACTTGTTTTCTCTTCAAATTTCTTTACTTGTCCCACAACTTGCATGGTAAATCACAAATATAAAGAGATTAGAAAAATAATCAGTAATATTTATCCTCATGTAGATTCCCTACTTTTTGTAATATCGGCTGTATATTTGAATGTTTAAAAGTCAGAGATGCTGCTCTGTCGTCATATTAGGCATCACACAATGTAGTGTAAAGGCGCGTACGCTGGCTTTGGGAGCGCCTAAAGCCATAGTCCCCCGAGAGGATAACTGAGCATGGGTGCTCTGGCCCTTATTTCCTGTGCACTCATCCCTCCTCACCCCATCCTACCCCAACCACAAATGATAAAGCCAAATTCAGATCTGTGTTTAGGTTGGTATTTCACTGCTTCTTCAAATCAGTTCCACTGTTCCTCTAATTAAAGTATCCTTTTCTTCATAAATTGACTGCTGGTCTACCCCTGAGCCACCAACTACAGCTTATCTCATGTAACGTGTGTCTGCAGTCTCCCCTCCCCACAGCCGTCCTCTGAGTGCACAGACACAGCCTGTGGTTTCTCATCCTGCTGGGTGCCCGGGGGATTTTCCCTGTAACAAATTCCCCAGCACGGCAAAATATTATTATTGCTTCCTTGGCGTGATCAGGTAGGAACACTGGGCAGGTGTATAGCACTGAGCTTTCATCTTTTTTATTATTAACACTTGACAGAAATGAGTCCCCCAAAATGAAAGGCATTTTTATATACCTTACTTGCAAGTCATTTTTTTTCATTTAACATTGAAGTTGTGGGGCGGGGGTAGAGGGAGCCACCTTCATCTTTTAAAGTTTGCTGCAGTGTAACCATTCCAGAAGTACATGAACTATCTTACCTTGGATCATGTTGATAATCAGAAGACCCTTTCTATTTGGGGTTACTATGGTTACAGCTGCAAGGGTGATGTGTGAGCCTCACTGCTGTTTTGATAAAAATAGGTATTAACTACCAGTCACAGAGCTCCTCATTTCACAGTTATTCTTGCAAGAGAACAGCATATATTAAAAAAAAAAAAGAAGAGGAGGAAAAGAAAGAAAAAAAACCTTCCTTTTAAAGAAACATGAGAAAACATCTGCATGAATAACAGTGACTGGTCATGTATATAAAAATATTTTTAATTAAATTCTTTTTTAATTAAACAGGGCATTTTGTTGGATCCTTCTCTGTTATTTGCACGGAGCTTAGCCTTGAGGAAGAAAGCTGATTAACAGACCCAAGAACCTATAATTAAAAGCAGAACTGTTATTTTTGGAGAAAAGCCTCTCCAGTAAGGGTGACTTAATTGGGCTGTCTCTTGTATTTTTTCATTTGTCATTGAATTCTGTGGTTAGAATTTTGATTTATCGAACACAGGAGAAATGATTGCTAATGTTGTCATACTCAGAAGAGTTATTATTTTTCAATTGGGTTTTTCTTCAGTCCCTTTGATCGCCCACTCTCTTCACTGTTGTTTTAAATATTTATTTGTGAGCTTCATTACTTTCTTTTGTTTTGATCATGCCTTTTTTTTTAAGTCATTTATATTGTTCTTTTTCATGTCGGGCCCCATCTGCCTCTGCATTTTAGGGTTTGTGGTTCCTCATCACTTGTGTTACCAACATTCTACACAGACACAAGAAAACGGAGTAACTTTCTATTCACAAGCAAAAATGAGAAGTATATAGTTTATAAAGTAGTTTCTTCAGTACCAGGGTTGGCCTTGAAGACAAAGACAACATTCATTGAGTATCTGCTAAGCAGCATATGAGGAGATGGAAATAATTGTGTGCTCGGATTCTGAAAAAGAAATGCTCACACACAACATAAGGCTCACATCCTGAAATCACTTGCCCAGTTAGCTGTAGAGAAACTCGGGCAACTCAACTTTTTGTATCTAACACTTAGTGGAGCAGTATTGTACTTGTATTACATGGGAGAACAAGGGAAATGGTGAGAGAATATTCAGGGTCTTTTCATATACTTTCATGGATTTCCAGAGGTGGGGGGTAGGGGCATCTGTTAGAAAGCCAGCATGCTTCCCATTGAAGGCAGAAGTTTTCCAGGGACTGCAGACAGACCAACCATTCTCACTATGCAAGCTGGGTCCCAAACCTGCACTCAGTGCCACTCAGGAGCACTTGACCGTGTTTTTCTGTGTCTGTCCAATTCCTTGCCGAGCACAGTGGGATAGCATCAGTTTCACAGCCTCTGCTTGAACCCGGGTCTATAAAACACCATCATGTAAACCAAGGCCCTATTCTTAAGCAAATTTACTCAGAAATTAAAATAACAGCTTGGATTTATATTATGTATCTCTTTCAAAGGACTTAAATAGCTTCCATGCCCAGGATTTCAGTTATTTTTATACTTTTCTTGGGCAGAGAAGATCCATTTCTCAGGTGACATTGTTGAGGGGCAGAGAAATTTTGGGATTTTTCTCAAAAGTTTATAGTAAGTCAATGAAAGGTTGATACAAAATCCAAGATTTCTGTTTCCCTAGATGACTAAACTGGGTTTTTTTTTTTTTTGACAAGACACTGACATCTATGTGATCAAAATATATTATTGACTTTAGCTAATTGCTAGCAGCTCTAAAGTCAGTAACACCCAATTCTGTCCATGAGTCAGTGTTTAGGAGCCATCCAAAGCCATATATTGGCAGCAATTAAAAACACTGAAAGAATTTTACTCTCTGGAGAGTGTGTCATTCAATAGGGTGCACATATGTCATCTAATTGGATTATCACCACCACCAGTTAATTCTCTCCATTCTAAGAAACTGAGGCACTAAACTTAAGTTATTTATTTCAGTTAAAAGAGTCATCAGTGGCAGAGATGGAAGACAAAGTATTTATAGCATTCTTTGTCTTATACCACTACTATTTTGTAAAATACAGAGTGGGACAAAAGTAGGTTTACCATGTTTACATGGAAAATAATACAATAATTAATTATTATTGTAATTAATTATATTGTAATTAATTATTATTGCAATTAATTATGTTGTGATTAATTATAATTATTATTATTAATAATACTCTGTGCATTGTGTACCCATAGCTGTAAACCTACTTTTGCCTCACTCTGTTTAACGGTGATATGCCAGTCAGGCTTAGCAAAAAATGAAACCCAACAGTCGAGTTCTCATTTTGTTATTGATTTCATTTAGCAGACATTTATTCAGCACCAGCTGTGTGCTAGGCCTGTGGGAGGGACAGAGGGAGGGCATGATAAACCAGACATAAATCCTGCCTTCAAGAAGCTCCAGCCTAGAGGGGGAGGTAGGACAACAACTGGCAGTAAGTTTAATGATAAAACAGAGGCAGTCTAGATAGCCTTGTAATCAAAGAGGAAGAGCCTCATGGACCTCTGGGCCACCCTTGTGGGAAGAGGGTTCTGGGAAACCTCCCCCACCTCAAGCCAATATTTTCCTTGGTTAAAGAAGGTAATATGTCATTTGCAGGAACTATGAACCACATTGCTCTCCTATAAGAGATGGCCCTATGAAGAGGGTTTTCACTGTCATCCAGGGCCATAGACAACATGACCTGCTCAACATTACCAAGATCTGCCTGGGCTCAGACACCCTGTGTGGGTGTCCTGGCTTGACAATCCTGGAAGTCAGGGTCAAAGTGAGGGCACACGTACTTGCTGTTATGACAGCTTGCTCCTCACTCATCCAGAGAACAATCAAACTCACAATCATTTGTCCTCAACACTATTTGCACTTGCTGCTCTGAAACTCCTGACCTCAATCTTGCACCGGGGCTCAAGCAGAATAATTAGGAAAGTATGCACACACCACATCTGGAGTCTACACTTTAGACTTTGGGTCTCCAAACCATAGAAACTTAGCTTTGGGAGTACCTTAAAGATAATCTTGCTTGACCTCATTTTTACATGGGGACCATGAGACTCAGAGAGAGAAAATAAATGCACACTGTTTTGGAATTAGTTGTTCTTTCCAAATGCAGAGTTTCAAGGGGTAATTTGTGAGGAAGAGAGGGAGGTGGAGAAGAATTTTCACCACTTCTCTGCTTGATAGTATCTGTCCTTCTGGAAGTCACTTTTGAGTGTCAAAGGGGAAACTCACAGGTAAAAGCTATCATTCATTTCATAACGGACAAACACTCTGATAGTTTGATGACATGAATAATAATAACAGTAATAGTAACTGCCATGAATTGAGCTACAATATGCTGGGCACTTCACATAAATTATTCCACTTAATCATCTAAAAATTAGAATGTTTTTGTCCCCATTTTGCTGATGAAGTTTACTGAAAGCTTAGTGAAGGAACTGGCTCAAGATCGCCAAGTTTATTTGCATCACAATTGGGATCTAAACTGGCTGGCTTGACGTCAGAGTCAAGTTCCCCACCATTATCTCTACTTTGGGACAGAGTTATGAATGACAAAATTCTTACTTCAAAAACCTGAAAGCCCAGTTATGGAAAGTCAGCTCCACAGAACAGAACAGAAGATCATAGCTGACAACCAACCATTGTACATACTTCAGGATATGGAAAGTGGATAAAACAAGACTCCAGGTGTTCTGAGGATGGGATTTCAAGAACACAATGAAAGTCTGAAGCAATTCAGCAGCTCTGTGGGCAGCTGGAGAACAGCTGTGGCTGACAGACCTCTTCTGCTCGCTGCTTTGGGGAACACAATGGCTCTGTTTCAATGAAAGCAGTTCATGCTCAGCAACACCCAAAGATAGACCTATAAGACAGAGTTTCGAAAGTCAGTTTCCAGAGCATCCATTCCATTTATGTGGTAAAGAAGATGTTGCGCATGGTGGCAAGTTGGATTAGGAAATTCTTAGAGAGCATTCCCTTGGATGGGAGGTTGTCTGGCTCCCTGCAGAGCTCAGTTTGGCTACCTGATGTCAACACCATAGGGTACTCATGTTCAGGGTCAGAATGAGCACTTGCACCACCCTGAAAGGGAGCGCCTCAATACGTGTGAGTTGCCTAGGGGGCAAGGAGAGCACCCATCAGTCACTCTGACTAGGATTGGGTCCCTTTGTTCTACAAAACTTCCTCACGGAGGCCCCTTGGGTGAGGAATGGGAAGCCATTGAACAGTGACTTCCCTTCTTCTAGAACACAGCCAAGAAAGGACAGGGACCAACCTTTTACCTGGACTGACTTTTATGGAAGATAAAAAACACTGTGCTGTTCACTTTATTACTTTGAACTGAAATGGAGACAGTGTTTTATAACTAGCACTATCAGGTCATTGAGTGGGCTAAGAAGTGACTGCTCAAAATGGAAGAATGTAAGAGAGATAGAAGCTGGTCTGATCCTCAAGGGGTTCATTACATGGTGTATGACCTTCAAGTTTCATTCACTCACTCATTCAGTTGGCAGAATTAATTGCCTCCTGCTTGCCAGAAACTGTCAAAGGCATTGACGAACACATAGATGAACAATGGATAACAGTGATGACCAACTTTTCATCTGAGAGGACTGAATCAAAGAAAACTTAAAATTCTTGCGGGCCATTTCTTAGCAGTTGTTTGTTAAAGTGCTGCTTTCACATAAGAAAGTGCATTTATTTGCTCCTGAACTTCTGCATTCTTACATTATTTCCTAGTCCAGAAAGGATTACTGTAGAGGGCTAAAGTTTCAGATATGACAAAGCTAGTTCATATACTGCAGTATCTGATGTAATATAGCACCTCTGGAACTGGTTTCTTTTTCTTTCCTTGACTGACCTTGAAACTACTGAACTGCAAAGTGGAGCTTGCCTCTTAATATTATATCCTCTAAAGCCAGAGATTGTTTCCATTGCAAACAAGATAAACCACAACATTTTTTTTAACACAAACAAAAAGCTCCAGGGTTGGTGATGACGCCATTCATTGAGACAGGTAATTCAAGAGCAAGGGCAGCAGGCTAACTGGGACTGGTTAAAGGGTAAAGGATCTGTAGAACATCCTTACCCAGTGCTAGCCACATGGTTGGTGCTTAATAACTATTTGTTTCAGAAGGGCGCCAAGTGGAGTTGTCTTGGAAGTAGCTCAATATGGGAGTCTATAGCTGATGGACAAGAAGGGCTGGGCTGGACATTGAGATTGTTGAGTGTGGATGAGATTTCCCAGGGAGAGTTTGTAGAATGCAAGGGGGCCTGACAAGGTATTCCTGGGCAGTATTTATATTAAAAGGGCGGGTTTACAAAGGAGAGAGACAGAGAGGATAGAGTTGTTGCAGGGAAACTAGGAGAGAACAGTCTCCCACAGAAAGGAAGAGAAAACACTTAGAGAGACACAACGTTTCCATGGGAAGTGCCATGTCACACAGAGGGCCCAGCAGTCTGGAAGCCCAGGGAGGAAGCCCTGAGCAGGGTGTAAAGGGGAGGGGTCCACACCGGTGCATCTCGGGCCATGAAAACGGACTCAGAGTTCCACAATTTGTCTCCTCATTAAGTTTTGCTAATTTTAAGGTGGTATTTTGTCTTTTCTGATTCTAAAAATAATTTATGCTTATTGTAGAACATTTATAAAACACAAAAAAGTTCAAAGAAAAACACAAACACAGCTACCACTTGCTTTTCTCATGGAGCCGCTCTGTGGCCATTCTCAGACTTGGCCTACCTGGCTGTGCTGAGCTGGCATCCTGGCTTGGGCCTCGTCATCCTCTGGTCACCTCAACAGTGTAGCGCAGGTAGGATAAACTCTGGAAAGCAAAGTGATTTGATAAGCTGTAAAAGGATACATTCTGAATAAATGAGTGATGTGTTGGGTGTGACGATGGTGACACACAGGGATAATTAGTCAGCCCAGAGGGCCCCACTGGCACACATATTCACAAACACACAGCCTTCTCATTAGTCCAGGTTTTTCCTCGTTTATCATGACCTAAAGCATGGATTTGTCTAAGTAACTTATTTTTGCCGGTGGTGGCGTAAGGGCAGGGAGGACAGTGCTTATGAGGGGTCATTCCAGCCACATCCCTACTCAGTAACTCAGGTATTGAACAGTCACTGCAGGGGCCTCCCCTCCCACTGCTCTGTAGCTGCTCTGTGAGAGGGGAGCAGAGTGGACTCCTAGGTCAGGGGTGCCATAACCAGCTACCACAGGCATTGCGACGTAAGACCGCACAAATTATCTCTCAGTTTGTAGGTCGGCAGTCCAGGTTGACTCCACTGGCTTCTCCACTGTGGGTCTCACAAGGCCATAATCAAGGTGCTGACTGACTGGGCTTTCATGAAGAAGCTCTGGAAGAATCTGCTTGCTTCTGCACTCACTCGGATTGTTGGCAGAATCCAGTTCTTTGCAGCATAGAACTGAGGTGCTGTTTCCTTGCTGGCTGAAAGCTGGGGGACACCTTGGTTCCTAGAGGCCTTTCTTTGGTCCTTGAAAGTGAGTCCCTACAATGGCGTGTGAAATCCTTTTCACACCTGGAACCTTCCTGACTTCCTTTTTTTTTTTTTTTCTTTCAGTCTCTGTTCTGCTGTATCTCTCTGACTCCAAGCAAAGAATTTTATCTGCTTTTAAGGACTCATGTGATAAGTTGGACTCACCCAAATAGACAAATACAATCTGCCTGTTTTAAGATAGACTTAATTATACCTGCACAGTCCCTCTTGTGTGTAAGATAACATAGGAACAGCTCCCAGGCACCAGTGCATGGATTTCCTTGCAGGGGTGGGGGTGTTTTTTGGTCAATGACCCAGAGTGATGGCAGGAAGGAGTGGAATCCCATGAGTCCTCTCTTCCTGTTTCTTTCCCCCTCCCTCTCACACAGATCTAATATCAATTCTTCTCAATGTTCCTCTCATTCACCCTTAGCAGCTTTGCTAATCTCCTTAGATATCAGGACTAGTCACCCTCCACTTTAGAAATGCCTGTGATGTCCATCCGGTCTCGGTCCACAGCTTGTTTCATCATGTTGCAGCAACAGAAAAATTCATTTGTGAAGTCCACGTATTTGATGTGCACCAGGATCATGACTGACACAATAGTTCTTTCCATAGTTGTCACACTTAATGGGTCACTGTCATGCTTTCACCTCTAAATTTTGATTTCCTGGTGACCCATCCAAACTTTGGCTGCTTCATGACTCCACTAAGCTTTTCTCTGAATCTACTTCATGATTTGCAAGGAAACCATTGCCTACCATGTTTATTTTTAAAAATGGCAAGGAGCTTCAGTAATAATAGTCCTGATTGGAGAATGCTCATGCGACAGGGTGAGTCATCTTCACTTACATACTGGGCACACTGCAGACTCCTCATTCAACTGCACCATGGCTCATGAAACCCCAGTGGGGAGAAAACTGGGTGTTTGTTCAGTGTTTATCTTCTGTACTAATGTTAAATTTAGAATATTTCTGTTGGAGATACATTTGAGGAAATTTGTAAAGCACTCAGGAATGTGCCAGCAGATTTCATCTGATAGGTTCCCAAGCATGGTACCTGGAAGACATTCCCCCCACTCAGTTTATACTCAGGTTTCTTGCTTTCTGTTCTTTATATATCTTATTTATTTTTCTATAATGTCAAGCCTCATGATCTTCTGAACACCTTTTTATACTCTCCGTGGCTGCTAAAGACTATACTTTGGTTTTGAAGCAAAAGAGGAAGTAGACTGTTTTGGAACACCATGTTCAAAGTCCAGGGAAGGATCTATGATTGCCAGTGTTTTTAGTGTGCAGCCATATGTCGAAGAAAGAATCTCTTGCTACAAACACTTACCTCCCCTAAGAGGACATGAACAGATAAAAATACTAACAACTAAAATGTGATTCCAGAAAGGTACTACTGGCCTTAATATGAAAAGAATAATTTCCTCATTTAAGAGTTAGTAGAAGTCATCTACATCTGTGCCAAAAGAATCAACTGCTTGTTGTGCGGCCAAATATGCTAATATACTTAGATGTAGGGAGTCTCTCTCAACAGGAATCCAACAAGAAAATTAAGCTCGACAGAAAATGATTGGAGGGGCTATTCTTGTCACTTCTTTCAAAAATGATGCTTAGCTAGTATTATTCCTAATGCATAAAGTTAATCCATTACATACAACAAATGCCTTAAGACAATGGTCCTCAAGCTTTTTGGTGTCACAATCCCTTTATAGATCTTCCAAATTAGGAAAGACTCCCTGCAAGTAGTTTCTGTTTATGTGTGTTGTACTAGCAATACTCACCATAGTAGAACTTCAAAGAAAGTAAGCATTTTATTGAGTTATTTAAAACAATCACAAATCATTTACATGTTAAGTAACATACTTGTATGAAAAAGAAATTGACTTCTAAAACAAATTGTTTACCAAGAAGAGTGACATTGTTTTACACTTTTGGAAATCTCTTTAATGTTTGGTGAAATAAAAGACAGCTGGATTCTCACATCTGCTTCTGTAATCAATTGCATTACCGCATATCCTATAGCCTCTGAAAAATTCTACTGTGCACAGATGAAGGAATAAGAATGAAAAAATGCAAAGAGCATTCTTATATAATTCTGAAAATGGTTTTGACCTTGGGGATCTTCCAGGATAGGTCTCAGGAACCTCAGGGTCCCTGGGCCATACTTTGAAACCATTTAGAACTTGTTTCTCCCAAGGGCTCCTGATGAGGAGGGCTGCAATAGTGGGCCTGAATATAGTATTTTCTCCACTGTCAGGTCTGTATCAAAATGATACATCATAATGATGGCCAAAATAAAATTGCAATGCCTGCAGAGGTGTCCAGCTTTTTGGTGTCTCTGGGCCACACTGGAAGAGGAAGGGTTGTCTTGGACCACACATTAAATTACATAAACACTAACCAAAACTGATCAGCAAAAAAAAGGTATTAAGTAAATTTATGATTTTGTGTTGGACTGCACTCATAGCCATCCTGGGCTGCGTGCAGCCCTCAGGTTGAGGCTTGGACACCCCTGCTAGAGTTAAATCATTCGTGATGTTTTATGTAACTTCTAATTTAGAATGACCTCAACCAAGTAACATCTAGTGATTAGCTCTCTGGGTCTGGCATTGCTTCTCTGACCTATTTCAGAAGACTTAGGATTTCCAATTGTATTTCTAGGATATAATTGGCAGAGCTTGACTTACAAAATCAGTCCATGCATGCACCGATTCTGTTGCCAAGTCTTCACTGGAAAAGTTTAGGCTGAAAATAATTTCAGCATTCCAGCCTCAAGTTATTTGGAAGCCTCAAGGTTTTTGGAAGCCTCTTTTTGAAATCTCACTATGTCCAATATATCAGAAAAGTGAGGGAAGTTATAGGACAATTCCTTCCTCCATTCTCCCTCTGAGAAAAAGAAAACACATTTTCACAATAATTACTTTTGGAAATGGAAAAATGCTACCTCGTTTATGAGAATACCAGGGTTTTCCACCTGTTAAGCCTGACACAATTTGGCTGCACAAGCCTGAGACATTTTTGATTCTCCATGTGTTGGAGACAAGTGTCACACATACTGATGTTCACAGAACAGTACAGCTAGCACTCTCCAGGGAGACAAGGCTGGAAACAACAGGGGGAGGGTCTGCAATGCAGTGCCATCCACAGACCCAGGCAAATCTTTTGTCAGGTTGTCGTTGTCAAGAGCTGCTGCGTCAAATATGGTTTCAAATTTAAATTCCTTGTAAAACACCAGGAAAATACAGGTGGGAGAGCTTGCTGATGGAGATTCTAGGAAAGGGACCATCGCTAAATCACCCTGAAGACTTAGAAGTGACTGAAAGAGCATCAAGAAAGTGGGTAGGTGAAAAGCTAGCAATTAAAAAAAATTGCAAAATACCTTTTAAGAGTCCACGCATTGAGGTGCTGGTAGGGTCAGGTAGTCATTGTCTGTGCTTTTTGTCTCCAGGTAGGATTATTGCATGTGGGCTTCCTACCCCACAGGCTGCTGTTTTTTCTGTCCCCGTCCCTCATCACCAGCTTCTCAGAAGTGCAGTCTACCGCAGCCTCCTCATTCCTCCCCACGGCCCTTGCTGTTTGTTGAAATGGTTTCCCAGATATCTCCAGAGATCCAATGCCATTTCTCAGTCATCCTATTCTTACCTAGAGGTGCTTGTGTGTGTGTGGTTGTGTGTGTGTGTGTGTGTATTTGTGACTGTGCTCATGTATTTGAGCATAAGGTTTTATATGAGTATGCCCCTTATTACCAATTTAAGAGATAAAGTGGATTTTTTTTCTAACTAAAAAGGCTGGTAGGAAGAGGGTATGTAGAGAGGGAGCCCCAAATCCCAAGTAAAACATCAGAGCCTGCCACCAGGAGGTGTGCAGAACTAAAGTGTGACAGAGGCAAAAAAAAGATCAGATCCCCTGATACATTCAGATCATCTTCTCCCCTTGCTATCCACACGGTGTCTGGAGTGTTCTTCTCACACTGCCATGAGAAGCGTCATCGAAGTAAGCATTGAGTTTGAGCCCAGCCTCAGGCACATATTGTCCTTGCCAACCCAGGGTGTGGGCAGAGCTGGTGTGAGCATGTCCACAGCTGCTCCAAGAGGTTCTCTCCTGGGAAGGCGCCACAGAGACTCTGGGACAGTTGTGTATAAGATTGAGCCCTGCCAGCAAACTAATTAAATGGCTTTTTAAAAGCTCTAAGCTCAGCAGCAAGAGTGGGTGGCTCATTTCCTCACTCACCTATTCAACTCATTTGTGGTCCCAGCACATACTCCCTCTTGTAGGACACACTGCCTGGCTTCAGTTTGAACTATTCTGTTTCTCTGCAGGGTAGATGGGAATGGGAAAAGTAATAGCTTTCTCTTCTGTGTGGGATCACGTTTATGAATGGGAGTTCAGTTCTTTGTGCCAAAGGAATTGTGGGAATGTTAGAACCATTTTGAACAAAACTGGACAAGTAATTAAAAGCCTTCCCTCCAAAGACCCAGAGCTCTGACTGGAAAGAAGCAGAGCCCGTCCCAGCACAGGGCAGCCTCCACAGTCAGGGAGGTGGGGAAGCCCCTGAGGGCCTTACATCTCCATCCCTGTGGAGGAATGAAAAGTCATCTTATTTTCAGAGCTTGCAAATGCAAAGAAGAAACTGCAGAAACTACAGTCAACAGTACACCTGCCATGATAGAATTTTCTAGTTTAAGAAGAACTTTACTCTTATTCCACAAGATCCTAGCAAAAGGGAAATGCTATTAATGAGTGCTCCCCTCCCCAGCTGAAACATCTTTGTTTTGATTAGATGCAGGGTCCTGACTCTGTCCAACACAGAGAGAGATTACTTAACAGAGGTCATTTCTGCCCCTCCCACCACCATCTGTGACTTTGCCTATCATGATTAAGGACCTATTTAGCTAGAATCATGAAATTAATTCTATGGTAAAATTGGATCTTGCTAATTGTCATGCCAATTCATGATGTTTTGTGTCTGTTGCCTCTGCTATCCCCAATCTCGTTGTTAAGTTTAATACTCCTTCTTCTAGGACAATTTTTAGTAAGTAAAAATATGTTTACAGAAATTCATGCTAGGTGTGATTTCCGGCTGATTTGTTCATGCTTAGGGTCAGGTCTAGCAAATATACCAGGTGTATTCATGCTTCTTTTTCCCTATCACCTGTTATCTATAAATGTCCCCCTAAGATCTCTCATGAGCTCCCTTCTCTTTCTGTATGCCTCACTCTGGCAATCTCTGCTGCTCTTGTGGCCTTGTGTTTCATCTATATGCTTATAGCCTCCAAATTCTTTTTATGTCCCTTATTTCAGTTTTTTATTTCTACCTTTCTTACTTAAATTTCCACTTGAAATTCCACCTGGCTATTTGAGTCAGTATGTCTGAAATTGAACTTACTGGATCCCCCTCTTCTACAAGCTAATTTCTCTTATGTGGCACCATCTCCCAATTGCCCAGGGTTGAAAACCAGAGTCACTCTCTGCTGTCTCTAGCACCAAGCCCCACCAGTTCTCCATCATAAATACTGTGGGGGCATTGTCTCCTGTGCTTTACCCTGCCTGATATTTCTTTTTATTCATTCACTCATTAAAGGCTTACTATATTCTAGCCCTGTGCTAGAGAAGATGAGATCCAATGAATGGGTAAAGTACAATGCATGTGGCCATTGACCTATGAGAAGTCAGCGTGGTGGATGAACAGGAGTTTGGGAGCCTGAATCAAGGACTCCTCCTGTTTTGGTTCAGATTCTCTCTTGCTGGGACATTTGGGAAGCCTTCTAGCCACACATCTGTTCTGTTCGCTGCCCTGCTGCCTGAGTTCATCTCTAAAGTTTGAACTGGATGGTGTCACCCTACTGACTAAACCCTTCTCTGGCTCCACTTCACACAGGACAAGCACCAAACTTCTTGACCCTACTTATAAAAGCTTCAAATTCAGCTCCCCCCCCCATAGCACTCTTTTGTACAACATAGTTATTAACTTCACAGTCCATGAAATAGGAAAGAACAGAAATTAAAATGCCCACTCTGCCTTAAAAATTTACCATCAGTATTATTTTCAATCACCCTTTTCCCCCTTTGGCAATCAACTCAATGAATCATTTTCCTAATGATGGCTGTTCACACTTTGCATAACTGTTTCAAATGACAAGACACTGCACAGTTTTGATGAGCACAGATAATCAGCATGTGATTATTTCCTGTCCTGATGTACTCACAGGTGCTTCGTTCGAGTTTGTGGCAGCCCACCAGAAATACGTCCTTAGGTCTTGCTCTTAGGAACATCGAGTCCCTCTTTGCAGATGCATATGACCTCAGGAGAGAATGAGAGCCAGGTGCCAAGTACCTGTTGCTTCATTGGAGTAGACCACTGCAAAACATTCATTTATTTATTCATTCATTCACTTGGTCATTCATGCATCAAGTACTTCCTGAGCATTTGCCAAGTGCCCTGTGTTGCAAAGATTGGTCCTACCCCAGGGAGCGCACAGTCTCTTCTGTGATAAGTTCTGTGATTTAATGCAAATGTTGGGATCAAAAAAGGAGTGAGACAGGTCTTAGCAGTCAGGGGCCTAGGGAAACACTTGAGAGGCTTTAAAAGATTGAATCAAGTTTTTTTATAGCAAGAATGTGTGTGTGTGTGTGTGTGTGTGTGTTTATGTATTTAAGAAAGGGAGGATGGTAGCACATGGATGGGAAAGAAATTGCTGTCTTGGTAAAGGGAATCCAAATGCAAAGGTAGTTAAAAAATCTCACCATTTTCTTGGGAGGTAATTATGGTAAGTTCAGTGTGATTTGAGAGAGGCATCAAAGGAGAGGCAGGCAGGAGTGCAGAGGTACTCACTGGGAGGTAAACAGGGTGCAGGTTACAGAAAATGTGGACAAGAAGCTCAGACTTTCTCTATAAGCAGTGAGAGCCCAGAGAAGTCTCTAAGCAAGAGGAGTCGCCTATCAGATGAGTTTTTGAATAAAGTTCTCCTGTGGGTATAGAGGACGGATCTGAGATAAGCATTGAGTGAATGCTTTCCTGAGTGACCACAGCCAAGTACAGGTCCATGGCTGTGTCCCACCTGACTCTGCATGTTTGTGTGTGTTTTTTCCTAGTGACAGTGCTGGCCATCTTCCATGAACTGCATGTTGACCCCGACCTGTACACACTCCTGTTTGGGGAGAGTGTGCTGAATGATGCAGTGGCCATAGTGCTAACATAGTAAGTACCAGAATTCGGCCAATGTTTCTTTGGTGATGTGAAACAGGCTTCCACTTGGTGATAATTCCTACTGGTTTTAATTGCATATTTTGTATTATGTCATAGAGATACAGACAAATTCTAGCTTAGCTTTCAAAGAATTGTTACAAAAGAAAATCTCCAGTATTGAGTATAATTCATTAGGCATCTAATGTCTAACTCTGTTAATAGGTTTCATGATTTCAGCCTGTTATAGCATACTATGGAGAAGGTAACATTTATTTATTTTTTCTCAATGTACATATTTAGCTGATTCAATTAGGGTTCCTAAAATGCACATAAGCGAGCTTTCTTAATTTCAAATCAGTATCATTTAATTATGTTCCTTATACGAGTCATTTTCCGGTTAATAGACTAATAGAAACCATTATATTTATAGTAATCTTGGCAAACAATTGGAAATAGAACTTGAGCATCAGAATACCCTTTTCATTTCTCGATGCAATTATGATGTGTTACAGGAACACATGCAACTTTAAATCATCACATGACAAGTGAAACCGACAGAGCTTCACTAAGAGCTCGCATAATTCTTCCTTCATCCTGAAAGAATTTTCTTTTTGAAATGAGAACTAATGCTCTTTCCTCACCCCCTCAGTGGACACCATTTCTATTTAATAAATGCCACTTCGGCGGCTTTCCCTGTGTCAGAGGTCTCTTCTTGGTTTTATATTAAGACCACCATTTTGGGCAACTGTCAAATAACCACAGGAAAGTAACTATCCAACAATTAAATGTGACCACAGGATTCAATTCAAAATGTTCACTACTTCAAATATGTTTGAAAGTGTGTTGTGCAATAAGAAAGGACTCTTAGAAATCAGACCGCCAGAGGGAGGATACAGCAAAGCAGCTCTGCTCCTGTTTCCTGCCAGCTGACATTTTGTAAGGATGGACCAGAACTGCCCCTCAGTTCAGGAACTTGCAAGTAAGAGTCTCTAAGTAAACTTATGTTTCACCTGGCCACCAAAAAGTGCCCTTCTTGCACTAAAGGAAAATATGGCAGCAAATTAAGAGCAAAAGCCATGGCAGAAGAATGCTCACAAATGCTGAAGAATGCTTTAAAGAAACACCAAGAAAATTAATTAGGACATCAGGAATCCCTGTCCAAGAAATACAAATAGTATTAAAGACACACTTTTCAAATTTTTAAAAAATCTGCCAAGTCTCCTATTTTTACTGTCTGAGCTGCCAAGTTATAAAGAGCAGAGCAAAGAGCCAAACCACTGATGTACGAATGCTCTGGGGAAGAATCACTTAGCCACAGCCCAGGGAACGTTGGCCTTTCCAGGGCAGCACTTCCATTTGCAGCAGTTGTGTTAAAAATGCAGACTCCAGGGACAAATGTTGATGCTGCTGATTTAGCACAAGCCAGGGGGGCTTTCAACAGTCTGTTTAGTGTCACCTCAGGTCCACATGCAGTTATTAGTGGAAGTACCTTTCCTACTCCCCTCCCTACCCATCAAGATCTCTGCCTTCATCACAGGAGATGCTTGCCACATTAGCTAAAACCTTGTGCTCCCCAGCTTTGGCAATCCAGGTGACTCTAAAGAATTCCATCTTTAAAGTAAAGGTGATCTTGCATTAGGAATACCTGATGCACACAATAACATCTACACGATTGAATCCGCAGGCTTTCTTCTGCCTGCTGCCTTGGACTCCACCAGAGCCTCCCCTGATCTCCACTGAGTGGACAGATCTCACTGTCCCAGGCACGGGCTGTCTGCCTACTGGTGCCTCCACCTCACGCAGTCATCCATGTTCTGTACTCTTCACTGTTCTTGCTCACTTCTTAAACTTAGTGTATAGCACATGATATTCTTTTTGTATACCTACTTGCACATGCACCATCCTTTTAGTGCCCTAGCCCTACACTCTCTCTTTCACCTATTTTCTAGTTCCCTTAGAGAAAAACCCTATTTAAAAATTGTTGAAGTTTTCTGTGACTTTCAGACTACGAGTTTGAATATTTGTCTCTCTACTCTTCTCTCCCTGCATGCTAAACCATGCATGGCGGGTACCTTCATGCCCTTGCACCACAGCGTCGCTTCCCCCAGCCTCTGTTTCTGCCTCATCAAGTCTTTCACCTCTTACACCATCTCTTCCTTCAGGACCCACTGGCCCACCCGTCACCATGCCCTGACCTCCATTAGTCCCCTTCCAGTACAGCATGGCAACCGTGGCTTTCTGTGTGTATTTGTTGTTTAGGTGAACATTTTCAGCACTGTCTATGTACTTGAAATGCATAAGAATGGATGAAAACCTCTTCCGTGTTTTCTCTGTTTTAGTTCCATCTCTGGGGTTGGGGGTTAAGTTTAGAAATAGTGATAGAGCTCTTCTGTACCATGGAAAAGAAAAATTACACATTTTTGGTGAGAAATCCAGTGTGATAAAGAACCCAAATCATTAGTCACAGTGGCCCTTGGCAGTGCCTCCAGAGACCCTTCAGAATGGCCACATGCTTCCATTCACTGTCCCGTCTTCCACCAGCAGATCTCCTTGCTTGAAAATCATCCTCTGAACTTTGAGTAGTTTTACAATTTTACATGTTAGTGTACTCTGATTTTCAGACACTATTTATAATTGAACTTAATAACCACTCTCTTGTATACAGCAGCAGGTGGTGAGTGGTATCCCTATGGGTTAAATGATCCAGAATTGTTCATCTTAAAATGAAAGTAACTTTATTTAACATAAGAGTTTTGAAATTAGCTCGACTGCTATTTCAGATACATAGAGAATGTCATGCCCAAACTTATGTATACTAACTAGTTCATGCAGGACTGAACTCCACGTAATGGATTTGCATTTCTAAAGATTGTTTAGTAGGTTGTGAAGAAAAGCACAAGATAAACTGAAGAGGTCTCAGGATGTGTGGTTTTGATTCTTCACCAAGATATTACTTTCAGAGGCAGCGTGGTCAAGGAGAAGGAACCCTAGGTTTAAGTTGAGAGAGCAAGTGTCAGGGTTGCCAGGAATTACTGGTGCAGTTATCGCAGTTGACAGGAAACCAACCCAAACCAGGTAAGCAAAAGGGGAGTCAGTGTTGGCTGAAGCACCTGGACAGCAGGAGTAGAATGGCCCAGGAAAGGGCCTGTGGGGGTGAACAGGACTCTCTTTTCTCACTCAGCTTCTTCAGATTTAGCTCCCTTATGTGGTCACAGGATGGCCTTCACTCTTAGGGCTGTGTCATTCTTTAAGAATAGAGAAAAAGTCTGTCTCACAATTTCCAGCCCAAATCTCTGTATAGCTCATAGATTTCTATGCCATTCCAGACCCACTGGGAACTAGTCACTGCAGCCAGAGAAAGGTACTGCTCAGGTCTAAGCCACATGCTTCATGAGTTCAAAGGTGGAATCAGTTTCATTTGGAAGCACATGAACTGAGTCTGGGGAACAGTGGGATTATTGCTTAGGGTGATAATGCTGCAAAAAGGAAAAGTGGGTGAATGCTAGATAGAAACAAAATGAAACAAAACCTGCAAGACCTCTGCAGTGACTACATTTAGCCACGAACTCTCTGTGCTTGTTTCCTTATCTGTACAGGGAAGTATAATTGTTCTATATACATCACAAAATTATTCAGAGCAGTAAAAAGAGCAATCTAGTTAGAAAGCCTCCATAATTTATATAACCTATGCTATATAAATAAATATATACTGAGAATAATTCATATAATCTTTTATATTTATATCTTTTATTCTACTCACACAGATCTTCTGGTTTTATTAAAATGAGTAAAGATAGACCTGCTTCTAGTGAAACATTCCTTCATAAATATGACATTTTATGATCCAAGGAATATAGAGAATAACCATTTTTACATATGATTTCCCTTGTTATGAATGAACCACTTATTTAAAGCATACCATTGAAAGTTGATAAATCAAGAAATAGAGGTTAGAGTATATTAAAGTTATACAGGTACTCACAGTGAAAATTGATATTTCTTGTAAAAGTTAGGTGGAGGAGGGGAGAAGGAAAGGAAGGGCTAAATTAACTAAAATACCACATCTTTCGTAATACTAAATCAGTATCTACCATGTAGAGTTGGTAAATCAAGAAATGGAGATGTATGCATATTACTCAGAGTCAGAGGGCCACCATCAAAAGAAATAAAAACATAAATAGTGAAAATAAGATACTTCTCTTTGTAAGACCATGGATTATGGAAAGGGAAAACATGTACTTTAACTATTTGTTTTATATCCTTCTTTACTGTCTGAATGTTTATATATGTTTGGATTATATTTATTTAAAATAATTTTCAGGTGATCAAGATATCAAAAGCAGAAACTATAAAAGCCAATTTATTTATAGCAATAGAGTCAAATAGTCTTAACAGGCAAAATCTACTACAAATAAAACTAACTGATGAAGGATAAACCAACCACAGCAATTTCAACACATATTTTGATAGGTTAATTGTGCTTATAATATATGTGATGAATTGTTAATCTCCTTAATACACTAAATGTACTAGTTGTGTTAACTTAGGTAAGCTACTTAATCCGTCTGTGCTTCAGATGCCTCATTATAAGATGAGGATGGGAAAGAACACTTTTACCTTATTGGTTGGGATTAAACATAGTGTACCTAAAGCGGCCGGCCTGACTTATAACACTCAATGCATGTTAGGTATAAGCTGCCAAAATTGCTCTTGCTAAAGACCAATAAAGAACAAGTAAGAAAAATAGAAAAAATGGTCGAAGGCTATCAGTAGGTAATGAATAAGGAAAGAAACATAAATGGTCATTAGTCCTATTAAATAAGATCAGCTTCACTAATAATGAAATAAAACACATGGACAAAGCCAAAGGGGGTGGTTTCAAGGGTGGGAGGCAGGGATCGGTGGGGTAGGGGGGATTGGTGGGGTAAAAATGGAGACAACTGTACTTGAACAACAATAAAAAAAGAAGTAAAATAAACCAACCGTGGATATCAGTTTTTGCTTAGTGAATCTTCAAATCTTCAGAACTCAAGAAAGAAAAATCATATTTGGCACAAGTCAGGGTTTGTGGAAGGGACTTCTATATTCTTAGTGAAAGAGAAAAGTGATAAAACTTTTACAAAGGCAATTCAGCAATATTTATTGAGTCATTAGAATTTATGAATCTATTGATCCATCCATTTCATTTCTAGAACTTTGGACAAAGAAGTAATTCAGGTCGCGTATGAGTCTGTGCACGAAGATGAGTGAGCTAACTAGAGCAAAAAGTTGTATGTAAGGTACTATTTGGTTGAGTACTGTATTTTTTGGACCATAAGATGTACCTAGGTTTTAGAGGAGGAAAATAGGAAAAAAACTTTTGAAGCAAAAAATGTGGTGAAATATTTAATAACATAATATTTCACCAATGTAAATGTAAACAGAACTTAACAGCAGCATTAACAACCATTATTCCTCCCAAATTTGGGGGGGAAGTGCACCTCATAGTATGAAAAATATGATAAGTTATAATATATTAATATCATGTAATTCTATGTAGTTATTTGAAAAATATAGAAAAAACATGTATTGATGTGAAAAGCTATTTACAATATATTTCTAAAGAAGATAAGAATATTTAAAATTGGCATATGCAATAAGACCTATTTTGGTAGAAAAAGATCACAACCAAATTCATATGTGTGTAGTTATATCAATTATAAATATATATATAATCAAGTGTTAGTTGGGAGCACAGGTGACTTTTGTCTTCTTCTTTCAGCTTATATATGTTTATTGGAAATAGACTGAAATACTTATGATCAACTCTGGTCCAAAGAACTCCGTATTAACATACTTGATAGTTGACAATCTTCATTTGTACAGATTCTACATAGGTTTAAGTCTGAAATTGTTTTTACCCATGAAAGAACAGAAAGAGGGTATTTTTAGCTATTGTCTTCAAAAAAGAAATACTGCCGTATAGTACTGAAACTCTACTTATGAACGAATTCCACATGTGCAAATACCTCCAGATTTTCTTAGAGCTAAAATAAGGTCCTCATTAAACAGCTGGCTCTCGGATGACAATAAATACACAGGAAGTGCCTTTATTCCACGTTAAACAAATTCTTGTAAGGAAATTCAATGTTGCTCATCAAAAGAGAGAGAGAAATGGAGCACTAGTTTTCTCTTTTCCAACGAGAGTGTTTTATGCTGCTTAGAGGTCCTTACTAGAAAATGTCATTTAAAATGTAATACTGGTGAATGCTTAGCACTTAGATTGAGTGACATTTTGAAAGACCACATTTTTTATAATCCCTACATCTTAAGGGGAATTTAACATAGAAGTTAATGAGATGGCTATGAGAGTCAAAGAACCATGCCACTAGGAGGAAACTTGAGATATTATCCAGGCATTCAAATGCAATTTACAGAGAGGCCATATGTGGCAGACATCATGCCGAGCACTGGTGATAAGATGCCTGGGTACAGTCGCCCATTGCGGCCGGCCCTGAGCTACTCCTCATTGAAACGGGCAGACAATAGCTATAACATGATTTAATATGTATGTGCAGCAAAACCTTGTTGTAAAAATCATCCCAGAAAATATCTGAATAGGGTTTGGTTATTAATACATATCATTAAGGAAATTAAATTCTTCCTCTTGGTACAGCATTTCTAAGTAGATTGCAAGCTCCTTGAATGCAAGTTATACTTTTCTCCTTTCCCACAACACGCAACAACTATTTAGAAGGCTCCCAAATAATTGCTGCATATGAGTTACCAATAGGTCACCCTTTCAAATACTAATCCTCTTATTAAAATTTATTACATAAGATTTTTATATTGCTTCCTTCAAATACTTGAAAAGCTTTATTAGTTATCCTCATTAGCCTGAGTTTTCCCATCTGACCCATAGTTGTAAACACCAAAATGATAAGAAGATGTCTTCTTTTGATGAGAATAAATGGAAATTGTTACAACCAGAAAGTATAACATCTTTCTGAAGGTAATGCACTTTTATATTTGCCTTGGAAACTGATAGTCAACATGAAACACATTTATTTTGATGTCTGTCAAGATATTGCAGTGATTAAAAAGTAATTTTAAAAAAGTTATGGCCCTTTTTGTATAAGGGGCCCCTTCCCCTAACAGTCAATTCTACACTGATGCATTTTTCGGACACCAGGTGGCATCACCTGGCAGGAGTGGGAAGGCTTCCTGGCCCCCTTAAGAAGCAGCGGGAGGCAGGGCTCAGCTGACCTCTGCCTAGATGTGAGTCGGGACACGCAGTGTTTTTCCCACACCCTGCTTGCTGCTGCTGCAGTGCTGCTTGTTGTTTTCCCATTCCTGATATCTGGTTCTTGTTTCCTGCCTACGACTTCACTGTCCCCCCTACCCTAGTTCTTCACGGCACTGTGCAGATTCCTGGGAATTGACCTTGGCTTTATCCTGTGACTGTCCCTGTCACCCAGATTAGTTCTGACATTCACTCACTGTTTCTCATGACTTGCTTTGCTTCACGTAAAACCATGCACAAAACACTGACCTACCAAAAATAAATAAATTAAATAAACCCACATTGAGGGGTTTTATCTCAATTGCATTGTACTTTAATTTATTGACATATAAGTCAGATGTAAGTGACAGAAACTCAATTCAAATTAGCTTAACCCAAAGGAATTCTTTGGCCTATTTAACAGGGGTTAGGCCAACTCTGGGCATGCCAGATCTCAGGGATTCAAATACGATTGTCTATTTTTTCTTGTCCCTGATTCCTTTTCAGTTCTAGCCTCATTCTTTCCTGGTACAGATAGATGACTTACTCTACAAAGCAGAAGAGGGTGACTAATGGCTTCTCCAGGCTTGTATTGTTCTGACTCAATGTAATACTTAATTTTCCCAATATTTGCATATCAGACACAGAGAACTTCCATTGGCTCTGCTTGTTTCAGACAATCACCTCTATGCCAATGACATAGTACTCTAAGGGAATTCAACATAATGATTGGCCAGATCTGAATTGTATCCCCATCCTTGTGGTCAGTGGTATGGAATCTATTATTAAAAGAAAGTGATTGGCCCTGGCTGGTGTGGCTCAGATGGTTGGAGTGTTGTCCTGTAAACTGAGAGGTCATGGGTTCAATTTCAGTCAAATGCCTGGGTTTGGTCCCCAGTCAGGGCACGCGCACATAATCAATGAATAGTTCTCTCTCAGGCTGATGTTTCTCTCCCTCTCTGTCTCCCTCCCTTCCCCTCTTTCTAAAATTAATAAGCATGTCCTCTGATGATGATTAAAGAAAGTGATTGGAGGACAAGTATAATGGACATCCCAGAACAAGAGCTACTGCATTTCACAATAATAGAATATTCAGAACGTGGTGGATTGAAATGAATCAGTTAAGCTCTATGCCATTACAAACTCAAAGGGATGCTTTATTTTAAAAAGCTAAAAATCTTTTCTTCATGTAGGATTGATTCGAAGAAGAGAAAAGGAAATTCCCTGGGTGTGATGAGTGAGAGAAATCACGGCAAGAGTAGAAAGCTACCCCTGTCAGGGGCCACATGATTTGGGGTAGGCTATGGACCCAGAGGTTTTGAAGCTAGAGTCAATTTCCATGTGGAAATCAGAGCCCTGCCTGTGGACTCACTTATGGTAATTTAACTTGAGCAAAGCTCTTTGGATAAAGCTGAGACTCTCAAAGTGCTCCCTCAGTTACACAGACTCTGTCTATCAATCATCCTTATGTAACAGTGAGAAAACCTGTCATGATTCTGTAATTTGAATCAAACCCCTGCTCTGAACAGTTGTGATATAGAAACTATGAGCTAGTAAATAAAGGCAGAAAGTTTTAAGGACTATTAAAACACGTGTCTCAGCTTCATTTCCCTTTCTCTATTTTCAAACGTGCCTTAGGGCTTTGAAGTGAGACTTTTTAACTCAGGCACATGGAAATTCCACAGAAAAAAACAACTCTTCCTGAAAATGAGTTCACGATAAAAATTTACAGGCCACAAAAGGAAATAACTATGAAGAAAAGCCAAGAGATAAACAAAAAATTAAATCAGAAGAACAAACACCCTAAAGAACTAAAAAAAAAAGATAAAAATTTGAGATAAATTATAAATGGGCATATTAAAAATGGCTGAAGGGATAAATGGAGGAGCCAAGTTAAGAAAATTAATAAAATAGAAAGCAAAAGAATATTTCAAAATGAAGATTCAGATGTTGACATTAAAAACCAAATAGAAGTGATAACTGTCATATTAAATCCAGCTTGTGAACCGGAAGATAAAGCTGGCAAATAACACAGAAGGCAGAACAGATAAAAAAATATGAAGGCCTGGTGAAGAAACTTGACAGATAGTTTAAGAAAAGTTCAGACTAAGTCAATAAGAATTTAAAAAAAAAAAAGAAACCAAAGAGAATTGATTTGTAGCAATATCTAAAGAGATACTAGATAATAATTTTCTGGAATTGAAGAAAAAATTGAACTATCATATTATGTCCAGAATTGGATGAATTCACCAAATACCTTATAGTGAAATGTGAGATCATCAAAGACAAAGTGGAAATCTTAAAAGCAACCAGGGAGGATCAAGGATAGCTTACAATGGAAAACAATTTGGATGACAACAGTTTTCTCATTTGCAGTAACAGCTGCCAGAGGATAGTGAAATAATATGTACAAAGTATCAAAGAAAAATAATCTACAATCAAGATTCTAAAGTCAACGAAAAGTAAGAATGAAATTAAGACACTTTCAGATTGACAAAGTTTATCACTCAGAGATAACCAATGATAGAAGTAGGAAGTGGGAAGACAAGGAATGATAAGTAAAGAAATTGGTGGAACAATCCTAAACCTAACAAGGAATTTGACAAAAATAATGATGAATGGGAAGGGGTAAAATTAAGGTAGAACCAAGCAATCTGTAATGTACCACAAGACTAAAAGATGGTGGACATTGAGTGGTTATAGAGGGAAAGATATTTTGTGTAGACAAATTGGAGGCACAGCAGAGCTGTTTTATTAAAGCAATCCAGTTTGCACTCACATAGCCATGTTCACCAAAATGTTTCTCAACATGGTGCAAAAGAACCTGATAATAGATAACCCTTTTCAACTTGCCTTAAAAATGTTGAAATCAACTTACACCTGCTATGAAATTCTATCGGGGTGTCCAACCTGCTGCCTGTGGGTCGCATGCAGCCCAAGATGTCTATGAATATGGCCCAACACAAAATTGTAAATTTACTTAAAACATTATGAGATTTTTTTTGTGATTACATGTCATAATGTATTTAATGTGTGGCCCAATATGACCATTATTCTTCCGCTGTGGTGCAGAGACATCAAAAGGTTGGACACCCCTGCATAGTCTTTAATAATTTCAGACAGTGCAAAAGTTTACTATACATTAGGAAGCCAGTAAGGCACTTCCCCTGCTACCTCTTCATGTCCCCCTCCAGACTTTAGGTTCTACCCTTTGTACATCTAGTGTCTCCAGTTGTGAGTTTGTCAGGTTCTCTCTAGAGGCTGTCCTTCATTTTCCCTTTGTCCTCTTCATTTCTCTAACCCAGTTCTGCTCCCCTTATGTTCTCATGATGTCATGTTTAAGATCCACTCTAAGACCCCATCTGTTCAATTCCTGGGAAGAGGTTACCTCCATGGGTGGACAGCAAGGGACATCACATACCACACCAGTTGTTGATATGCTGTGTGATGAGATGCTTTAATAAAAATTCTTTAAGTGAACATGTGACTATGAGCCAATGTTCTGGGCAATAAGCCAGTTTTGAGAGAGAGATTTGGAGGAGGTAGTTCTGCCTTCTGCTATACACTGTCACTCAGTCATAGCAGCTCCTAATTCCTTTTAGCCCAATTGGACATTTTGGCTCTTTAAGCACAGGGCCTGGACCCGCCATCCATGCATGAAGGGAGTTACTTGCACTAAGCCAAGTACAGAGACAGAGGGGGAAACCAGGGTGCTGAACATCAAGAAATTACTGACCCAAGGACCAGAGTATTCATACTGGCATGATCAAGTCATTTTCTTTCTGTAGTCAAGCTACTCAGGATGCTGAATCATAATCAGCATCTACTTTATTAATTCACTACAGGAAATTACTGTTGCAGAATTTCAAGTACCCCAAAGATCATATAGTAGAGCTGTCTTTTCTAGTAGGCATGACTGCACATAAAGACAAATAATATCCAGAGGGCCTTATGGTGAGCACCGGGACAGGTGAAGGGTGAATTAATACACTGGATCTTTATCTGCATCCTTCACAAAAAAATTTTTTTCTAGTTAGACTTGGAATTTTGAGGTGGTACTTGACAATCACCCCCCTGAATTTAATACCAATATTTAGGATAATTTAAACTACTCAAATTTTGATTGGATAACTAAATCTTTCTTTCTCTCCCGAATAACCAGTCCTTCCTTGATTGATACATTGCACTTTTGCCACTACACCTGAGTGTCATTTGTCTCTATCTAATGGTCTTTGATATCTGGTGGGTGAGGAGACCCATAGTGATCCCCTCACCTTCTTTATGTAGTAACCATGGACATGACACTGATCAAGGGGCAGAGGATAGTTCATAACTTGGTATCAGGGCCATTCATGAGAGCCTTCTATAAGAAGAACCACTCACAACCTTGGTCTCTCATGACTTATGGTTTCCAAAGGTTGTCAAACTAGCTTCTATCACTGATGTGATGCAAAACACCATGCATTAAAGATTTGGGGAGGAGGGGAAAAGCTTCTCTTAGAGTCTGAATAAAGTTATCATTTTGAGGGAGGTAGGGCATATCTAAAAAGACAAAAATATCATTTCGGGAGCCCTGGGTTAAGAATGTTTTTGTCCTAAGACATATTTTCTTTCTAACGCACTTAAGCCTGACTTCTTCTTCTGAAAAGCCAAAAACATGCCTTTTACTTCAAGTGCTCAATTCTGAATTTTTTTCCAATTTTTTTTTCAGAGAACAAGGGTTCAAATCAATATGCAATCATAATTTTGATCTGAATGGAAAGCTCTCTCTTGGCCTGGCGTATATGTAGTCTGTTCATATTTCTTGGGTTCCACAATGAATTTCCATGGCAGGCTTATGCGGGTCTTAAGTGGGCTCTGCCTCACTGGTCCATGTCATGCTCAAGGAATCTGATTAAACTTGGAGAAGAGCAGCTGATCAACCATCAAAGGTAAACTCAGGACCCATTTTTCTGAGCCTGATGGCAAGGCCTGGCTCCCTTGCCAGCTATTGGGTAATAAATGAACTGTCTTTGAATGCCTGGATCCTGTGTTAATAGTTTTAAAATGTCAGTTGTTTATGGGAAAGAAGTTGGGAACTCTTATCAATTCTCTTGTCCCAGGGGTCCTCAATCCCCAATGACTTTTTAAAATAATTTACTTATTTATTTATTTTTACTGCCGGATGGTAGGAAGTATTTACTGAAGGGGGAAGGGAGAAATCCTGTCATTATTTAGTTAACTCTCCATGGGTTAACAGCAAGAGATATTCATTTCAAAAGACAGTGAAGTGAGAACCAGTGAATTCTTCGATGAAGAGAAACGCCCAAAATCAGGCTGAACGCTGGCTGCTGTCATCCTGCAGCATCAGAATCATGATGTGGTTTCATCTGACTTTTCTAAAGGCACTTAACTCAAATTACATATATTAAAGTCAAATTCTGGAGCCTGTGCCAAGTAGCTTGTTTCCAGAATGCAGTTAAGTGGTCAAATGTGATCTAATGCCATTTTTTGTGAAAATGCTATATGTGATGCCATGAAATTAAATCCTAACCTATAATATGTTTGCAGATTTAGCCTTCATTATCTTTATCCCCATCCTCACTTGCCTACATTGTTTTTACAGACATCAGAATATCTTCTAAGTAAGGTTAATTTTTAATTATGTGAGGGCCAGTTAGATTTCAGGTGTTGTCTATTGTTATCATAGTGGTCTGCTTTTAGCCTTCTCACTAGCATCTCTATAAGAAAATATAAAAAATAGAAAAATACACATATATACATGTATGTATTCAATTTTTCTTTCTATTAGTAATTCTGGTAAAAGTTTTGGTGGAAAAATTATCATTTTAGGACATATCTCATGTGTGGGTGGCATGTGTTACTTCTCCATGGGGAAGTGAAGGTCAGGCTGGGGATGTAGGTTCACTTTCCTATTTTCTAGCTTCGTACCGTTGAACCAGTCAGTGAGCCTCTTCAAGTCTGCATTCTAATTTCACCAAGATGGAAGCTTCACTATATCTTTCTGTCCTCATCTTTAAAAATAAAAATTTGGGGGGATTTTAGAAGTGAGATTACACTGGAGGTACGGATTACGAAAGCAGTTAAGATCAACTTTATGTGGAAAAATATGCAGAAAACCAAAGCTCCATTAACTTATTAAAATGTTTGTAAAAGACTATTATGTCTATAAAACAGGAATATATTGAAATTTAAAAATAAAATGGTAGAAATTTAAAATATGAAAATCAAAATAAAATACTTAATAGATGAGCTTACATGATTTCTACTTTAAAAATACAAGCAACTTTAATGGTAAAACATTACAGAACCTAGAAATCTGACCATACAAAAGACTGGCTTACAAAAATCAATTAACCACAACTAATAAGAAATGGTAATGGGGAAATTAAGTTGTTCACAATAGCATTAAAATATAAACTAATTAGAATATCTCTAAGTAATAAATCTCTATGATACCTGAGCAGAAAAATCTTAACTTCAGTGAAGGAGAAGAAAGCCACAATAAGTCATGAGAAGACCTACTATGAAATAGGATGGGAAGATTAATGTTATAAAGTAATCAACCCTCCCCCTAAGTAAGCTATACTTCCTGTGTCATCTCCCTTCTAAAATTCTAACAGAAAGTTTAAAGGTAATTTTAAAGTTCATATGGAGCTTCTGCTTAAGATATCAGGATAAAATATTTTTATTCCACTAGAATCCCTCACAACAAAGTAAAACCAAGAAAAACACTGAAAAATAAAAAAATTTCAAAGCCCACGAAATTGGGAAATAGTCACAAGTCCAAACCAGAAAACATGAAATATGTAAGTATAACGTATTGCTGCCAAATAATGTGAAATCTTGAACAAGAGATGGAAAGATGCTGAGCCCAGTGGGCTCCTCTGAGGCCTGACAGCAGATCACATTACTTGGCGGACCAGCCAATATCCATTGTTTAGGGTGCAGATAAGATCGGGTGGATGGGCCAAGAGAGAAATGAGGGAAAATAGTCTGACCCTTCAGAATGAAAGGTGAGTAGAGACTATGCTGACCCACATTCTACCCTCCTGGCTAGGACAGTGTGAGAAGCTACTTATGGGGGGGGGCAATTTCCAAATCAAAGCATCATTCACCTGTAATTTATGGAGCTTTTCTCTATGTCATCTCAATTTGAATACCATAGACTTCAAAAAAGATACATTCCCAAGAGAAAGGAAACCGATTTAGGAACAGATAATTGAGACGAACAACTGGTGGCAGTTTTAAATTATGATCCCCAAATTCTCTGCCACTCTTCCCACCCAGAGGTAAAGTCTATGATTCCTCCCCTTGAATCTATAAAATACGGAGAAAGGGATGACGTCCTTAAGAAACTAGCCCCTTCCTCTCTCTGTCCTTGGGACACACCCCTTAGGCCCAGTCACTTTATTATGGGTGAGCGCAGCTGCCCTGTGAAGAGTCCTTCTGGGGAAGGAGTAACACCACCAAGACTTCCCAGACGGCTGGGTGTACTCTTCTTCAAGAGGATCCTACAACCCTTTTTGAGCTGCAAAAACCAGCATGTGCAGCAGACATGAGCTAAACTCACTGAATTCTGCCCCATTGGAAGATTTGTGAATAAAATAACTATTGTTTTAAACCACTCCATTTTGGGGTGGTTTGTTATATAACAACAGATAACCAGAACAAAACCCAAATTAAAACGGCAGTGGGCCTCAGTTTACTCAACTCTCCTTTACCATGTTCCCTCTACTGTTCCTTAATAAATAGCAAATCTTGATTAAGGATGAGTAATCAAAAAGGAGGGAGTGGAACATGTTCATCAAAACTGCAAACTAGATTTTTTTTAAATTTCAGACAAAAAAATAGCCCACAACTTCCAAACAAATTTATCACAGAAAATTTCAGACACTTTCCATTATTATTAAAGAAAACATGAATTTTCTAGTCTATCATAATATATATGTAGAATATATATATATTCAGAGAAGAGATTCAAGATTTGATTAGATTCAAGATTAGAAAGGTATGAAATAATTAAGGAGTATTAAAAGTGTGTTTGCAGAGCTCAGGGAAAAGCTGGACAGATAATAAAATCACTAAAGAGATAAAAGACACTTTACAAGTATCAAAAATAGAATGCAATCTCTAAACACACTGTCAAGAACATAGAAGACAGACTTGTGGAAATAACACAAAACAAGATAGAAAATAATAAAGATATAATGATGACTATCAAGAATATGGTACAAACTGATGGTAGACAGTGGGTGTTTTTGAAGAAGAAAACACATGGAAAATAGTTAAAACATTATAAAACAATATTTTCCTGAAATATCGTAGTAAGTAGATGGAAAGACTTAAAGAATCAACTGAGTGCCAGGAAAATTTCATCTGGAATCAACAACACCATGAGCTAATCTGACAGTTACCAGATTTCAAGTTTAAAATAATTACACAGGCATTTAAGCAGAAAATCCAAGTCACTTACAACATCAGAAAGAATCGGATTGGCCTTGGACTTGACCACAGTGACATTCAATTTCAGAAGATGGAAAAGCAGCCCATTTTCATTCCTGAGGGGAGGACTCTGAAACCCAGGCCAAGCGGGCCTTTCATCGTGAAGGCAGCAGATTGGGTGTTCAGTAAATGGTGTGGGGCAGAGCCTACTTCCACAGAACAAAATGTTAGTGCTTGGTTCATGTCATTCCTAAAAAGAATTCGAAAGGGATTACAAAGCTAAATGTTAAGAAAAACTACGATTATTAGGAGCCATTTCTATAATTTTGGAATGTTAATGGTCTTCCTAAATAAGACCTAAAATAATAACATAAAATATAGCCAATTTAACTATATACAAAATTTAAAAGTTATATAGCTAGTTAGAAGACAAATGATAGTCTAGAAGAAAATATTTTCAATGTCTCTGACAATCTTAATACTTTAAATACAAATAAAACACAAATCAATGAAAAAATAATGCAATAGAAAATTGAATAAAATATGAACAAATAATTTACAGGTCTCTGTATATACATATACATATACATATAACTGTATATAGTTAAGTGTAAGTGATATTTATTTACAAACTGAAAAATACAAATTAAAATGAGACATTTTCATCCATCTATTTAGCAAGATGTAAAGAGTTTACTCAGGTTTGGTTCAGCATTGACAGGAATAAAGAGAATCGGGCACTCTTACATACATTTCTCAGTGTCTTCCAAAATTTTAAATGTACCGAGTAAAACTACTTTTAGTAATCTACCTCAAGAAAGGGTTGCTTACATAGACAAAGATACTTGTACATTACATCAGTGTAAGAAAAACAAAATGTGAACAGCAACATGTCTAAACATAAGAGATTAAATACCACACACAGACGAAGGAGAACTCTAGAGTCTTTAAAATTAGATGACAGAAAGAGGTCTCTAAGACATTTTAAGTTACAAATGATGTCTCTAAAAAATACACATCTTTATAAAAAATGACATTTGTATATAAGCTCATATAAATGTAAGGGAATAACTTTCACATTGTACTCTACATGCTTTCACATTGCCTTAATCTTCAATGCAGAGAGCATATTCCAATTATCCTTCTGTAATCAAAATGATTTAAGTAATAAATGAATTTTTAATGGGCATAAAAGTATTTCCCCTGTGTACCTACTAGAGGTTTTAAGTTGAGTTTACTGCTACATTCTGAGCACCTTCAACTGGCACAGTCTTCGACCCTGTATTGTCAGTAGGTCTCTGCATAATGGATGAATGAATAGTTGTGTGGTGAGGATCCACAGAAAAGATACTTGTAAAAGGCTTACATGTGTGTCAACAAAACTGATTTTAAATTATGAGAGCAAAACCCCAGGAATGCATGTGTCTGTGGTACCAGAACAATTGACTGAAAATTGAAACCTCTGAAATCTCTGCCCAACTACTCACTGATTAGTGTGGAGACTCGATCAGTTGTTTTGGAATAAAAGAGGTCCAATCAGATCTGATGGAGCCTTAAAACCCCTGCCCAGAGTTGTGCCCAGGTTTGTGGAACCATTACATCAGGCTCCCAAGCCATGGGGACAGCTTATCAAATCAGATACAAAGGAGATATATTATCAAATGTGTGGACTTCCAAAAATATAAATGAAACTTTCCTCTAGCTTCAAACCACACCTCAAATTTTTCCATTTAGATTATTCATTTTTCATTTTTATTTTTTGACATTTTTTTGGTACTTTTTCCCATTGCCATTTGTTTCCTTATACCTTCTCTCCCCTCTACCCATCGCCTCCCCATGCCACCACCACCACACTCTTGTCTGTGTCTGTGAGTTCTTTTTCTTTTTTTGCTCGATCCTTCCACCCTCCCCACCACCCCCAGAGCTTTCAGCCTGAAGTTCCAAATTCCTAACCATATAATAATGTTTAAGAGGTATTAGATTTATGCATTATAAACTTAACTCAGGAAAACGTATTTCTATACATAAAATTAAAATTTATAGATGGGATAGAAGATCCCCAGCTATAAATACTTTGTACTTTGATCCAAGTATTTTGAGGGCCAGGTCAGTAATGTAAATTTGTGATGGTCCAGGATACAAGACAATGAGAAGTCATAGGGACAGTGACTCAGTGGAGGGTGTATCCCTCTGAAAGTACAATTTTAGGTTCAATTTTAATTTTAAACAGTGTTATGACCACACATAAATGGAAATGGCCAGTTTGTGACCACAGGTTTAATTGACATAAACTGTCCACTTCTATTAGAATGTTCTCATTGCCACCCCCATCTCAGGCCACTCTCCATTTCCACCTCTACTTTTTGTGCCTATTGTTTTATCGGTCAGGAATTTTCCCCCAAATCTTTCTGTCTCCGAATGGTAATCATTTTGCAAAGCTGAGACCACATTTAACCTCTCCAACAAACACTGGCAAGAACCTTCCAGCCGAGTTTCTCCTCTGAGAGCTGACATAGACTTTCAGACTGAGACACGGTGTTAAAGGTCAGTGGGTCCAGGCACAGGGAGGACTGCTTTGCAATACGACCAGCAGGAGGTCACGCCACCTAGACCTGGTGATCTGGAAGGAAGGCAGGGTAACTTTGAGGAGCAGCGAGCTCTTCCTTCCACTCATCTCCTTCCTGATTTCCTATATCACCACGGTTTGGTTGGGCGCCCTCAGTTTTGAGTGGCAAGGTGTTTTTGTTTGTTAGTTTTTAAGAAAAAATTCATTGGTTGCCGAGATTTAAAAATCAAGAGAATAATATGAAAAACCTAGATTTCTGTTTTCCTTTGAAAAAGCTGAAAGGTGGGAATACTGGGAGAGTACAGTATCTCTCCCCTGACAGCAGTGAGCTGGCATTTAGAAATGGCTACCCCTCCTGTTTAGCCCAGGCTCATACCTCCAGGTAGTCACAGCCCCCATATTGCCTCTAAACTGAGCCCAGGGACCATTTGCCAGAGTTACTGAGTTTGCTCAGTGGCTTTGTGTGGGAGAGTTAAGAGGACAGGTATTAGCTCTTTTGCTCATGTTTCCATCAAAGGAGGAAAAGTAAGAGAGTAAGGCCTCCTTCATTCACATTGCCTAATGGAACTCTGCACAAATTAGAATTCGCCACCCTCAGTACTGAAGAATATTCTTCCTCCTCTGAAGCCATTTGTATATTAGAGAATATAAAGCTCTCAAAGGAATTAAACAGTTTCTTCTCTGCAAATCCTGGCTGCTGTTTATAAGATGTAGTTGTATGCCATTCATCACTTTAGTTGGTCCCCTGTGAAAAAGTCTGCTTCTGTGATTTTAAAAGTACATTAGAATTTTTGCCCCAAATGCAGGGATTATTTTAAATCCCTACTAGATTTTGTTTGGATTTATACAAGGGGCTTGACCTCTTACCAGAAACTTGTGGACTAATGTGGAGAACTTAAAGTTAGATGTAAGTAAAATTAAGTATTTGTTATTGATTTAAGTAGCAATAAGAACTAATATTTCTAGCATCTTGACAGCAGGTTCTACTGAGGGACTTACTTTGTTTAATATTTTTGTCAATAACTGAGATCGAAGGGCAGATTGCAGGCTTGTCATACTTGCAGTTGATATGAATCTGACAGGTATAGCACACATTCTGAATAAAATCCTAAGACTCCAGGAGATAGCAACAAGCTGGAAAAATGGACTACCACAGGTACTCAAAGGTAATTTTACATAGCTACTCTCTGAATTATTGACTTTCATGTATTAAACAAGTTATCAGATTTGGTTTTAGGCTTTAACTAATGGACAAGTCTGGGAAAGAGCATTCCCAAAGAAATATGCATTGGCAAACTCTATAATATTCTGAAAATACTTTGAAATATGAATTCATTTTTTACATGAACAAATTAAAAAATGAACTGTAAATTAGAACTTCATTTTTTTCCCTTAAATTTCACAAAATGAGCTCAACCCATGGCCTGAAAACTAATCTCATTATTTTTCCCCAGGAACCACATTATCATTAATAAAATGGATATTATCTGAAAAAAAAATCTCTCAGTTAATTGTCCAGGCAGAAAAAATTTACCTTAGCTTCAGTGATCAGAGGAATAGCTTTGTGCTCTCATCCTCAAGAATTGCTTTGTTCCCTCAAAGAAGCTGATGTTTAGAGCAAAAGCACAACTCACTGAAGCATGAGGTATTCACAGTTATGGTGGAGCTTCCCAGACAGTGGCCACATTTCTAGAATGCATCCTTTATCACTCTTTTCTCATGCCTGGGGTGTCTCCACCATTCCCGAGATGCACTAGATCAGACGAGTGGTTGTTTTGTGTTGTTTTTATGCATTTGGCTTCTTATCCCTACTTGAGTTGATTGATTTAGGGAGTTAAACTATTCTGAAGCTTCTCTAGAGAGTTCATTTTACTTCTTATTGATTTTGAGGCACCTTATTGATGAGTAGCCCAATGGCAATTATTGTAAAGGACAATAAAAGGTTGTCTGTCAGTTTACTTTTTTCTTTTCTTTTTCCTTAGCTGAGGAGAAATGGTTGTTGAATTAAACAAAAATACATATTTTTGGTTTTTTCTTTTAAAGATTTTTTAAAAATTTATTTATTTTTAGAGAGGGGAAGGGAGGGAGAAGAGAGAGAAACATCAATGTGTGGTTTCCTCTTGCATGCCCCAACTGGGAATCTGGCCCGCAACCCTGGTATGTGCCTGGACTGGGGATGGAACAGGTAACCCTTTGGTTCACAGGCTGGCGCTCAGTTCCCTGAGCCACACGAGCCAGGGCAACATTTTTGTTTTTTTCATTGAGCCTCATATTTATAGTTAAGGGGATAAAAATGGTACAGCTGAAGTATCTTTCATCCCCTTGATAAATTCGATTTCTCTGCTTTTGTGTCCTGTTATCCTCAACTGGTTCTCGAGACTTACAGGTTTATAAGGGTAGAGAGCACTTCTGTACTGCCCATTGTAGCCCCAGTGCCTAGTACCTGGCTCACAGCAGACATTCAATGAATACTTGCTGACAAAATGAATGTCTTAGGGACTTTGACTATGCAATTTGTTTTGTCTAGACTTCTTCATCCCCACCCCCACCCATGACAGCATCCCACCTCTTTGTTTTCATCTGTCTAACCTCAGTTCAGCCAAAGTTCATGGGAGTGAACTCTGCCTGACTCTCTTATCTATATCGCTGCCCTACTCCCTACAACACACACACACACACACACACACACACACACACGCTTATTTTCTATACTTGTAGGACTGCCACATTTAGCAAATAAAAATGTTAAGACACAGTTAAATTTGAACTTCACATCAACAGTAATTTTTTTAGTGTATGTAAGTTTAATACTGACAACCTAAATATTGTACCTGACCATAGCATTTATCATGATTTGCAATTATATCTTCACTTGTTTATTCTTTATGTTATCTCCTACCATGGGGGCTGGGAACATGTCTGTTTCCCTCACCAATGTATTGCCATTGCTCAGCACAGTTTCTTGCACTAGGCAGTGCTCAGTACATATTAGTTGAGTGAGTAGTTGGGAGATCAGATGAGCTGTGAAGCCTAATGAATAACTGCTTGTAAACTGATGAGTTGAGTGGGAGTGGGTGAGCCAATGTATTTCTTAGGGCTTCCTGTGCCTGATTGCCATCAGCTACATTTGCAGAATGTTACCTTTTTTATTTGATGATATTTTCAAAAAGGTAACTTCTCTTCATGCAGATGACCCAGAGGAAAACAGGGAAATAGACATGAATTTACCCAAAATAGACTTTAATTAGTAAAACATTGACAATGAATCTCTTCTGCTGATGGTATTTGTGTTTTTTTAAATCATTTTGGCAAAGCAAATATTTAACTAAACTACATTTTTCACTTTTATTTATTTGTACAAGAAGCCATTTGAATTTATTAATTTTGGAGAAAATAAAATAGCTTAACTATAGCATTTCAAAGGCATATTTGAACATGCTCTATGGGACTGATCTATATCATCTGTAAAACAAAGTGTTAGCTAAATGTAATGTAACTCTGATACCACCAAAGTATAGTTCAACAAGTGATTGATCTAGCAGAAATAACCAATTTAAATAGTTCAACTAGGGTTCCATATTCCGTATTACTAACAAGAAAAATTAAAGAATGAGTTATGGTACTTTCTCTGTTCTTCAGTTCTTCCATCACTCCCTCCTCCATCTATCTGTCCTTTCTGCCCTTAGTTGCTCACATTCTGAACAGAGCATGCTCCTTCTAAGAGGGCACAAACAGTGACAAAGTAGCATTTCCCTAACAGTGTGTGGAAGGGATCAACATACATTTAAGGGGAGTCCCAGGGTAGAACACAGACTACATTAAATTAAGTAAATTACATACATGCCATACAAATACCCTTTCCTTCTGGCATCTCACAAATTAATTAAAGCAGTAAATGTTCATCTCCACCTGAGCTTGTGCATTACCAGCGTCCTGCTAATTTTTTTATTTTAATGTGTATTGAGTGTTTACTATGTGTTATGAACCGATAAGCAATTTACATACACTATCACATGTAATCCTATCAACAGAGCTATATAATAGTTATTACTCCCATTGAATGGATGAGAAAACCAAGCCTCAGGAAGGTTTAGCTACTTCCCCAAGACTCCTTAGCTAGAAAGTGGCATAACTTAGTAATGGACCCCACTTCTCAGATATTTGGTACAATTTCAAGTGAGATAATTTGAATGAATATCAAAATAAAGAGGTCCTACGGGAGAAGGACTCTCCCTGAGAAGGAACCGAAGGACAGTGTCAGACTCACAGACACAGGTGCCACTGAAGAAAGAGGGTTCCCTCAACCTCAGGGCTGTTCCTTGTCACAGCTGTGACAAGGGGCTCAGTGGGAAGGGCATGAGTGACCTCAAGAGCCCAGGATGAAGCCCCACCTCTGTCACTTCCTAATGATCCTGGACAAGTTGTTCAACCTATTGATCCTCATTGTTGTCATCAACCAAATACAAGTGCAGCTTTTGTGAAACTTAATGAGATGGGTCTTTGCAAAGCTGTAAAACACCATGCAAATGGTATTTACTATTTAGCTTCTTCTGTTGATGGAGTCAGAGGTTGTTGAGATACTGGGAAAGAAAAGGCCATTCTTAAAAGTGCTTCACCTCAGTTCTTCCTGATACCCCTGGCAATGTGGGTGGCTCTCTGGAGGCAGCTGGAGGATAGTGGGGATTAAGGAGGATGCGTTTATCCTCTTACCCAAAGCTGTTGTCCTGGTGAAATGAGGATTTGTGTAACTTTCCTCGGGATTGACACAGCATGACACTACAAAATGAATTTTTATCTGGGGCAATGCAAAACATTGCACACATGCATTACACTAAATAAAAGGTTTTGTGAAGATTTTAATATTTGAATGTTGTGCGTGGAAAGTATGTATTATGTGTATTATGTAAAAATGCAAATATTTGAAAATTTGAAAATTTCATTTTTATCAGACAAGCACAATGTTTCTGGTTTGCTTCCAGTAAGCTTCCTGTCTAAATATTACCTACTGTTTGGAATGTGTTTTCTTTCTTTTTTCCTCACAGACAAACAAAATTACTGTGCTTAGAGCATTCATTCCAAGTTCTCTCAAATATTGAACATTGTCTGGGATTGAGTTTCAGAAACTATAATCTTCACAGTGACAGCATTTTCTTGGTTCCCTTTTTAGCCTCCTTGCTTTTCTTCTTGTCTTCCAGTTATTCTTGTGGACATTCTTCAACCTCACTCTATGATATTAATAAAACATAGGGCTTAAAAAATTGCCTCAGCAACTTTTCTGAATGAGTTATATAAAGCTGTGTGGATTGTTGAGGAAAAATTCTTTGTCTTCTGTAAGATTCTTTTCACTGTTATGATGGACATGGTAGGGAAACCTATCATAATTTTCAAAGTGCAAGGTGTCATAGTTTTGTTACTGGTGGAAGTGAGGTATCTGAGAGAAAAGAACATTATGAGACCTGCACTGAAGGATGCGGCTCTGTGGTATGGTTTATTGGTGATGCACAATTAAAGGCATTCCCCTCCTGATTTTCCAATGTTCTATCTCCATCCACCTCACTATGGAAAAAAAGTTTAATCTTGCCTTCAGTAGGGCCAGGATGAAGGCCACTGCCCAGAGCTGATGCTCCATATTAGTCCAGTCCAGCATCTGGCTAGCATAGCATGTAGCTCCAGTCCATTACAGGCTCCCTCCTGGAGCATGTGTGTGGAGTTACATAGCCAAGGGCCACATGGCTGCTAGAGTCCCATGCCCATGGTGAGAACAGGTGTGTGCACTGAGTGTGAGTCACAAGCAAGAGAGAGAGCTCCTTTGTTACCCTGGGGTTATAACCACAAACTTGGGTTTGGGATGGATCAGGTGCTTTCTCAAAAGAATCAGTCAACTTGCCAAAATTTCATGGGCTTCAGATGGGACCATACCCCTTAGACTGACAGGCCTCCATGATTCATCACCTTCTCCTGCAGCCCCTCAATGATCTGGGACAGGAGGGGAGAAGGCAGGAGTGTTATTCCCCTTGGCAGAGAAATGCTGAAAGCCCCTGGGGTGTGAAGCTGCAGCTTCCTGGCTGAGTTAGAAAACAGACCATGCTTCCCAGTTTATTAAACTCAATGTCTAGTTCCCTTTGCTCTCTTTCCTTTATAAATATTTAGCTAAACACTGATGGTATCAGTTTGATTCCTTTTGATTTGATGCTCTATGGAAACTGCCATTCTTCCTCACCTCAGAGAAATGGCTTAAATCCTCTGTCCTTCATTCTCCATTTGGAGAACATGAGGCCAGTATCTACTTGCTTTCTTTTCCCTTCAAATAAATAACTATTTTGTGATTATCTCTCCATTCACAAGTGAAAATAACATTTCAGTTCTTAAGGTGATACTCCTTACCATTGGATAAGAATAGCTTTGTATTGTAAGACTCATGAGGGTCTTTCCAGCTAAGCAGTGACCCAGCTCCTGTGCATCTAGGGAGCCTGAGGAGGATGTTAAGTCTCCAGTTATAGTGCCAGGTTGGTTCTGAGGTAGCCTCTCCCCCACCCTCAGGAACCACCTTAGTTTTGGAGACAGAATTAGGAGAGAGTGGGAAGAGGCATGTGGATTCTGTACAGTCTTTGAGCCCCTGTGAGGTCTCTGTGTCTATCTAGAGCTATCAGACTCCAAACTAGGGTGCACATTGGATCCCAAGGCTTCCGACAAACCATTTTTTTCCTTCAATCACTCTATTGTTCTATAACTACTTACTATTGAAGGCCATAGCCACTGGCCCCAGATGCCTTTTTGATAGCCTCTTCTAAAGAGCATCTCTGACCCCTGCTGGCACGGCTCAGTTGATTGAACGTCCTCCCACAAAGCCAAAGGTTGCTGGTTCAGTTCCCAGTCAAGGCACGTACCTGGGTTGCAGGCCTGGTCCCTGGTTGGGGTACACAGGGTGCAATTGATATTTCTTTCACACATTACTGTTTCTCTCCCTCTCTTTCTCCCTCCATTCCCCTTTTTCAAAAATAAATAAATAACACTTAAGAAAAAAAATAAAGAACTTCTCTAAAGAGCTTCTGTACCCTACTGCATTATCAAAGCTCCAGATGCACAAACTGTCTTGACGCTGAGTCTCTCAGCCGCACAAAACAGACTCCACAGTTACTGACTTTAGGACTCTACTGAGAGTCCCCAAGTGGGGGTTCGGAAAGTAGTAGGTGTTAATGGTCTTCCCCAGGTTATTCCAGTAAGAGCAGTTGTCCGTTTAATATCTCCTATTTGTATCTCTGTCCCAGCTGTGACCTTGACTGTCATGCAGATATTCCCAATATCCATATCCTCTTCACCTTCTCACATTAAATTAAGGCTGCCTTCAAACATGCCCTGGGTTTCTCTAAAAGCCTCTTTCCTGCTCTCACAGCCACTGGTCTCCATCTCTATTAGCCCATTCTTCATGCTACCATCCATCTTGTTCTTCAAGAGGCCAGTCTCACTGAGTCCTCAGGCTGTTTCAGCCCCTCCAGCATCTCCCTGGCACCTCAGGATTAAGTCTGAACTCCTTAGCAAGGCATTCCTAGCCTTTCATTGAATCACTGCTGCCTTTATCTCCAACTCCATCTGGGATTTGTAAACTTAGATTCCTAAGGGCTGTGGTAGGCAGATGAGGAAGGTGGGCTGGGAGTGGAAGGGCAATGGGAACATGAAGATCTCATGCTCTTTTGAAAAAGGATTGTTGTTACTCAGTTCTAATTATTGCCATGAGAAAAAGTAGGTCCAAAAATTGATGGAACTTCTGCTTTGTCAAGAGAAGCTAGGATTCTGTATTTTTTATATATAAAATCTCTTAAATTTTAAATGTTGAAAATATTTCACATTTTCTTTTAAACAAACAGAAGGACAATGTGCAGGCCAAATAAAACATGGCCATCAGATGAAGCCCACGGGCCAGCTGTGTGTAATCCGCACCCTGCTTCTACCTACCCTACTTTGGGGTTCTGCAAACATTTTTTACACATTGTCAGATGATAAATATTTTAGGTTTTACAAGCCATATGGTCTCTGTGGCAACCACTTAATTCTGTCACTGTAGTACAAAAGCGAGCAAATACACTATGTAAATAAATGACCATGACTGTGTTCCAACAAAACTTTATTTATAAGAACAGGTAGTAGGCTGGAGTAAGCCCAGTGGCTGGCTGTAGTTTGCTGACCCCTGCCTAATCAAATGACATTATCTGATGTTCCTATGCAGACTGCATGTGATGATAGATTTTGTCCCTTTGCCTGAAATGCCATTTCTTCCTTCATCTCCTATGCATCCCTCAATACAGAACTCAAGAAAACTTGTCTTGGAACCACTCCAGATTCTTTCTAAAGCCCGACTATGTTCCATGTCCTCTGGGCACCCATTTTCCGTTGGGCATTCTTTCTACCACACTGGACTTTCTCTGTTGTTTCATTGCTCTCTCTGATTAGACCGTGATCAACTTTCAGGCAGGTGGGCATTTGTCTAATATCTGATTTATTGAGCAAAAAGGAGTGATTGATGTAACAGATAAGTAAAAGCTAGACATCTTGACCTCGTCAAATAACAAGATTTTCCTTTATCCATATTTAGGAGAGGTTCCCTAGGAGAGGTCACTAAGTGTCTTTGGGAGAAGCCGGGAGGAGTTGTCAGCCTCCTGGGCCAGGAGTTGGTAAAACTGAGGTCTGTGTCAGCTCTGCCGGTGACCAGCTCTTGTGTGTCTGGGTCAACTCCGACACCTCGGGACCTCCATTACTTATAGCTGTAGAGTCAGCTTGACATGATGATCCATAAATGTCCCTTGCATTCCTGAAATTCTCTGGGAAATTTTCTCAACATTTTAAAGCAGAATAAATATAGTTTAACCCTATTTGTAGCCTGGTAATAACCTCAGATATTATTGGATGACATATAGAACTATTTGCCTCATTTTTTTTTAGTTTTTACTATTTTTTCCAAATTTTTTATTATATTTATTTATTTTGGGGAGCTCTGTGGGGGGGAAATGCAGACAACTGTACTTGAACACTAAAATTTTTATTTTTTTATTGTTGTTCAATTACAGTTGTCCCCATTTTCCCCACATTACTCTCCCCTGCCCCACCCACCCCACACTTCCTACATTCAGTCCTCCCCTCATCTATTGGCTTTGTCTGTGGGTCCTTTATACATATGTTCCTTGACTAGACCCTTCCCCTTCTTTTCCCTGTTATCCCCCTCCCCTTCCCTGTGGTCACCGTTTGTGCTTTATTTCCATGTCTCTGGTTCTATTTTTCTTGCTTGTTTGTTTTGTTTATTAGGTTCCACTTATAGGTGAGATTATATGGTATTTGTCTTTCACTGTCTGGCTTATTTCACTTAGCAAAATGCTCCCCAGTTCCATCCATGCTGTTTCGAAAGGGTAGGAGTTCCTTCTTTCTTTCTGCTGCATAGTATTCCATTGTGTAGATGTACCACAGTTTTTTGATCCACTCCTTTATTGATTTGCCTCTTCACTCAATGTCCCAGATTACTCGTTGGGGAGAGAGAGAAGGAGGAGGCTAAAATAGTTATTTTTCCTCCTCCTAAAATTTCAGTTCCAAAGTTTTGTGCATCTAAAAGTCTCTTAACACTTTCTAATTTGCCATTTTCAATATTTTATATTATAAAACTGGATAGGCAACTTCTCTAAACTTCTCAGAATTATGTAGATGGGTCAGGCTGAGTGGAGGCAGAACAATGTACTGAGAAGAACACAGACTTTGTCAGAGGAAGGTTCAGTTCCTCCTTCCATCACTCACATATGTGGCCTTAGGGGAGGCTCTAGTCGCTCTGAGCACCTGCTTCCCTCATCCATAAAATGGGGGTAATTACACACACTTCATGCAGCTGTTGTAAGAGTCAACAATGATAAATTATTTATAGAATCTAATACATAATAAAACCTCAACAGTGGTTCCTGCTACCCTTATTTTACCATTATTCTTCATTCTGACTTATCTCCTGTGGTAATTTTAATATGCAGACTTAAGTTTTTACAAACTATATTTTTTATGATTTCAAATGCCTAGCCTCACAATTGTCTTTTAAAATGCTGTGATTGCCATATTAGTCAGATAGTATCAGAGGGAACATCAAGTAACCACCCACTCAGTACATAAAAGGATCCCGTAAGTTCTGAATGGATAGTTCTATCCTGGGGGTGGAAAGTTTCCAGTGTCCTAACTATGATTTATATCTTTCTCATACTAACAAAGAGACAAAAAAGTTGTCCTTGGTCCTTCTTGAATGCCATGTGAGCAAAGAGATCCAATTACAGTACATTCAGAAAGCAATGTCTCCTGTTTTATCAGGCAATCAGTGAGATGAACTCTATTGTCTGTTGGAGGATATGAATTCAAGTGCCTGGAATCTGAAGAAAGCTCTTCTGTCTGTTTTCCTCCAAGCTGGAGGCATCTCTGCATACTCTGTGGCTCATTAGAAAAGAGAGGAAAAACTGATCAAAGAAGCACACATACAGCTTAGCAAATGATGCACAGCAAGTATGAGAAGGTATAGGGAGCAGAATGGGTACAGGCCTAACAAAATGAGTAAAGAGACTTGTTTAGAGAGCTAGGAAAAGCAGGAACAGGAAGCTGAGCCCAGAAAATACTAGTATGAAGCCTGAGAGATGGTGTACTCATAAGGGGGCTGGTGGGAGACCTCCAAAGGAGATAATGAAGGATCCAGGCTCCCTCAAGGGACTGACTGCTGCTCTGGAGCAGAGGCTACTGGAGGCACAGCAGAGGGTGTGCTCAGAACCCATGGGCAGAGAGATACTGTAGTCTAACAGGAAAGCTCAATATTCAAAATGCTAATTCTGCCTAAATTAATTTTAAAATGTAATAAAGTTCCCAAAAATGATATGAATGTTCTTTTTTCTAAAATCCAATAACATTATTTAAATTTCATATAGAAGAAAAATGATTTGAAATGTTTAAGCAATCCTCAAAAAGAAAGAATGGTATAATTATTCTAATTATTACAATGTGGTACAAATACAGAAATAGGTCAAATAAACAAAATTGAACACTCAGAAATAAACAGACACACATCTGTGGACATGCACGCACATGTGTTATAGGTTGGAAGTAGCATTACAATTCAGTGAAAAATGAGAAAGGAGATGCATGTGGACCATTTAGCTGGCCAGTTACCACAGATACCAGACTTACTACTACTTATTACTTTACTACTTATTACTGCTTAGTAGCACTTAATAAATATTCATGGAAGATTAGTGATTATAAAATTTGATTGCTAAATCTAAGAAGTTTTCACATATTCTGAAGACTCTGATTGCCAGGGCTTCAAACATATTAAAATTACAGAATGTTTCACAAATTCTCCATGATGCTATACTTAATTTTCTTTTCAGTAAGTTATTGTCTACAACTGCCCCAAAATTAATCATTTTCTATTAAAATTGGAATTTCTTTTTCACATTTTTCAATTCTAAAATTTTTTTGAAAAGAAAGGAAAAAAACCCACAAAACTATCCTAGCTCAGACTCCCTTGAGTTAAACATTAACCATGAAACCCTAACCTGCATACAAGGAGAGGTAACTGATCCCAGTAAAAGCTGCTTGTCCTAAGAAAATGATTTTTACCTTTCGGCACTTCCTGGAGCCTAGGAATCAAACTGAGAAGATAATACTACCAGCATATTATTGGGAGACCATTGCAATCAGTGTGGCTTTTTCCAAATTGTTTGTTACATATTTCAGCTCATGCTGTGTTACTTTATTTTTCTACATTAAGGAAAAAATCCATATCAGTCTGATTTGGCTGTCTTCAAGTGCTTCAAGTTTTAAGGCAGTTCTTTAAGTAAGATGCTATTGAGGTAATTCCTTTTGTTTATGGTAATATTCAAACAGAAATCACAGTAGTCCCCTCTGTGTGGCCGACTGGAACATTTCAGGGAGAGATGCCCCAGAGTTTGCCCTCAAGAATGTATGAAAATGCTACTTGGTACAAATCCCCTGGGAATTCCCATGCAAGTAATTTCAAATTGGTTCAGACTAGTTGCTGGTATTTTGGTCTGTTTGGCTATAAACAAAGGGATATTATGAAACAGAGGTTTGATAAATACACAGTTCTGTTGAGGAAACTTGAAATCACCTCAGAGAAGCAATTATTTACCTTTGCTTTCAGTTGAGCATCTATGTTGGTGGTCTAGCATCCTAATCCCCAGGTTCCTCTTGCAAACCTGTCAGAGCCCGGGATGCTACCCTGAAGGTCAGGGTGACTGGAAGCCAGGCCAGCTCCTTGCTTATTTGACATAAGATTATCCCATGAGTGAGAGAGGCTGTGAAGGCAATATGATTGTATAGGATTTGGTTTTACCATGCAAACAATATTCTATTTAAATGGGCTGCACTTTCATAAATTCACATGAGTTCAGGGTTTGAGACTTTGAAGCAAGCAGTCCAAAAATGTAGTTTAACTGCTGTGCTGCTGTTTATAGTGATATCTACTTCTCTTCAAGCTTGACATTTCCAGTGGTAATCACTCTCTGTGCACGGAGACAGGACTGGTGTGACCTACCTCGCTGGGGACAGGCTGGAACACTGTCATGAGCCAAGCCAGCATCCATTACCCATCTTTTAGATGCTGCTAACATTGAAAATTGACCCCAAGTTATGACTTAAAAGTACCATCACTTTGATCTCCAATTGCTTCATTATAATATCACTGTCCTTGACCTCTTGATTGTCCATCCAAGATCCGCTTTGAGTCAATGCAATGTGTTTTCTCAATCATGCTCCAGGCACTGGAACACTTCCTAGTCACCTTGCAAGAAAGGACCCAATTTAAAAGAACTTTGGATACCAATCTACTGCAAACAAATTGGTCCATCAGTAATTGTTCTATAAATGAATATTTGATGTATTTTTCATGTGTCATTTGATTTTTGGAGTGTCACCAATGAGTTTTATAATACTTTCTCTTTTTTTGAACATCTCTCTTTTTTTCCCTGATATTTGTTCTCCACTCCTACTTTCACCCCATCCCCAAATACAATGGGAACTAAATATTTCAAAAAATGAATTAATTTTAAGAAAAAAAGCATAATTGCTCAATAGCTAGGACTTCGACCTGCAATAGTCATTTGGAAAGGTGTCTAATGAATTGAGGGTCAAATTGGTTTTAAATGAATATTTTGCTTCACTGTTATGATTTTGTGACCTTTTGTATACAGGGCATGAGGTAGGTGTAAGAGAACACAGAGCAGGCCGAACAGCGGAGTAGACATACTTCACTAAGAATTAACTCAGACTTTACAAATTAAAGAAAAGGATCCAAAAGATGCAAGTGTGAAAAAGTTTAGTATTTTCTTTCTTGTTTTTATTACTTTTCATCTTTAAATAAAAGTAATTTATACATTTTTAGAATAAAATCACAAATTGAAGATACGTGAGGGAAATAGCATATCAGAACCATGATCCACCCTACTTAGAGACCAAAACCACTACACATGTACCATTTCTTTGCTCATACATATGCACAATGTATACATGTACACCTATTCAGAAATTGTATCATACCATACCTAGGGTTTGACAGCATTTAACCAATCATCTATGGTTGACTATTAGTTTTATTTTAATATGTGTGTTTTGGTAAATTTTTACTATACAAACAGTAACAATGAGTAAAAATAGAAAATGAAAAAAATAAAGGAAAAATAAGAGAAAAAATATCCTCAAAATTGACAGAAACATCAAAAACAAAACATTATAAAACAAACTAAATGAGTACTCAAGTTACCTATTCATGGGGGGGAGAGCACATATTCTTGATCATTATTTTCAGCAATTCCTTTTTCTGACTAAATTATCTTGTTGAACAAATTTCTTGTGAACTTGCTTTTCTACCACCAAGTCCCTTTATTGGGGACAAAAAGATTTTTACTGCAACTTTCTGGCTCTCAAGAACCACTTTCTAAGCCCCAGGGGTTCCACCCATTAAACATAATTCAGATCTATTTCTTACTCTTTAAACTTCTGATTCTTCAGTTCTAATACCTTCCTTCTAAATTTCTCCTCCAGACATTGATTTATAAGGATACCTAAGTCATCACTTAGAAACTATTATACAACCAACCAGACCTTAATATAACATGTCATTGTTCCTGCCTTTATTCTTAATCTTTTCACTTGTCTCAAAAATTGTTTCACTTCTTTGTTGGAGTGAATGTCTTCACTTGGATTCTCATATCTTTGTGTTCCTTTTAAGACTTTCTAAACCCATCTCTTCCTCTGTTAAATACATTGTATCTCTTCTTCTCTATCATCTCCTTTATTCCTCCTTTTAGATATGCCCTTATTTCCCCCTTCCTAAATAATGCCTTTGCTTTCCCTAGAGAGAGTAGGGGCATTACATATACATATACATATACATATACATATACATATACATGCACATACACACACACACACATACATATATATTATATATGCATAATTTTCTTCCTTGCTTTATTGTTCCCCTCCCTAACCCCTATAAACAGGCTTTCATTCCATTCATTCAAACGAACCTGCTTCTCTATTCCTTTACTCTTTTCAAACTACCCTTTTCGAGAACTCAGACTTTCTTCTCTGAAGCATCAAAAACTGTTTAACTGCCTCTCTTTGAGGATGCTCCTCAGTTCCATCCCTTCCCAGCACTGCACTAACCTCACTACCCATCTCTGTCCCTAGGCTGTGTTGTGTCTCTTTCTCCTGATCCTAACAGTTAATGAGCCTTAAGCCTCTGTTCCCACCCCTATTTCCCTCTTGGCACTTATTCCCTTCAACAAGGTATCTATTCTCATGTTCACATCCACTCCCTATTTTACCTGTGCCCTGTATTCTCACAGAGCACGCTCTTTAGTAGGTTTCTGAAAAGGGAACATAAAGATCAGTCATTTTGAGATATTGCACGGTGAACATGGTCCTATTCTCTGTTCATGCTTGAAATGAAACTATAGAACTTCAGGCTAAAAATCATGTTACTTCAGAATTTTCAAGGCACATGTATCCCTTCCAGCTTCCGGAGCTGCTTTCAGAAAGCCAGGGCCGTGTGACCTCTGTCCCTGGATTTGTACTCTGCTTTTTGTCTCTCAAAAAATTAAGTTCTTCTTTTTTATTCTTTTTTTAAATATCACGATAATATGTCTGAGTATAATGCTCATTGTGCTTCGTATTTGGTTGGCCTTACAATTTAGAAATTTATATCCTGCACTTTGGGTAATTTTCTTTGACCGTTTCTCTGATAATTTCATTTAATGAAGAAGGGGTTGGACCTGCCAATCTGGTCCTCTCATATTCTCATCTCTCTCTTTTACTTTTCTATTCTTTATCTATATTTATCTAAATATCTATCTACCTATCATTAACATAAACATTTTCTGAAAAAGTCGTTCAACTTTATGCTCTAATTTGTAAATTTTTATTTTAACCCTTATATTATTTTTATTTGTTAAAGCCCTTTCTTGTTTTGATTGTTTGTTTCTAAACTCCTTGTTTCATGAATGCAATATCTTTTCTTCAGAATATTGATGTTCGGTTTTAAAAGATTTTTTTAGTGCTTAAATTGTGTCTGTTACCTGAAAATTCTTATTTCCCATTCTTTCTGTTTTGTTCTTCGTTTTCCCTCACCTCTCTATAGAGGCTTGACTGAATATCCACATTAAGGAATAAGAAAAAAATTTTAACTAGGCACTGGATTTGGGGCGGGGCAAGGGCTGGGCTTGTCAACTGGTGAGCCTCCTTGCAGGGTAATTGGGGAAGCTGGCTTTTCATTGGGGATACCTCCAAATCTAAGTATCTGTGACTAGTCAGTTTCTCTGAATCATTCCTTTAGTAGGATGTGCAGGCTGATCCTGGGAGCCCTGTATGGGAAGGGGTATGGGGTTCTCACAGTTCATTATATGAACTTTCAGTTAAGCCACTTCAGTTCTGCTCCCCCCGTTCCTCCTCTCTGCTCTTTGTCTCCAGCCCAGAACATCCCTGGTTCAATTTCTCACTAGAGTTAGTCCTCCCAAGGTGGGCTGTTTGGTAATGTCTGGCTGCTCAGAGAAACATATCAGATATTTTGAACTTAGCAATATGGTGCTAAAGCTTATCTGGAAAAATAAACACTCAAGAATAGCAAGGAACATTCTGAAAGTCTTCGTAACACTGGGACATGAGTTCTACCAGGTATTAAAATGTATTATGAAGCTGCAGCCATTCAAGTATGGCACTTACAAAGGAAAAGGCTGGCAGCTTTATGGAAGACCAGAGTCAGAAAAAATCCCAACACACACATGTGGAAATTTTGAATATGATACAAGTGGCTTTTCATATCTGTAAGGGAAAGATGGATTATAATGATATTTATTGCAATTTTGTGTATAAAAACAATAAATTAAAAGCAACCTCAATGTCTATGAATATGGAATCAGTTTAATAAATGTGATCACTTGATATAATATTTTCAATTGTTCAAAAAAGAAAGAGATAATTCTATGTGAGCTGCTTTGGAAAAATATTCAATATGTAACTTCATTTAAAAAACAATTCACTGAATACTATGTGTGGTATTACCTCATATTTGTTTTTAAAAAGAGAGAGTACATATTTACTAATCTATGCATAAAAGCTCTAGAAGCATATGAATGTTCATAGGACCCATGGGAGTGGAATTTGGGGACTGAAGAGGGTGGAAAAGAGTCACTTTTCACTTTATACCTTCTACACTCTGACATTTTTAATTTTTTCCCATGAGAATACATATCTCATTCAGGTAAAATTTTGTTAAAATTTAATAACTAAGCATTGCTGACTTGCTGACCAAATATTCGCTTGTGAGGCAATTTTTAGATGTAGCTGAAAAAATATTGATTCTAAGCTGGTCTACTGTTGAGCAGATTGGCTGCTGTTCTCCCATCTTCGCCCTCAGCAACGTCAAGTGCCAAACATCATGTTTTCTTGCTGGCTTCTTTAGATGCAGGCATCAAAGTTCTCAGAACGCGCTCCAGCATTGTTGTTTACTTACCCTGTTGCAATGTGAAAGTTTTCCACATGTCTGTTCTCTTAGGCCTTCTGCTACAGTTGTAGCCGATCTGCACACAGAACTGTCAGTACCAATAGACCTGCACCCGCTTTAACTCAGCAAGTGGGGAAATAGATCAGATAAATGAGTTGTAGAGCGCCACCCACAAAGCACGCTGCAAACTGTGTTCCATCACAGATAACTGGAGAACTTACATAATTTTACAGGTTTTTTGTCCTAGAGAAGACTTTTAAAATGATTCAGCTATCTACAAGTATACAGACAAAAGTACCCATGCCTAGATTTTTTTTAAAAGTTGATATTACTTCAGAACTCTTTTTAAAGGAATAAAAAATGCAGCAACTGTTGGAGTTCTGCCCCCTTCCCTTTCCTTCCTTCCCCAGCCCCCTTCTCCCCGAAGGTAACTGCTGTCCTGTATGAAGGCAGTGTGCATCCTACCGGACCATTTTTAAACGTGCTCAGTCTGTGTGTGCCCATAAACAACACATACCCCATGTCTGTGTTTTTTTAAAAAATTACATAAAAATATACAGCACTTATTTTTTTCTATTTGATTGCATTCAGCTACAACTATCAGAAAAACCCTCCACAGGGTATTAAATAATTAAGAGTGTATTTGTCTCACATAACAAGACGTCTTGGGAAAGGTGGTCCAGTGCCTCAGGGATGCCACCGTAAAAGACGGCAGCAGCCTGTCATCCTGCTCCCCTGACTGTGAATTTGCACTTGCTCATTGCACGTTGGCTATGAAATCAGAGGTTCACATTGCAGGGAGGACAAAGAGAGAAGGCAACATCAAAAGCCTTTTCCTTGTTAAATTTTGTCTTTTTATTTGGGGAGGGAAAGACACCCAAAGGATTTCACTACATCTTACTGGGTAGGACTGATGCCCACTTTCTGCAAGAGAGGGCAAGATACTGAATATTTTAGCTTTTCAGCTTCCTTAATAGAGAAAGTCTATTGGGGAGAAAAAGGAGGTTTTTAATGTCTTTTAGGTGGCCATTCATGATGTCTGCTATGTTATTTTTTAATAACTTGCTTTTTCTATTTCTCCATTGTTTTTTATAACTTACCCACAAGAGTAATCCTAGATTTAATCAATTAACATTAACTGCTGTGTAATATTCTTTTATATAATTATATCACAAGTGATTGAGACATTTTCTTATTGATGAACATTTAAGTTGTTGCCATTTCTTCACTGTTATAAAAATGTCACATGAATATCTTTGTATATATCTCTTTATACTTATGGGAGAATTTTATATGTATATACATATAGATTACAAAATATGTCATAGATAATACATGTTTAGAAAATATATATGTATTATGTATATTATATATATAATATGCATTAAAATAGTGGACTAGGATGATAGATAACTTTATCTTTATCTCTGATCACACACACACACCCCTACCTTCTGTGTTTTCATTGTAAATGCTTTTCTGTGATTCTTGTTTTCTCCTTCCTTCTTTCATTTGGATTTGAGTTCTCTGTGTCTCTTTGCTGTTGTTGTGCTAATACAGTGGGCTGATTCATTTTAATCCTTTTATTATTTTAGTCATGATCCTTGAATTTTCAAAACATAATTCACTCAGCATACATGTTAACAATGTCTGAAATAAATATTTCTAGCATCAATCATTCTGCATAACCCTAAGAATTAAAATGCTTTATCTCTTTTCACTACTCCATCATTCATGTTATTAATTGCATGGTTTTTAGGTGCACCTCATTTTTAATCATTCAATAATCATTATTAATTTTACAATTAGTGCTTATTTTGATTTATCTGCATGTTCCATAGTTTCTTTGTTTAACATTGCTTCATGAACTCACTCTTTCCTCTATGTGTAGTTTTATTTTTTTCTGAAGCTTTTTCTTTAGTGATATTTTACTAATGGTATGTAGTTAGTAAATTATCTTAGTAGTATTAATTTATCAGTAAACTGAGTCTTTGGCTTAACATTTATTTATTGTGTTCTCATTTTTGAATGATAATTTATCTGTCTATAGAATTCAAAACTGACAAATATTCTCCCTCAGAACTTCATTAGAAAATTGTTCAGGATTTTATTGCTTGATTAAAAATATGCTCTGTGATTGTTATTCATTTTTAGACTAAGCAGTCTTTGGTTGACTTTTTCATATCTTCTAATTGTGCAGTTTTGTTACAAGCCTAAGTGCTTATTAATTTTACTTTATTCCATTCAGGACTTGATATGACTCTTCAATTCTACAAAAATTTCTTAGTACTGTTTCTCCCTCATTTCTCTAGTTTCTTCCAAAACTGCTACTGGCTCTGTGTTGGAGCTTTTCAATTTATTCTGCTTGTCTCTTAACATTCGTTTATACTTTTCTTCTCTTTACCTGTGTCATGGGTGGTTTGCTCAGGTCCCACACTGCTAATTCTTTTTTGGGCTGGCCAACTGAACTTTCATTTTATTGCTTATGGCTTATTTTCTAGATTTTGGTTTGCTTCTTTTTTAATTTTTAAAAAGATTTTATTTGTTTATTTTCAGACAGAGGGGAAGGGAGGGAGAAAGAGAGGGACAGAAACATCAAAGTGTGGTTTCCTCTCACGTGCCCCCCACTGGGGACCTGGCCTGCAACCCAGGCATGTGCCCTGACTGGGAATCAAACAAGTGACCCTTTTGTTTGTGGGCCAGCATTCAATCCACTGAGCCACATCAGCCAGGGCAGTTTGTGTCTTTTTTAAATTGAAGACTGTTCTACAATTATGTCTGATATCTATTTTGCAACTATCACTAACCATTTTAAGTGTAGCTGTTTTGAAGAATCAGATTGTGCTGTTCTTTCTATTTCTTGTGCATAAATTCTCCCTTTTCTATTCTGTATTTCTTGCTTTTCCCTCATAATGGTTACTTTCTTTATATTATGTATATATTCTATTTTACTTTATTTATGAAACAAAGTTAGAATAAAAGGGGAGGAACATAGGCTTACGTTGTTCTTCAGGTCAGTTAAAGGAAGCACACAAAGTCGTCTTGTGAGGTGTTTTGTTTTTAATAACATCAAGTAGAGCTTCTTATTCTTGCTTTGAATTTTTCCTTTGTTTCTTACTCCTGGGGATTTCCATTTCTTCATTTTGAATTCAACTATATATGTGTTTTGAAAGTTGTTATAGTTTAATTATAAATTCATATACACTAGTACAGAGGGAATTCTTCATTGGTTTTGTTCTACTGGTTGCTGGGAGCTCCTAGAATGACTTTCCTGCTCTGCACTCCTGTCAGCACTCAAGGATGTCATTAGGGCACTGGGAACAAATAGAGGTCTTAAAAGTGGTTTCTGTACAATGCCTTTGATATGTGCCAAAGATAATATCTGCTGACACGATTGCCTAAAGCTGAAGTTACAAACATGTGCGCCACCAGCCAGATCCCATCTGCAGACGCATTTTGTTTATTCCACACAATGTTTAACTCTCTTAGTTTCCAACATTTAAAAATTGGTCAATTTTGCATAATAGTTAAGCTTTTCAGTGTCTCTTAATAAACAAACAAAAATAACCAGGAAAACGTGGTTCCCCCCATGTCCCTGAGCCATCACCCACAGCGGCTGGCTCCTGTGGTAGTGTTCTCACCACTCGCCTCATTTCCACAGACAGCTTGTGCCCTCACAGTAAGGCATGGCCTTGCAGCACCTCACTAGTCTGAACAAGTCAGAACTTCCGTGGAGTGCCATCCAATAAGTCACCATTCGATCCTAATAAATATGTAAGATGCTGGTTAGCTGCTGAATGGTGTCAGCCTGTAAGTTCCCCTTTACCTCACTGAGGCCAGAACACCCATCCTGCTTCTCTGACACACTCCAAGGGAAGTGTACCCCATCCCAGGGTCCTGTAATGAAAACCTGTCACCGACTATGGGAAATATGAACTCAGTGGGTTCCAGTGTGGTTTAGACAAGCAGAAAAGAGTTTTTCATTTTTGATTTGTATTGGGGCAACAGTGTCTTTGTGAGATTTAGTTGTTTCTTTGGAAGCAGAGACTCCAGAACTCTGACTCCTGTTTCAGCCAGGTGGGCCCTTCCTGGAAATCTGACAGCCCTTGTCAGTAATTCATAAGAATTGGACACGCTTCCAATTCTGAATTATTCATCTTTCTAGTTTTGCAAGAGTTCAGCAGTATCACAGCTGAGTGGGAGTGTTGTAAACTTATTAAATTGCTTTATTATTCCGTGGTAGGTTAGCTATTTATTACTCTGGTCGGTACTAGTGTGGAAAAATAGCCTTTATTGTGTCGCAGTCTCTTCACATGAGGTGTGTTTCAGGTACTCAGAAGCACATTAGTTGTTTTTGGTTTGTACCCCACACACGTCCACCTCTGCTTCCCTCCCCACTTCAGCCACACTAACTTGTCACCATCTCCTCGGTGACTCTTACTTTCCCTGAGACCCAGGGCCAGCCTGTCCTTTTCATCAGGCCCAGCTCCACTTGCTGCCTCAAGTCAGAAGTCGTGTTCTCCACTAGAACTCGTATGCTGCTTTATTTATCTCTGAAGGTTGTGCCTGTCACCTGGTTTTATGGTTGCTTCTCCGTGCAGCTTGTCTTATTCATCTTATATTTCTAGAGCCTGGCACTTTGCTTGGCACAGGATAGACACTCACAAACTCATGATATCTTGAATTAAATTTAAATTATTTCCACAAAGGACTTTAGTTAGTTTATAAGGCTAAGGAATATTAATTTTCAAAAAAAGATAAGAAAAAGTAAAAGGTGATGAGACATCTCTTTAAGAAAAAACAGAGAATGGTTACCTGGCACGAATTAGATCTTTAATTTAGTACTAAATTTTATTCCCTTTGGCAGCAAAGTGAAAAGGGAAGTATATCAGTTTATATGGTTCCCCAAGTCAGTTAAAGAAAACACACAAATCACCAGCCAGTGCTGTGCTGTTGGTATTGAACTCTGTGAGAAATGGGGCACAGGTGACACTGTGGACAGTGCTCTTCATTACAGTCCGTGAGAGCCACAGAAGGATTCTGCAAACTGGCCTTCTAAATCTACCCTTTATGAATGTTAAAAGTAAAGCAATAATCTGTTAACCAAATAAAGCCACTATTTTAATAGTTCTTTAAAGCTGTTTTCTGATGATCTGACGTGAAACAACATTAGAATTTAAGTAACTATTAGTTATCCATTGTTGCGCCACATAGCAAATTACCCCAAAATGTTGCTGCTTAATCTGGCAAACATTCATCTCCCAGTTCCTCAGATCTGTTCGGGCTTGGGGGCTGGCTGGGGCCTCTCCCGAGGTTCAGTCAAGCCATTGGCCTGGACCGGGCCTGGAGCGTCCACTCCCAAGCTCACTCACACAGCTGTTGGCAGAATGCTTCACTTCCTGCTGCAGAGACTCCCCAGGGGCTCAGCATGTCTTGGCTTTTCCCAGAGAGAGCAGCCCAAGGGAAAGGTTGGGGTACAGCACATGTGAGGGAACCAGAGAGCAACCAAAACAGAAGCAGCAGTGACTTTGAATCCCCTCTCAGAGATGACGTATCATTTCTACCATATTCTGTTGGTCACACTGACCGACCCTGCTGCACAAAGGTGTGGATGGCAAGTGTCAGGGGTCAATGGGGGCCATCTCAAAGGATGGCCACCACAGCAACCTGAAGAATGTTTAGTTCTCACATACTTTAGGTGGTCTGTCTCCAATCTCAGATGTCAGCACTTACAAGTATTACACGAAGACATGCAGAGTTGACTTCTAGGTTATAAGTCAGTATTCATGTGGTTGCTTAATGAACAGATGTATATGTTTCCAATCCCAGGAGATAAATGTACTTGGTATGGTGTGAGAATGTGCAGGCTCGATATGTATATCTCTTTTCTATCTGTGCAGTGATAAAATCAACAGTTTTTTTTTCTTTTTCAAAAGAAATCTGAATGTGTTCAAGTACTTAATACAGCTGGATTGAGATTTCTGACTTTAAAACCTTGAAGCTCATATATGGTCGCAGGCAATTCTCAGCCACAAGCCTCAGAAATGCCATTTCAAATGCCTGGTTTTTAGAGGGACTGCATGTTAAATGGTCCACAGGAACAGAACTGACACTGAAAGAAGGGAGACATTTTATAATGTTAAAGGGACTCCTTTGGAGAAAGCCAGGTGCTATTACCCCCATCCCCCTTGTACAGGAGGAGTAAGTAACTTACCCCATATTACAGAGCTGAGCATCAGATGCCATATGGAAAAGCATGTAAGGCTGTCTCATATTAGGCTGCATGTAGAATCAGCTCACTGATTCCTGTATTTCCCATAGCCTTTGAAAAGGACTTATTAAAACATTAAAAATGAATGGAATATTAATTAAAATAAACACAACACCTATTATTAAATATAGTTCAGTAATGTGCTTGAGTGTTACTAATGCCTGGAGGCCTAGAAAATTGCTGAAACTTAACTAAGCCCTTTAACAGGCAGCTAGTAAACGTTTGGAGCACTGACCTGACAGAGCTGGCTTTCCTCACTGGGAAGAACTTCTTAAAGGATGGACTTCCGCTAAGATCTCCCTTTTGAGATCTTGGGAGCTGTGACCTAGAGTCCATGGGTCTGAGCCAGAGCCTCGGCTTGGGCACAGGAAGGAGGCGGGGACTTCAGGGCGGGCAGGCTACGTGCTGTGCTGCAGGTCCTGCTTGGAGAAAGCCATGACTTTGTCAAACCCAGTGGTCCTGTGGACTCCTCTCTCCCCAGATACTTGGCTGCTTTGAAGCATTGAATAATGCAATAGCAAAGTTAATTTTTTATACGATAGTGTTAAGGACAAATAAAATCTGTAGGAGTAATAAGTTTTTAAAAATTGAAGGAGGGCATTGCTAAAAATTTAATAAAAATAAGAAAGAGGACATGGGAAGATTGTTGTATCCAGGCTGGAAATGTAACAGATTAGAATTTCTCCAGGAACAAACAGCAAGGTCTCCTCTTGAGGGGGTGGGGTGAGGGCAGGGAGGGGTGGTAGGAGGAGGATAGGCAAAGGCTGGGAGCAGGTAAGGAGAGAGTTGAGGCTATTGGTCCTATAAGGGAGCAGTGCTCTTGTGCAAACGCATGAACATATTCCATGTGATACAGGCACTTATCAAAATATGCTGAAGCAGACTTCTTTCTGAGTGATTCTGAATGATAGCTAGTTACTGGACTCAATAAATAGCCCCCTAAAGGTGTGCTTCAAAGGCCTCTGATTAAAAAACCTAGGAAGTAGACCACCAGGTCTATTAGCCAGCATTCTGCTTACATCATGGCATTGACCAGAAAGTTCAGCAGAGCATTTGAATCCTGTTCATGAATGGAGATAACTGGAAGCCTGGTCCAGCACCTTGTCTTCCATCGGACGTCTGTTGTGGAAGGTTTCTTTAGTGATAATCAGACTCTACCACCCATCACACAGCCGTCACACATCTGTTACAACATGTGATTCTATGATGGGCCAAACAGCGAAATAAGGTAAACTAATGCTTCCCTTAACCTCTCCCTTCTTACTGATGAGCCAACAGAGGCAGAGAAAAGCAATGTCTCCTTGGAGGTTGCATATGTAAATGTCATGCATGTGCCATGCATTGCCGCCTACCTTATGGAACCCTGTAAGTTACTGTACTTAGAAACTGGAGTGACTTGCTCAGAAAATTGCTGCCTCAAGAGTGACAGGATTCACTCAAAGAGTCTGACACCAGCCCTCCTGTGTTCTCCATAGTAAGATTTGAAAACAACAGTTAAATGTGAAATATGCAGAGCTGTACATGAGCAGTAGGGGTGAGAGGGTTAAGTACCTGAATTTGGAGAATGGTTCAATAATGAATTTGGAAACCCTACCTAAGTGCACATGTTTTAAACACAATTTATGGAGGTGATATGATACAATGAAAAGGAGGGGATTTTGAAGACAAATGTCCTCATTTCAAACCCTGGCTCCCCCATCTACTGTTAGAATGGATATGGCCAAGTTACTTAATTATGCTAAATGTATACCCTCAAATCTACAAAATAGAGCTTGCTACAGAACTTATTCCATTGGAATATGATGAAATGCAGATAAGATATCATCTCTGAAGTCCCTTTATAATTCTAAATTCTGAATTTTTTATTTTTTTAATTTTTTATACCTAGATTGTGAATTATTTTAAATCTTTGTGTGGGCAGGGTCACAGATCATTCCTCACTTCAAACTGATCATTGGTTTACACATTCATTATCTGTCTCTGCCTACCCTTCCTATTATACCTGCACATCCCAGTATTCACAACAGTGCCAGGCACTGAATAGGTACTCAGAAAATATTTAACAAATGAATAAACATGAATCCTAGTAGAAATTATCATTGGGAATTTCATCAAAGAGAAGAAATTTTAAAAAATAACTACCCTATAGCCATTATTGAGACGGCTTCTCCCCTCAGCGGCCTGTGTCTAAGCTACTGAAATGTGCCCTTAAATGAATATACTTGCGGCATTTTTTTACTCACATCCCCATTCCTACTTTCTTCTGCTCAATTAAAATAAATCACACAGAGCTTCCTCTCCATGTTGTTTTCTGATCTTTGCAAACCCCGACGGGAGCAAAAGGAGCATCTCAGCAGGTCCTCTCTCGACCTCGGCCACAGCGAAGAAGAGGATTTAAAGTAGTTGGAAGCATTTGTGAAGAAACTATTTTAGCCATATGGTCTATTTAACAGTCTGGATCCCCTATATTTCATTATCTTAGTTTCACTCAGCCACTCTGACATAGTTCCCCAGTTCTTTCCTTGGCCATGATTGCTGACCAACATGAGGGGTTTCCATCCTGATTTGTCTTTCAGTTTTCCTGTGAGCTGAAGTTTGGGAGAGTGATCTCAAATCTACTTCAGGAATAAGAATGTCACCAATCCCTGTTCATCAGTAATATTTAGGAATGGTAGAATTATTAGCCTTAAGACTTGACTTACCAATGTTAATATTTAAATCGATAAATTAAAGAGTTATTCTTCTGGGGTTTTTTTCCACATGCTCATAGAATTCTAGCTTACTCAGAGGGAACTTTCCCCAGCCCTGAGCTGGTAGGTTACAGACCAGGAAACAGTAGCTGGGATGGTTATTGATAAGCTGCATGACATTGGACAGGTGATTCATTTCCCATATTTCCTTGGTTTTGAGTGGTTTTTTTCTTAAATGCTATTGATGTCTTACTTTGAGATATGATGAGACAGAGGAAATATTTTGAGACACTGATTTCTTATGGGTCTAAAGGGATCCATAAGGTGTTTCTTTGCTTCTTTCTTTTAATAATCCTCACTTTATTATATATCTGACTATGTTTTGTTGGGTCACTGTGTCAGTGGCAAATAGGACCAAATGCAGGCAGTTGTTTAGCTCATAAAGCCCCCCAGCTCCCCGAGGACTGTTCGTAGGGCACCCCTCAGCCTTACGTTTAACAACTGACACAAAGACTGCCTGTTACTCCATGTTAAGCACAGCCATGACTCTGTGTGTGTGTGTGTGTGTGTGTGTGTGTGTGTGTGTGGACATAGGCCCTCTTTACAAAATAAAAGAGCCACCTGTGCTTTCCTAGTAAAATCCTTTTATCATTAGGTTTCTAGGCATTGGACAATTTATATGGTTTATAATTCAATGATCGTAGTAACCAACAAAACAGCTGTGACTGTTCCCAGAATCAAAATTACTTTTTTAAGGTTTAAACAGTAATGTGAGACGGGGGAGGGGAAATGACAGGGATTATAATTCCTTTTCAAACAGTTGCCCCACAAGGCACACAGTGGGCTCTCTTTCCCTGCTCATTCTGCGGCCACAGTGAATGTGTGGATGCCACAGCTCTGGTGTGACAGCAGGGACTATCCCTCCAAGTCAATGAGGGATAACTAGCTTGACTCTTGTGGACCAGGAGGCATTGAGGCTGCCCACATTTCAAAGCTGTGATTCTACTCACATCATTTTCAGCATCTGGTCTGCCAAGCAAATCAAGGCCCTAAAAACAAAAATCAAACAAAATCATAACAACAAACAAAAGATTTCTACCTTCTGAGGAAGATAGTACCGTTGCACAGGAAGTGGCAGCCCAGCTTCACTGGTACCTCTGACCTTATTGGAGCTCATTAGGTTCCACAGAGAAAACCAAACTCTTTTCCTGTGGAAGGACAAAGGGCAGTGGCAGGCAGCACCCTCTCCCCAACTGAGAAGCAGAACACTTTTAAACACACTGTTGTTGACTTTCTTTCTCACAGCATTTTAATAACATGCAGGTAGGGGCCAACTTTAGACAAACAAATACTGAGCCAGTGCTGCTTGCTCCTGGGATGTAGCAGGTGGAGATTTAGGGTTGAGATGTCTGTTTCAAAGGCTGCTATTGGAAGAAGTTATGTAAAGAAACAGCAATGACCTGGTGCTAAGTAACTGCCTGGGAAAACTGGGCAGTAACTGGACCCTCGCCAGCTCTGTTACCCTCTAGGAAGCCCCTATCGGAGCATAGCCAAAGCCCTGTCTTTGCTTCTGCTCAGACCTACAGACATGTCTCCTTAACTCTGGCGAAACGCAGGAGAGTCATTTTGTTGGGATTTGTCTTACATTGCTTCATGGAAGCAGCTGCATTGCTTGTCTTTGTGTGGATAGAGTTTCTTTTGTTTCGTTTTAATAAAAGTCACTGTGCAAACAGCTGCTAACACTTATTAGATGGTGGTGAGGAAAGCCACGCTCTCAGATAACATGTCCCTTACAATGGAGTGGATTTTTCCCACTAACATTTCCATCTTTTAAAAATAAAAAGTTATGGGAATGTGTTCAAAAGAAGTTTACCAGGGAACTGGAGAGCTCAGGAAATCAATAAGCAGGAACGGGCCCTGACTTGGAATCCACTATTTGTTACTAGCTCTCAGTATTGTTCCAGCACGGCGGTGTTCATTGTTTTCACCCCCACAGTATCTAATGTGCCACTCTAAACAGAGCTGCTTAATAGCAAGGGTAGTGACGATGGTAATTTATAAAGCCAGTGTTCTGCGGCTCTGAGCACTGCACTTTCCTTAGAGCTTTGAGGAACCTCTGTAGGAGCCAATGTGCTCATCTCCGTGGTCCATCAGTAAGAAATAGTTCGAGAGTAAGTTGCTTTTCTTTAACTCTGTTCTGATTAATAACATCATTCATGCTAAGTGTTCTGGCACTTTCTTTTTGCTAAGCATTGAGAAGGAGGGTGAAGAAGAAGGCTAGCAAAGAAAGTTTGCCATACATGTGTTCAAAATTTTATACGGGGGTGGCGGGGAGGGTCTGAATGAGTTTGTCATATTCACTAAGCATGGTACCACATCATTTTAATGATCCCAGAGAGCATAGCCCTGATGGGAGCAGTCAGATAATTCAACAGGAAGTATCTAACATGGGGAAGATAAAAGCAACATAAATATTAGGTAATTTATGGAAGTAATAAAACCTTACAAAGCTGGGATCTGTAAGACTGAGCATAGCACAAACACCTATGAAAACCAAAATCCTTCACTCCCAGGAAACTCCGAAGGCTGACGAGACGATTCAGGTCTGCACCGTGGCATGGCCACTTGTCTCTGCGCCTGTGTGTGTACGTGTGTTGAGGAGCGATTAGGGTCGATATTATCTGCTTTATCTCTCACAAGCTTCAAATCCCTAAAATAAATGTTATCCCACTTTTTTTCTTTTCGCCATGGCCCCTAACACTTTAGAGTATCTATTTCACCACCAAAATTACATTTCATTCAAACGTGCTAATCCATGTTGTGCCCTGGTTTGTTTTCTTTTTACTCAGAAGAAGCAGAGAAGCCCTTGGAGAAAGTTTTTGCCCAGGGCTGTAGGAAACATTGCAAAAAGGCTCCGCTTCATCCTATTCCAGAAAAGTGACTGAAAAACAAAAACTCTTTCCCTTTTAAGCCCAGTCACTAGGGACTGTTTTATTTTTATTAGCAGACAAGGTAGTATATTAGTAACTATTATGCAGCCAGCACTATGTCCCATCTCTCTTCCTTCTGCTGCCAACTTTGTTCCCCATTTAGGCCAATCAAGCAACCGTCACACATAAATAAGCCAGAATTTGGAATAGGAACACCACTTGATGGCGTCTTTCCAGAGAAATCGTCATTGCTCTTTGATTGCCCATATTTATCCCATATGTCACTTGCCTTGGGAATCAAGGTTAGTGCCAAGCTTGTAGGTTCTGTTTAGTTCCCCTCTCTCTCTCCTAGATTTTACCCACACCACTCTAACTTATCCATGACATTGCATTCTATCTTAGTTGAGAGACTCAAGAGGAATATAACTCTAACACATTTATTTTCACTAAACTGGACAACTGTGAAGGACACATTGAGTTAAATCCTGATCCACGCTAGAAAACATTGAAAAGAATGCAGCAATAAAGAAAGGAGATAATCATTCTCTTTGTAAGAAGTCAGCACATTTTCCTGGATATGGTAGCCTCAGGCAGATGCTTAATAAGAGTTGTTGGTCAAGAAGGGATCACCCTCTTGCATAAGATACATCTTAGTATAATTAAGTTCCCATTTAATGAATGTATTCAATTTTGCTGAACCACCTCTGAAGCCAAAAGGAACATGGTTCTTTTGGGAAGACACCCAAAAAGGGTAAGATCTACCAGCTCCACTTAAAACCTTTTTTTCGTGTCCTTAAAGCACCAAGAAATTATTGCTCCAATCCTTGTGTTTGAAGCATAAATCATGTGTTCGAGGAGATCTCACCAGGGTCCCATTTCTTGATGACATCTTGTCTAGATGAACTTAAATCCACCTTGATGGTACAGGTTCCCATCATTCTGCCACCCACCCCCAGAAGAGTCTCCATTTGGTAATATATTCCATTCCAACAGAAAAATAATGTTTTCATTATCTAAAATTTAGTTACAGCCCAAGAACAAATATACTATTTCCTGCCAGACAAGCAAAACATTTTCCCTTTTGCACATAAACACTTTGTTAAGCCTAGAAGAAGGTCTGGAGGAGAGCTAACTGTTCCACCTCAGTTTCTTTTTAAAAAATTATATTGTATTAATTATGCTGTTATAGTTGTCTTGATTTTTCCCCTTTGCCCCCCTCCACTCAGCAACCCCCACTCCCTCAGGCAGTCCCCACATCATTGTTCATTTCTCTGGGTCATGCCTCTAAGTTCTTTGACTACTCCATTTCCCGCACTGTACTTTACATCCCCATGGCTATTCTGTACTTAATCTCCTCACCTCTTTACCCATTCTCCCCCACCCAACTCTCATCTGGAAACCATCAAAATGTTCTCTATGTCCATGACTCTGTCTCAGTTCTTCTTGTTTGCTTAGTTTGTTTTTTAGATGCAGTTGTTGATAGGTATGTATTTTTTTTGCAATTTTATTGTTCATAGTTTTGATCTTCTTTTTCTTAATAAGTCCCTTTAACATTTCATATAATAATGGTTTGTTGATGATGAACTCCTTCAGGTTTTTTCTTATTTGGGAAGCTCTTTATCTGCCCTTTGATTCTAAATGATAGCTTTGCTGGGTAGAGCAATCTTGGCTGTAGCTCCCTGCTTTTCATGCCTTTGAATATTTCTTGTCCATCCCTTCTAGCCTGCAAAGTTTGTTTTAAGAAATCAGCTGATAATCTGATGGGAACTCCCTTGTAGGTAACTCACTTCTTTTCTCTTGCTGCTTTTAAGATTCTCTATTTTTAACCTTTGGCATGTTAATTATGATGCATCTTGGAGTTGCCTCTTTGCATCCATCTTGTCTGGGACTCTCTGTGTTTCCTGGACTTACATGTCTATTTCCTTCACCAAATTAAGGAAGTTTTCATTCATTACTTTTTCAAATAGATTTCCAGTTTCTTGCTCTTACCATTCTCCTTCTGGCATCCCTATAAGGCAAATGTTGGACCTCTTGGAGTTGTCACAGGGTGACAACTGCTCATACTATCCTCATTTTTTAAAATTCTTTTTTCTTCTTGTTGTTCTGAATGGTTGTTTTTTGCTTCCTTATATTCCAGGTCATTCATTTGATTCTCAGCTTCACACACTTTACTGTTGATTCCCTGTAAATTGTTCTTTATTTCAATTAGTGTATCCTTCATTTCTGACTGGGTCTTTTTTATGCTGTTGAAGTCTTCACTAATTTCCCTGAGCATCCTTATAACTAGTGTTTTGAACTCTGAATCTGATAGATTGCTTTTTTCCATTATGTTTAGCTCTTTTTCTGGATTTTGATCTGTTCTTTCATTTGGGCCATGTTTCTGTCTCCTCTTTTTGGCAGCCTCTCTGTGTCTGTTTCAATTCATTAAGTAGAGCTGCTTTGACTCCATGTCTTGGTAGTGTGGCCTAATGTAGTAGGTGTCCTGCATGGTGCATTGGGACAGCTTTTCCTGTCACCAAAGCTGGGTACTCGAGATGCACCCTTTGTGTGGGCTGAGTACACTCTCCTTTGTAGTTGAGCTTTGGTTGCTGTTGGCAGATCAAAAGTAGGATTTACCTAGGACTCTCAGCTGCAAGAACTGGCTGTGACCACTCACCACCAATTTCTGCCCTCCTTGGAGGATCAGCTGTGCAGGGGAAGGGTGGTGGTGCCCCAGCGTGGTCTGTAGCTGTACACTAGGTGTGCAGGCTCTGGGATTTCCCAGGTGGTGCAGACCAAGCTCAGGCCCCTCCTGTGTTTTTCTGGAGCCACCCTGCCTGAGCTATAAAGCAATCTGAGAAGGCTGCTACTAGTATTGGGCTTGGGGATTCCCAGGCAAAGCCAAGCTATAAATATAAGCTGGCTGCTGCTAGTGCTAGGCCTGGGGCTCATTGAACCCAGCTGTTGCTTGTTTGAGAGGATTTAGGAAGCTGTGAAGTGTGAACCAAGACCAGTTATTCATATGGAAAAGCAGCTTGGGTAGGCCCGTAAGTTGGGTAAGGCAGTCTTTGGGGATGTCCAAGTCAGGTCAGTGTTAGCCAGGTTGATGTAGTCTCAGATATGGCACCAGCTTATTGGCTCTGTGGGGAGAGGGTTTAGAAAAGGGACAATGGCCTCTACTTGCCTCAATGCCAGATAGCACAATTTCTCCCTGCATACCACTGGTGCCTTTCAAGCTGCCACCCTAGTACTCAGAGGGAGTGAATATGAGTAGGTGAGTCTGTATGTGGGTTCTTGAAGAGGAATTGCTTGGGACTGTAGAAGTTTCTTCCCCTGACTCAACCCCTGCTGGTTTTTGCAACCAAAAGTTGTGGGGACTTATCTTCCTGGCACTGAAACCCTGGGCTGGGGGGGCCTGGTGGGGGTTGGGACTCCTCAGTCGCGAGATATTCCTCCCAATTTTTATCCACTCACACATAGTGAGTGACCACCCTGTTCTGTGTCTGTGCCCCTCCTACCAGTCTGGATGGATGTAGTTTCTTTAATTTCGTAGTTGTCAGATTTCCACTCAAGTTGATTTCTGGTGGTTCAGAGTGATGGTTGTTCTATATTTCAGTTATAATTTTGATGTGGTGGTGCAAAGAGACAAGCCATGTCTGCCTATGGCACCATCTTGACTGGAAGTCCACCTTAGTTTCAGTAAACTTGGGGCTACTTTTTATTTTAACCTTTGTTTGCTATTAAGTAAACACACAAAGAAATAACCAAAGAAATACACAGACACAAGTTATATGGGTACTTTAAAGACTTCGCCAATACAGATGACGTCAGGGAAGAACTTACCCATTAGAACTGCCACAAGCAACTAGCCTTCTGTTGATGCTCAAACTTGCCAACATACAGACGGAGGGGCCAGGCAGCAAAAGAGAGGGCAAGAGAGTTTTGGAACCACTTTCAATGCCTGTCCCATCACTTGCTCACCAGTGAGTTTGGCCACATATCTTAGCCTTCCTCAGTTTCTCCTTGTAA